>NW_012102477.1:135428-138338 GCF_000951045.1 Mandrillus leucophaeus | reverse complement strand
TAGGGTCTCTTTCTGTTGCCCAGGCTGGAGTGCGATGGTGCAATCACTGCTCACTGCAGCCTCAACCTCCTGGCCTCAAGCCATCCTCCCATCTAAGCTTCCCAAGTAGCTGGGACTATAGGCATGTGACACCAGGCCCAGCTAAAGTTCTCTTTCTCTTTTCTTTTTTCTTTTTTTTTTGAGATGGAGTCTCGCTCTGTTGCACAGGCTGGAGTGCAGTGGCATGATCTTGGATCACTGCAACCTCCACCTCCTGGGTTCAGGCTATTCTCCTGCCTCAGCCTCCCAGGTAGCTGGAACTATAGGCGTGCATCACCACACTCAGCTAATTTTTGTATTTTTAGTAGAGACGGGGTTTCACCATGTTGGCCAGGCTGGTCTGGAACTCCTGACCTCAGGTGATCAGTCTGTCTCGGCCTCCCAAAGTGCTGGGATTACAGGCATGAGCCACCGCACCCAACCTTTCGTTTTGTGTTTTATAGAGATGGCATCCCACTATGTTGCCCAGGCTGGCCTTGAATTCCCGGGCTCAAGCAGTGCTCCTGCCTCGACCTCCCAAAGAGGCAGGTGAACCACTGTGCCCAACCTGGTTTCTTTATTAAACTAAAAAGTACAATCTTATGACCCAGCAATTTCGTTTTTTCAGCAACTCCATTTCAAATGTCCATGAAAAGCCTCGTGCAAAATTATTTGTAATAGTCAAAAAACAGAAGTGGCCTCTAGTGTCTGTTTATAAGAAAATGGATAAACTGTGGTAAAGTCACATATTTGGGTGGTGGGAAAGGCAAAAGGTACTATCACAATGACACAGACAAATCTCAAAGATATAATGCTTGGCGGGGCACGGTGGCTCACACCTGTAATCCCAGCACTTTGGGAGGCCAAGATGGGCAGATTACCTAAGGTCAGGAGTTAAGACCAGCCTGGCCAACATGGTGAAACCCCATCTCTACTAAAAATACAAAAATTAGCTGAGTGTGGTGATTCACCTTTTTAGGCCAGGTGCGATGGCTCATGCCTGTAATCTCAGCATTTTAGGAGGCCAAGGCAGGTTGATCGCTTAAGCCCAGGAGTTCAAGACCAGCTTGGGCAAAATGGCGAAACCCCATGTCTCTACAAAAATACAAATATCGGCTGGGCGAAGTGGCTCACACTTGTAATCTCAACATTGTGGGAGACCAAGGCAGGTGGATCACCTGAAGTCAGGTGTTTGAGACCACCCTGGCCAACATGGAGAAACCCTTTCTCTACTAAAAATACAAAAATAAGCATGGCATGGTGGCACACACCTGTAATCCCAGCTACTCAGGAGGCTGAGGCAAGAGAATTGCTTGAACCTGGGAGGCAGATGTTACAGTGAGCCGAGATCGTGCCATTGTGCTCCAGCCTGGGTGACAGAGCAAGACTCCGACTAAAAAAAAAAAAAAATCTCTACAACAAATACAAAAAAACTTAGCCAGGCATGGTGGTGTGCGCCTGTAATCCCAGCTACTGGAGAGGCTGAGCCAGGAGGATTGCTTGAGCCCAGGAGGTCAAGGTTGCAGTGAGCTATGATCATGTCACTGCATTCCAGCCTGGGCGATAAAGCAAGACCCTGTCTCAAAAAAAAAAAAAAAAAAAAAAGCAGGGCGTGGTGGCTCACACCTATAATCCCAGCACTTTTGGAGGCCGAGACAGACTGATAACCTGAGGTCAGGAGTTTGAGACCAGCCTGGCCAACATGCTGAAACCCCGTCTCTACTAAAAAAAAAAAAAAAAAAAAAAAAAAAGCAGGGCGTGGTGGCTCACACCTATAATCCCAGCACTTTTGGAGGCCGAGACAGACTGATAACCTGAGGTCAGGAGTTTGAGACCAGCCTGGCCAACATGCTGAAACCCCGTCTCTACTAAAAATACAAAAATTAGCTGAGTGTGGTGGTGCCTGCCTGTAATCCCAGCTACTCGGGAAGCTGAGGCAGGAGGATGACTTGAACCCGGGAGGCAGAGGTTGCAGCGGGCCAAGATCGCAATCCCTGCACTCTATCCTGGTAACAGAGTGAGACTCCATCTCCAAAAAAATAAAAATAAAAATAAAAATCATACAACATGTGACCCTTTGTGACTGGCTTCTTTCACTCAGCATCATGTTTTCAAGGTTCCTCCATGCTGTAGCATGTGTCACAACATCCTTCTGTTTACGGCTCAATCATATTCTGTTGTATTGATAGACCATGTTAGGCTCATTTATTCATTTATCATTTCAGTAGGTGGACATCTGGGAAGGGGCTTGACTGGAAAAGGTACAAGGGAACCTTCTGGAGTGATGATGGAGATATTTTACATTTTGATTGACATGGGAGTTACATGCATGTACATACTTGTTAAAACGTTTTGAGCTGTACCTTTTAAATATGTGCATTTTAGCCTAGAAATCAAGGATCGCTTGAGTCTAGGAGTTACAGACTGTAGTGAGCTATGATCACGCCTGTGTGTAGCCACCGCACTTCAGCCTGGGCAACATAGCAAGACCCCATCCCTAAAATATGATATATACCCCAGGCATGGTTGCTCACACCTGTAATCCCAGCACTTTCAGAGGCCGAGGCAGGTGGATCACTTGAGGCCAGGAGTTTGAGACCAGCCTGGGCAATATGATGAAACCCCGTTTCTATTAAAAAAACAAAAATTAGCCAGGGATGGTAGCACACATCTGTAATCCTAGCTACTTGGGAGGCTGAGGCAGGAGAATCACTTGAATCTGGGAGGCAGAAGTTGCAGTGGGCTGAGATCACACCACTGCACTCCAGCCTGGGTGACAAAGTGAGACGTCATGTCAAAAAATAAAATAAAATAAGGCTGGGCATAGTGGCTCACATCTGTGATCCCAGCACTTTGGGAGGCCGAGGCGGGCAGATCACCTGAGGTCAGGAG
>NW_012102477.1:131881-133108 GCF_000951045.1 Mandrillus leucophaeus | reverse complement strand
GACCTAGTAGACATCTAGTGGTTGCAAACCCCTGTGTACAGCACTGGAGACCTCAGTCCTGTTGTGTGTGAGGGTGGGGCAGGGCAGCAGAGCACATGCCGAAAACAAAAACTGACCAGGCAGGGCGCGGTGACTCACACCTGTAATCCCAGCACTTTGGGAGGCCAAGGTGGGAAGATCACGAGGTCAGGAGATCAAGACCATCCTGGCTAATGCAGTGAAACCTGTCTCTACTAAAAAAAAATAAAATAAAATACAAAAAAATTAGCCGGGCATGGTGGCAGGCACCTGTATTCCCAGCTACCTGGGAGGCTGAGGCAGGAGAATGCCATGAACCCGGGAGGCGGAGCTTGCAGTGAGCAAGCTCCAGCGAAAAAGAAGGCTCTCATAGTAAAAGAGTAGAGGCGGAAATGTGCCCAGACCAAAGAGGGGCCTCTGTTTGACCACAGATGTGCTCACGGTGGAGGGCAGCAGCAGGAACCAAGGCTGAGGAGCATCCAGATGGAGGGACTCAAGGAAGACTTCCTGGAGGAGGCAGCAGAGGTCCTGAATGATGGGAAGACTTTAGACACATACAGATAAGCAGGCATGGCAGGCCCGGGGATGATATCTCACGCCCGTAATCTCAGCACTTTGGGATTCACTTGGCACTTTGGAAGGCCGAGGTAGGCAGATAACCTAAGGTCAGGAGTTCGAGACCAGCCTGGCCAACATGGTGAAATCCCATCTCTACTAAAAAAAAATACAAAATATTAGCTGGGAGCCAGGCGCGGTGGCTCACGCCTGTAATCTTAGCACTTTGGGAGGCCGAGGCGGGCGGATCACAAGGTCAGGACATTGAGACCATCCTGGCTAACACGGTGAAACCCTGTCTCTATTAAAAATGCAAAAAATTAGCCGGGCATGGTGGCGGGTTCCTGTAGTCCCGGCTACTTGGGAGGCTGAGGCAGGAGAATGGCGTGAACCCGGGAGGCGGAGCTTGCAGTGAGCCAAGATTGCACCACTGTACTCCAGCCTGGGCGATAGAACGAGACTCCGTTTCAAAAAAAAAATTAAAAATAAAAACAAAATATTAGCTGGGTGTGGTGGTAGGCACCTGTAATCCCAGCTACTCAGGAGGATGAGGCAGGAGAGTCACTTGAACCCAGGAGGTGGAGGTTGCAGTGAGCCAAGGTCACGCCACTGCACTCCAGCCTGGGTGACAGAGAGAGACTCTGTCTAAAAAAA
>NW_012102477.1:128089-130741 GCF_000951045.1 Mandrillus leucophaeus | reverse complement strand
CAGGGCGCGGTGACTCACACCTGTAATCCCAGCACTTTGGGAGGCCAAGGTGGGAGGATCACGAGGTCAGGAGATCAAGACCATCCTGGCTAATGCAGTGAAACCTGTCTCTACTAAAAAAAAATAAAATAAAATACAAAAAAATTAGCCAGACATGGTGGCAGGCATCTGTATTCCCAGCTACTTGGGAGGCTGAGCAGGAGAATGCCATGAACCCGGGAGGTGGAGCTTGCAGTGAGCAAGCTCCAGCGAAAAAGAAGGCTCTCATAGTAAAAGAGTAGAGGCGGAAATGGCCTCTGTTTGACCACGGATGTGCTCACGGTGGAGGGCAGTGGCAGGAACCAAGGCTGAGGAGCATCCAGATGGAGGGACTCAAGGAAGACTTCCTGGAGGAGGCAGCAGAGGTCCTGAATGATGGGAAGACTTTACACACGTACAGATAAGCAGGCATGGCAGGCCCGGGGATGATATCTCAGGCCCGTAATCTCAGCACTTTGGGATTACACTTGGCACTTTGGAAGGCCGAGGTGGGCAGATAACCTAAGGTCAGGAGTTCGAGACCAGCCTGGCCAACATGGTGAAACCCCATCTCTACTAAAAAAAATACAAAATATTAGCTGGGAGCCAGGCGCGGTAGCTCACGCCTGTAATCCTAGCACTTTGGGAGGCCAAGGCGGGCGGATCACAAGGTCAGGAGATTGAGACCATCCTGGCTAACACGGTGAAATCCTGTCTCTATTAAAAATGCAAAAAATTAGCCGGGCATGGTGGCGGGTTCCTGTAGTCCCGGCTACTCGGGAGGCTGAGGCAGGAGAATGGCGTGAACCCGGGAGGCGGAGCTTGCAGTGAGCCGAGATTGCACTGCTGTACTCCAGCCTGGGCGATACAACGAGACTCCGTTTCAAAAAAAAAATTAAAAATAAAAACAAAATATTAGCTGGGTGCGGTGGTGGGCACCTGTAATCCCAGCTACTCAGGAGGCTGAGGCAGGAGAGTCACTTGAACCCAGGAGTTGGAGATTGCAGTGAGCCAAGATCACGCCACTGCACTCCAGCCTGGGTGACAGAGAGAGACTCTGTCTAAAAAATAAAATAAAATAAAATAAAATATGAAGTCATGTCAGGAGCTTTCTGAATGTGGTAAAATGGACAACTGCCTCCTCAGAGATGTCCAACTTCCAATCCCCAAAACCTGTGAAGATGTCACCTTATATGGTCAAAGGGACTTTGCAGATGTGAGATCAAGTTAAGGATCTTGAGAGATCAGCCTGCGTTATTCAACTGGGCCCAATTTAATCATAAGGGCCCTTATAAGTGGGAGGCAGGAGAGCAGAGTGAGTACCAGCAAGAGACTGGAGCCGTGTGAGGAAGGGGCCATGAGCCAAGAAATGCAGGCAGACTCTAGAAGCTGCAAAGGCAAGGAGATTGATTCTTTCTGAAGCCTCCAGAAGGAGAACAGACCTGCAGACACCTTGATTTTAGCTCCATTTTTTAAGACTCACTTCAGACTTCTGAGCTTCAGAACTGCAGAACAACAAACGACTGTCTGGTTTTTTGTTGTTGTTGTTGTTGTTGTTTGAGATGGAGTCTCACTCTGTTGCCCAGGCTGGAGTGCAGTGGCGTGATCTCAGTTCGCTTCAACCTCTGCCTCCCAGGTTCAAGTGATTCATCTGCCTCAGCCTCCCAAGTAGCTGGGATTACAGGCACACTCCAGCACACCCAGCAAATTTTTGTACTTTTAGTAGAGACGGGGTTTTACCATGTTGGCCAGGCTGGTCTTGAACTCCTGACCTCAAGTGATCCACCTACCTTGGCCTCCCAAAGTGCTGGGATTACAGGCGTGGGCCACCATGCCCAGCCTCGTGTTTTGTTTTGAGCCATTCCATTTGTATAACTTGTTACAGCGGCAGTGGGAAACTAGTACCCCGCAGCATCAGTGGAAATTCAATTCACACATCTGCCCTACACAGTCCCCTTCTCAACACCTCAAGTACATACATTTCCCTCTGGAGATTTCATTTGATCAGAAAGGGCTGGAATGCACATGCATGTTTGGCAAACATGGGTGCATTTGCCATTCCATTCATTCATTCACCCAGCAAGTGACAGGAATGGAGATAAGACCATGATTCATATCAACATCCCTGCCCTTAGAGAGCCCAGAATCTAGTGGGGGACACAGACTTCTCAACAGGTAGTTGCAACACAAGGAGATAAAAGCTTTTTTTTTTTTTTTTTAAGTTCATCATCACTGATCATTAAGAGAAATGCAAATCGAAACCACAATGAGATACCATCTCATGCCAGTTAGAATGGTGATCATTAAAAAGTCAGGAAACAATAGATGCTGGAGAGGATGTGGAGAAACAGGAATGCTTTGACATTGTTGGTGGGAGTGTAAATTAGTTCAAACATTGTGGGAGGCAGTGTGGCAAATCCTCAAGGATCCAGAATCAGAAATATCATTTGACCCAGCAATCCCATTACTGGGTATACACCCAAAGGATCATAAATCATTCTACTATAAAGACACATGCACATGTTTGTATATTGCAGCACTGTTCACAATAGCAAAGACTTGGAACCAACCCAAATGCCCATCAATGACAGACTGGATAAAGAAAATGTGGTACATATACACCATGGAATACTA
>NW_012102477.1:127120-128039 GCF_000951045.1 Mandrillus leucophaeus | reverse complement strand
CTGGGCAACACAACACATGCTACAATGTGCATGAACCTTGAGGACATTATCTTAAATGAAATAAGACAAATGCTGTATGAGTCCACTTATATGAGTTACCTAGAAGAGTCAAATTCCTAGAGACTGAAAGTAGGATGGTGATTGCCAAATGGAAGGATGGGGAGTTATTGTTTATTTTATTTTATTTTTGAGGCAGGGTCTCACTTTATTACCCAGGCTGGAGTGCAGTGGTACAATCACAGCTCAATGCAGCCTCAACCTCCTGGGTCCAAGCCATCCTCCCACCTCAGCCTCCCAAGTAGCTGAGATTATAGGCATGTGCCACCACACCTGGCTAATTTTTAGACTTTTTTGTAGAGATGAGGTCTCGCTATGTTACCCAGGCTGATCTTGAACTCCTGAGCTCAAGGGATCCTCCTGCCTCAACCTCCCAGGGGTGCAGCACCTGGCTGAGTTATGGTTTAATGGGTAGAGAGTTTCAGTTTTGCAAGATGAAAAGAGTTCTGGAGATAGATTGGTGATGGTTACACAATCATGTGAATGTTGTTACTACCATTTAGCTATACACTTTAAAATGCCTGAGGTAGTAAATTTTTTTGTTTTTTTGGTTTTTGTTTTTTGTTTTTGTGAGACAGAGTCTTACTCTGTCACCCAGGCTGGAGTGCAGTGGCACAATCTCGGCTCACTGCAACCTCCACCTCCCAGGTTCAAGTGGTTCTTCTGCCTCAGCCTCCTGAGTAGCTGGGGCTACAGGCATGCACCACCATGCCCAGCTAATTTTTTATATTTTTAGTAGAGATGGGATTTCACCATGTTGGCCAGGCTGATCTTGATCTCCTGACCTCGTGATCCACCCACCTCAGCCTCCCAAAGTGCTGGACTTACAGGTGTGAGCCACCACACCCAGCCGAGTTAGTAA
>NW_012102477.1:122391-124520 GCF_000951045.1 Mandrillus leucophaeus | reverse complement strand
GGGAGGCTGAGGCAGGAAAATGGCTTGAACCCGGGAGGCGGAGATAGCACCACTGAACTCCAGCCTGGGCAACAGAGTGAGACAGCATCTCAAAAAACAAAAGAAGAAGCAGGAGAAGGAGAAGGAGAAGAAGAAGGGGTTGGAGAGGAGAGGGGATGGAGCATCCCCGCTTTGCAGAAGGACTGAGTTACAGGCCAGACTTTCCAAGATTATGTAGAGCTCTCTAGGACTCCTGACGTCAGAGAGTAAGATCAGGGCTGTGGCAGAGGAGCAGTCTATGAGGCTGAGGGGACAGAATCGCCCCCCTTGTAGCCCAGGGATCAAACCCCTTTAAACCACTAACCTTGTCCCTGATGCAGGTCTGGGCCAGGGACCGTGTGTAGGCAGAGGAGGCCTGTAGTTCAGACCAAGAGGAAGATTTTGCAAATTTGTTCTTAGTTGTCACTGCTTATGTGCAAAGATTCTGAAGCTTGAGAAGCAACATTTTTTCCTCCCTGAGCAATCAGAAATAAATAAAAGGAGAACTCTCTGTACTTAGGAGATCTGCGTTGGTGTGGGCCCACACTCAGCAGAACATGGCGGAGCGGGTGGGCAAAGTGATGGAGAGCCCTAGCCGCGTTCCAGATGGTGCAGGAAGGGAGTTGCAGCTGAGTGAGAACAGGAGAGAATGCTGCTCCAACGAAAGCTGCCGGAACCACATGTGGGGAAAGTCAGACATTTGCAGTGCGCACGGACAGAGGCCCTCTGGAGAGGGCTGCAGTTGGTATCCGTCATCCCCACTCCTCCTCAGCAGCTGATGCTCTGGAGACAGAGGCTGTTGGCTGGACTAGATTGGATGCGTGGAGCTTGAATAAAGCTGCCCAGGCAAGAGAGCTAGAAGCTCTGGCTCTGCTACTAATTGGCCATGCACCTAGGCCCAGTCATTTCCTCTCTCTGGATCCATTTCCTCATTCTGTTTGTTTGTTTGTTTGTTTGTTTGTTTGTTTTGAGACAGACTCTCACTCTGTCACCTAGGCTGGAGTTCAGTGGTATGATCTTGGCTCACTGCAACCTCTGCCTCCTGGCTTCAAGTGATTCTAATGCCTCAGCCTCCCGAGTAGCTGGGACTATGGGCATGCGCTACCACGCCCAGCACATTTTTGTATTTTTAGTAGAGATGGGGTTTCACCATGTTGACCAGGATGGTCTTGATCTCTTGACCTCGTGATCTGCCCGCCTTGGCCTCCCAAAGTGCTGGGATTACAGGTGTAATCTACTGCGCCCGGCCTAATTTTTGTATTTTCAGTAGAGACAGGGTTTTGCCATGTTGGCCAGGCTGGTCTGGAACTCCCTGACCTCAGGTGATCCACTGGCAGCCTCTCAAACTGTTGGGATTACAGGCATGAGCCACGGCGCCCAGCCCTTTCCTCATTTTGAAAAGGACAGAGAGGAGGTGTGAAGGGGCGATGTTCTCTTCGGTAACACCTGAGGTCTCTGATGGTATCACTGTTGGAAAGGGGCCTCGACACCCTCTACCCCAAACTCTACTAAAATGCGTTTCTAGCACCTCTAAACTCAAATCATTTGTGGTCTTTCCTCTAGCTTTATTAGTCACTGATCTTTCTCCCTGGTCCAGGAAGTGAGCTTGCAAGGGGGCGCTCCTCCAGATTTTCCAAGGAGAGAACCTCTTGGTTGTAAATTCACCAAAAATGTGGAACATTCTCTCCTACTGGGTAAAGTTGGCCAATGAAGTGGCAACCTTTGCTACCTACCATCACTGCTCCTGTTTTAGGTCTATTTTCCAAAAAAAGCATATTAGACCAGCTTTATTGAGACATTAGAGAACATAAAATTCACCCATTTAAAGTGTACAATTCAATGGTTTTTAGTATGTTCCTAGAATTGTATAGTCATCACCACCATCATCTATTTCACTACATTTCACCGTTTGCAGAAAGCAGCTCCTGCCCATTAGTAGTCACTCTCATTTTGCCCCAGCCCTAGGCAACCACCAATCTACTTCCTGTCTCTAGAGATGTAAAACATAGCATTTTGCCCCATTAGGGACATTTCCTACAACTAAGTATAGCATCATCATATAGCACTGTCTAATCAAGAACTCACGACCCATATATAAATGGCCAAAAAAA
>NW_012102477.1:118417-120456 GCF_000951045.1 Mandrillus leucophaeus | reverse complement strand
AGACAGAGGCTGTTCGCTGGACTAGATTGGATGCGTGGAGCTTGAATAAAGCTGCCCAGGCAAGAGAGCTAGAAGCTCTGGCTCTGCTACTAATTGGCCATGCACCTAGGCCCAGTCATTTCCTCTCTCTGGATCCATTTCCTCATTCTGTTTGTTTGTTTGTTTGTTTGTTTGTTTGTTTTGAGACAGACTCTCACTCTGTCACCTAGGCTGGAGTTCAGTGGTATGATCTTGGCTCACTGCAACCTCTGCCTCCTGGCTTCAAGTGATTCTAATGCCTCAGCCTCCCGAGTAGCTGGGACTATGGGCATGCGCTACCACGCCCAGCACATTTTTGTATTTTTAGTAGAGATGGGGTTTCACCATGTTGACCAGGATGGTCTTGATCTCTTGACCTCGTGATCTGCCCGCCTTGGCCTCCCAAAGTGCTGGGATTACAGGTGTAATCTACTGCGCCCGGCCTAATTTTTGTATTTTCAGTAGAGACAGGGTTTTGCCATGTTGGCCAGGCTGGTCTGGAACTCCCTGACCTCAGGTGATCCACTGGCAGCCTCTCAAACTGTTGGGATTACAGGCATGAGCCACGGCGCCCAGCCCTTTCCTCATTTTGAAAAGGACAGAGAGGAGGTGTGAAGGGGCGATGTTCTCTTCGGTAACACCTGAGGTCTCTGATGGTATCACTGTTGGAAAGGGGCCTCGACACCCTCTACCCCAAACTCTACTAAAATGCGTTTCTAGCACCTCTAAACTCAAATCATTTGTGGTCTTTCCTCTAGCTTTATTAGTCACTGATCTTTCTCCCTGGTCCAGGAAGTGAGCTTGCAAGGGGGCGCTCCTCCAGATTTTCCAAGGAGAGAACCTCTTGGTTGTAAATTCACCAAAAATGTGGAACATTCTCTCCTACTGGGTAAAGTTGGCCAATGAAGTGGCAACCTTTGCTACCTACCATCACTGCTCCTGTTTTAGGTCTATTTTCCAAAAAAAGCATATTAGACCAGCTTTATTGAGACATTAGAGAACATAAAATTCACCCATTTAAAGTGTACAATTCAATGGTTTTTAGTATGTTCCTAGAATTGTATAGTCATCACCACCATCATCTATTTCACTACATTTCACCGTTTGCAGAAAGCAGCTCCTGCCCATTAGTAGTCACTCTCATTTTGCCCCAGCCCTAGGCAACCACCAATCTACTTCCTGTCTCTAGAGATGTAAAACATAGCATTTTGCCCCATTAGGGACATTTCCTACAACTAAGTATAGCATCATCATATAGCACTGTCTAATCAAGAACTCACGACCCATATATAAATGGCCAAAAAAAAAACATGAAAATATGCTCAACATCACTGGTCATTAGGGAAATACAAATCGAAAACCACAATGAGATACCATCTTGCATCCATCTGGTTGGCTACTGTCAAGAAAACAGAAAATAATAAGTATTGGCCAGGATGTGGAGAAATTGGAACCCTTGTACATTGTTGGTGGAAATGGAAAATAGTTCAGCTGCTGTGAAAAACAGTGTGGTGGTTCCTTGAAAAACTAATAATAGAACTACTTATCAGCGATTCCACTTCCGGGTGTATACCCAAAAGAACGGAAAGCAGGGCCTCTAGGAGATATCTGTACACTCTGTCTGTAGCATTATTCTCAATAGCCAGCTGTCCATCAACCTGACTGTCCATCCACAGATGAATGAATAAACAAATAAACAACATGTGGTCTATACATACAAAAAAAATTTTTTTTTTTTTTGGGTCACCTTGGGGAACCCCATCTCTACTAAAAAGTAAAGGTTTTTTTTTTTGGGGGGGGGACAGAGTCTTGCTCTGTCACGCCGGCTAGAGTGCAGTGGCACTATCTCAGCTCACTGCAACCTTTACCTCCCAGGTTCAAGCAATTCTCCCACCTCAGCCTCCTGAGTAGCTGGATCACAGGCATCCGCTACCACGCCTGGCTAATTTTTATACTTTTAGTAGAGACGGGGTTTCACCATGTTGGCCAAGCTGGTCTCGAACTCCTGACCTCAAGTGATC
>NW_012102477.1:113502-116277 GCF_000951045.1 Mandrillus leucophaeus | reverse complement strand
TTTTATGTCATGTGTATTTTATTATAATTTAAAACAAACAAAAAAATTGACTGGGTGTGGTGGCTCACACCTGTAATCTCAGCACTTTGGGAGGCTAAGGTGAGTGGATCACCTGAGGTCAGGAGTTTGAGACCAGCCTGGCCAATATGGCAAAACCCCGTCTCTACTAAAAATATGAAATTAGCTGGGCGTGGTGGTTCGTGCCTGTAATCCCAGCTACTCAGGAGGCTGAAGCAGGAGAATTGCCTGAGCCCGGGAGGCAGAGGTTGCAGGTAGCCGAGATTGTACTGCTGCACTCCAGCCTGGGCAACAGAGCAAAACTCTGTTTCAAAAATAAAATAAAATCAAACAACAAATCTCATGACCCACATCAAAAGGCATAGGCCAGGGGTGCCTTTCTTATGACACACAAAACGCTCACTTTTTTTCCTTTTAAAAATAAAAATATAACTTTTTATTAAATAGCTAAACATAGACAACATTAGCAAAATGCTTTTTAAAGAAATATGATTCACAGAATATGCTTTAAAAAATTAACACTCAAGCACAATTTGATCTTTTCTCATTAACCCTTCACTAATATCAAACAGGTGTCATCATTTTTATAAGACTATTTACTGAATGCTTAAGCGCAAAGAAGAATGCCAAGTACATAAATGTGCATTAATTCATCTACTCTTCCTGACACCAGGAAGTAGATTTTAATATGATACTTATCTCACTTCTCAGAATTAGAACTGAGGCGTAGAGATAAAATAACTTGTCCAAAGCCACAAACCTGGTGTCAGAGTTGAGACCCAATCTAGTCTTCTGACTCCAGAATCGATGCTGTCTCTATTAAAACACAACGGTTCTCAAGGAACATGAAAACAGCCATTCACCCATCAGCTAAGGGCCTGTTTAAACAAATCCACCCCAAAAAGCTTTCTCTTAGTATTCTCTACTAATAGTTTGCAAACTGTCTTCCAAAAATAATTTTTAAGTCTGCATCCTTTACAACAACAAAAAAAAAAACCTTCAAACAATTCAGTGTGAGTACCTTTTTTTAGTAGAATGTGGTTTTGGAGCAGAGGCAGATGATGAGTTATTGGCCATGTCTTACATCTTTCAAGTCCTCTTCTGTAAAATCGGACAACTCAGAAGTGGTAAGGAGCAGAAACACGGCAGGTCCCTGTTTTTTATACATGGCCCTTCCAGACATAGATCTCGCCTCCGCCACCATCTCTGCAGAGTCCTCTAGTTCCTTCTGAAATAGAATGGTCATCCTAACAGCAATGATTCTGGTTTAGCAGGGGGGATATTTGAAGCAGGTGCCTTTGGAGGAAGTGGACCCCTCCTAGAGGCCAGGCTTCCAACAGCTGGAGTTTGTGTTTTGCGACTCCACACTGACCACTACTGACTGCACTAACGTTGGTTCTCCAGGACACCTTTGGAAATGAGACAAACAGATCCTCATTGAGTCTTGGCCAGTCTCCTGATCTATCTTTTTTTTTTTTTTTAAGATGGTCTTGCTCCGTCACCCAGGCTGGAGTGCACTGGCACAATCACTGCTCACTGCAGCCTCTGACTTCCCAGGCTCAAGCAATCCTCCTACCTCAGCCTCTTGAGTACCTGGAACTACAGGCATGTGCCACCATGCTTAGCTAATTCTTTTGTATTTTTTGTAGAGGTGAGGTCTCACTATGTTGCCCAGGCTGGTCTCACATTCCTGGACTCAAATGATCCTTCCACCTCGGCCTCCCAAAGTGCTGGGATGAGCCATGAGCCACCACAGACAGCCTTGGCTGTTCTCTTGAATGAAGGGGATTACAATCTGAGGGTCTCAGGCTGGCCCTTTCTTGCCTTCTGGGCGGACTGGAAGCAGGGACAGCCACTCTGCACAGAGTGCACGTCGCAGCAAGCACACCGAGGGGATGCCTGGCTTCTTGCTGGTTTTCCCGTTCCTACTTAAAGTCCCTTCCTGAGTCACAGTTGTATTCCTGGCCTTAGATCTCATATGTTCCTGAATCTTTTAAATAAATTCTTCTCTTTGGCTTAAACTATTTCCAGATGATTCGGGTACATGTCATAACAGAATCCTAACTGATACACTATTAAATTCATTTCTTCAAGACTTGTATGACCACTGGAGTTAATTTGTCCTATTGTAGTCTGGATTCAAAGAACAGAAAAAGAATCTCCAGCAAAGTGTGGCCCACCAGCATGAAGAGGAAAAAGCTCTTCAAGACATGAGGACCAAAAACAGACCCCATCCCGCCAAGCTCCTCTAGAAAATGTGCAACAACATAATATATATAAAATACTGTTTAGTTGCCAAAGAGGTCAAATGTTGAACTATGGACAGTAATGGCATTCAAATGCATTCAACTTTAATACTGCATCTGTCTGCAAAAACGAAAACAAAGCAAGTAAAGTTCCTTGGTTAAAAATAGTGCTCTTTAATTGGCTGGGCCCAGTGGCTCAAGCCTGTAATCCCAGCACTTTGGGAGGGCAAGGCAAGCGGATCACCTGAGGTCAGGAGTTCGAGACCAGCCTGGTCAACATGGTGAAACCTCGTCTCTACTAAAATATAAAAATTAGCCAGATGTGGTGGCACACGCCTGTAATCCCAGCTACTCAGGAGGCTGAGGCAGGAGAATCACTTGAACCAAAACAAACAAACAAAAAAAATAGTGCTTTTTAAAGCAAACAGGTAAGGGCAAGGGAAAAGACCTTGACTGGGAGGCAAGGAGTAAACTTAAAGGGAAAACAGCATCCCACAGATGTGCCCTTGAG
>NW_012102477.1:110127-112717 GCF_000951045.1 Mandrillus leucophaeus | reverse complement strand
CTGAAGCTCTTGATTACGTGTCTGATGTTGACTGTTGTTTTAGGGGTGTTGGCATTGTTGAGATGGTAACTCTCCAAATAGTGCAAGAACAGAACACAAAGAAGTTCCCTCCTCCTGTGCGTGATCAAGTCCCAGCCATCTGGAGAAACCAAGGTGAAAAAGTGACTGAGAAGCGTGTCAACAGATAAATTACCAACTTAGCAAGCCATACTCGCAGAACGGGATCTTCTCTTTACAGAGATACCATATTTTCCATGAAAGCACCTTTATTATCATCACCTGTTGAAAACAGAATGGGTAGAGAGAGATAGGGAAAGAAAAATATAAATGACCAATGATCTAATTTGCCAGCAGATATGCCCAGAAATGACTGTCCTGGAGGAACAGCTGGGAGGTGCGATGACTGCTCACAGCCCCACCGACATCGCAGTGTGACCGTCTGTGTGAGCTCCCAGGCAGCGTCCAAAAAGTCAGTCCCACCTGCACATGGATGCCGCCCAGAACATTTGGCCAACAGGGGTCTCTGTATTCAGCTCCAGATGCTGACATCGGCTGGTGGTGATTCTGACCCCCTCACCCTCACCCTGTTTGGGTCTTAACACCTGCAGGGTCTCAGCTGTTCCTAGGCCTCAAAACAGTAACCAGGAGTCAAGGCATAAAGCTGGGTGGCCCTGACCGCTCCTTGCTGGGGGAACTGACTTCTCTGAAGGCAGAAGACATGGATTAACAAAGCCTGAGGATACAGAATATTTGAAATCCACACAGAAACTTGGTGCCCTTCCTGTCACCGCGGAATTAGCCTTGGGGTTTACAGTCACACACTGGATACTGATATTTTAGTCAATGATGAACCGCATATGCAACGGTGGTTTTTTTTTTATTATTTTTCTTTTTTCCTGAGACAGGTTCTCACTGTCACTCAGGCTGGAGTGGGAATGCAGTGTGGCACACTCTCGGTTCAATGCAGCCTCAACCTCCCAGGCTCAAGCAATCCTCCCACCTCAATCTCCCGAGTAGCTGAGACTATAGGCATGCATCACCACGCCCAGCTAATTTGTGTATTTTTTGTAGAGACAGGGGTTTCACTATGTTGCCCAGGCCGGTCTCAAACTACTGGACTCAAGCAATCTGCCCATCCCAGCCTCCCAAAGTGCTGGGATTGCAGGCATAAGCCACCACGCCCAGCCTGCAACAGTGACTCTATAAGGTTATAATACAGTACAGTATATTTTCTATACCTTTTCTATGTTTAGATGTGTTCAGATACACAAATACATACCATTATGTTATAGTTGCCTACAGTATTCAGCACAGTAGCCTGCTGTACAGGTTTGAACTGCTCGCCATATAGCATTGGTGTGCAGTAGGCTGTGCCATCTAGGTTTGTGTAAGTGCACTCGGTGATGTTTGCACAATGACTAAATCACCTAATGATGCATTTCTTAGAACATACGTATTCCCATCATTAAGCGACGCATGACTATATTTCTATTAATGATCCTGCCATCTTCTTCCCCATGCTCCAGACTTGCTGATCATCTTGGATTCCACCTTTTTTTTTTTTTTGAGATGGAGTCTCACTCTCACTCAGGTTGGAGTGTAGTAGCGAGATCTTGACTCTCTGCAACCTTCACCTCCCGGGTTTAAGCAATTCTCCTGCCTCAGCCTCCCAAGTAGGTGGGACTACAAGTGCACACCACCACGCCTGGGTAATTTTTGTATTTTTAGTACAGATGGGGTTTCGCCATGTTGACCAGCCTGGTCTCCTGACCTCAGGTGATCCACCCACCTCAGCCTCCCAAAGTGCTGGGATTACAGGCATCAGCCACCGTGCCCAGCCGAAATTTTCTTTTTAAAAAGCAGACTATTTTCTCCAGGTGGTAACAGAAGAGGAAGTCAGGTACTCAAAATAGGAGGGGGATTTGATGCACTGTTGCTAGATTGGAAATGGAGGAAAGGACCAGAGAGTGGCCTCTAGGAGTGGAGAGCAGCACCCTGAGGACAGCCAGCAGGGAAACCGGGGCCTCACCCTACAGCTGAAACGATGGAATAGACCCCACCTCCGTGAGCTCGGCAGTGGGTTCTCTCCTGGAACCTCTGGATGAGTGCCTGGCCAGCTCACACCTTGATTTCAGCCTTTCCAGGTCCTGAGCAGAGGGCCCGGTAGAGCCTGCCTGGACTTCTGACCTACGGAACTGTGAGATGATAAATGGACGCTGGTTTAAGCTGCCACATTGTGTGGGCATATGTTACGCAGCAATAGAAAACTAATATAGTCTCCTAACTGGGGCCAGTTACCAAAACCAGACATTTCACGGGCAGAGGTGAGTCTCCACGACTATGTCTTCTTCACACATCTCCTTCCCCTCTAGAAGCCTCCCCAGCCCCAGTGGGTCCTCTGTCTGAGTATCTCCCACTCCCTTGGCCCTGGGCAAACACTGCCTGTAGGCAGGAATTCCCTGCTCCTCTTTGACTTGACCTTATTCTTATTCTCCAAAGCACCCAACACAGAGCAGGCACACAATAAATATTTGCTGATTCCGCCATTTTCTTTCAGCTCCTGTGGCCAGCAGGACCAATGAAGGGGTTC
>NW_012102477.1:104166-105893 GCF_000951045.1 Mandrillus leucophaeus | reverse complement strand
TTTTTTGAGATGGAGTCTCCCTCTGTCACCCAGGCTGGAGTGCAGTGGTGCGATCTTGGTTCACTGCAACCTCAGTCTCCTGGGTTCAAGTGATTCTCCTGCCTCAGCCTCCCCAAGTAGCTGGGACTACAGGCGCATGCCATCATGCCCAGCTAATTTTTTTTGAATTTTTGGTAGAGACAAGGCTTCACCATGTTGGCCAGGCTGGTCTCGAACTGTTGACTTCAGGTGATCCACCTGCCTCAGCCTCCCAAAGTGCTGAGATTACAGGCGTGAGCCACTGCGCCTGGCCAATTTTTGTATTTTTTGTAGACAGGATTTCACCATGCTGCCCAGGTTAGTCTCAAACTCCTGAGCTGAAGCCATCCACCCACCTTGGCCTCCCAAAGTGCTAGGATTACAGGCACGAGCCACCGTGTCCGGCCTGTATCACCAAATTCTAAACACCCTTTTAACTACTCTCATTTTCTTTTCTATAATTAGCTCTTGTGTTTTGCTTTCCCAACTACTCTAAAATACCAGTCTCCTGATTCCTTGAGAACATAGCCAGGGGGTGTATCTATCCTGTCGCAGCTACTATCAGGCTAGGCACACCATAGGCACTCCCAATCTATTTGTTGACTGCTAAAGTCTACAGGTCTAAGAATCATAAGATGGACAGGGCACGGTGGCTCACACCTATAATCTCAGCACTTTGAGAGGCCGAAGTGGGGTGGATCACCTGAGGTCCAGAGTTCAAGACCAGCCTGGCCAACATGGTGAAACCCTGTCCCTACTAAAAATACAAAAATTAGCCAGGCGTGGTGGTGGGAGCCTGAGGCAGGAGAATCTCATGAACCCGAGAGGCAGAGGTTGTAGTGAGCCGAAATTATGCCATTGCATTCTAGCCTGGGTGACAAAGCGGGACTCTGTCTCAAAAACAAATAAACAAACAAACAAACAAGAATCACAAGATGACTGTTTTACAAACAATAAGAGCAAGAAGAGGCAGGATGTGTAACCTTGGCCAGGAACAGAAACAGTGAAGGAATTAGAAGAAGGGATGTACTTCTGGTTTTTGGATTACATTTTATAGAAATGGTCTAAATTTAGGTCAAGGTACTCAGACTGGCTCAATGACTGCCCTGTATCTCACCTTCTGCTCTTAGACCAAGGTCAGAAACTCAGTCTTTAAACCATTTTCCTACTTCCTGTTCATCAACATCTTCCAATGAGACCTGGTGTCTCATCTTTCCTCCTGGAAAGAGTAATGGGAAGGATGGCATAGACGCCAGTACCAATCTGAAGACCTCAAATTCAACGCCAGAGGAGAGAGGGGGCTGGAGGTGGGGGTGGGAAGGACTCTGAGACAGATAACAGCTTCCTCCTAGTTGGTCTCCAATGAGCTGAGTCTCATCTGAAGTAAGACTTCAGGGATGAACAGAACAGATAAACAGGGAAATTGGATTGGTTCAAAACCCAAACAGGTCACCGTCCCCCAAGGATGGGTCATGAGCAAGCAATCAGGACAATCAGCTAGGAGTAGGGTGGGAGGAGGCAGGTACGAAAAGCACCAAAGCAGCCGGGCATGGTGGCTCACGCCTGTAATCCCAGCACTTTGGGAGGCCAAGGTGGGTGGATCACGAGGTCAAGAGTTTGAGACCAGCCTGGCCAACATGGTGAAACCCCATCTCTACTAAAGATACAAAAAATTAGCCAGGCATGGTGGCACGTGCCTGTAGTCCCAG
>NW_012102477.1:102808-103736 GCF_000951045.1 Mandrillus leucophaeus | reverse complement strand
AAAAAAAAAAAAAAAAGAAAACACCAAAGCACTGGTGGGTTCAGGAGCATAAAACTTTGGTTTTAGGGATTATCTAGAGCAATTCTCTTCTGTAATACCCTAGTTGAGGTCCTCAAACTTTCCTGTAATAGTCTAACCTTCTTGTAATTGGTGTCTCTCTCTTCATCTTTGACCCTTTTAATTCATCCTCCACGTTGCAGCCACAGTGATCTTTCTGCAACACGGATCTGATCACGTCTTGCTGCCTTCAGGATAAGGTCCGAAGTTCACATGTTCTACAAAGGCCCTTGACTCCTGAGACCAGACGGACCTTCAAATCTTGTCTCTCTTCACCCTCACCCTCTTCTACATTCCTCTGACAATATTCCCCAGAGATGCAACAGACTTACTCCAATCGGCCAAAGGAATTCCAGTTTCAAGGGCTAGCTCAAATGTCATCTCTTCAATTAAATCTCACCTGACTCAATCATTTCCCCTAGGATATTAGTTTCTCTTCCATACTTCAGAACACCTTAGTGCAGTATTACATTCATTACCCTGACTTGTATTCATTTACAGAGACTGAGAGACCATCATGGTGAGGGATAGATTTGGATTTCTCATAACCTTCTCTGTCCTTAGTTATCACAGCAAAAGTCAGGGGACCCAGGAAAAAAAAAAAAAAGTTTAAGCCTTGTGCAGTGGCACGTTCCTGTAATCCAAGCACTTTGGTTGGCCGAGGCAGGAGGATCGCTTGAGCCCAGGAGTTGGAGACCAGCCTGGGCAAGACGGTGAGATCCTGCCCCTAAAAAAAAAAAAAAAATTTTTTTTTAATTAAATTAGCCAGGTGGTGGGGGACTGTAGTCCTAGATTCCTAAAGAGGCTGAGGTGGGAGGATCGCTTGAGCCCATGATGGCATCACTTCACTCTAGCCTGGGCAACAAAACAA
>NW_012102477.1:102176-102553 GCF_000951045.1 Mandrillus leucophaeus | reverse complement strand
GGTGGCAGGTGCCTGTAATCACAGGTGCCTGTAATCCCAGCTACTCAAGAGGCTGAGGCACGAGAATCCCTTGAACCCAGGAGACAGAGGTTGCAATGAGCCAAGATTACGCCACTGCACTCCAGCCTGGGTGACAGCACAAGACTCTGCCTTAAAAATAAATTAATTAATTAAAAATAAATGCATAGCGTTTGCACAGGCCCGTATAGTTTACAAGGCAGTGTCATATTCATTATCAGTTAATCCTCCTAAGGAGCCCAAGAAATTAGGTGGGGTAGAGATTATTATTATTATTGGTTTTTTTTTTTTTTTTGAGATGGAGTCTCGCTGTGTCCCCCAGGCTGGAGTGCAGTGGCCGGATCTCAGTTCACTGCAAG
>NW_012102477.1:95646-102009 GCF_000951045.1 Mandrillus leucophaeus | reverse complement strand
GAGCCAAGATTACGCCACTGTACTCCAGCCTGGGTGACAGCACAAGACTCTGCCTTAAAAATAAATTAATTAATTAAAAATAAATGCATAGCATTTGCACAGGCCCTTATAGTTTACAAGGCAGTGTCATATTCATTATCAGTTAATCCTCCTAAGGAGCCCAAGAAATTAGGTGGGGTAGAGATTATTATTATTATTGTTGTTGTTGTTTTTTTTGAGATGGAGTCTCGCTGTGTCGCCCAGGCTGGAGTGCAGTGGCCGGATCTCAGCTCACTGCAAGCTCTGCCTCCCGGGTTTACGCCATTCTCCTGCCTCAGCCTCCTGAGTAGCTGGGACTACAGGCGCCCACCACCGTGCCCGGCTAGTTTTTTGTATTTTTTAGTAGAGACGGGGTGTCACCGTGTTAGCCAGGATGGTCTCGATCTCCTGATCTCGTGATCCGCCCGTCTCGGCCTCCCAAAGTGCTGGGATTACAGGCTTGAGCCACCGCGCCCAGCCTGAATATTGTTTTTAAGCAAAGTTAACATGTAAAGTAGAGGAAGACATCTTCACTTTACAAACCCTTTTCCCCATAAAGGGCTCCCCTGATGTGTGTATTCGCTGGCGGCTTGCTAGTTTAAGGTCCTGGAGAGATTCAAGTACTAATGCAGAATAATCCCTGCTTCCCACAACAAGGAAAATTAATTACATGCCCAGATTACTGTAACACGGGGAGTAACGTAAGAAATCCTTCAGGGAAGGGTAACAAAGGTAAGTTTGGGAATCCGGAGGCAAATGAGATCCAAGGGAGACAATGGCGGAGGTGGCATTTGAACTGGGCTTGGATGTTGCCATTCAGAAACAGATGAAATGGCCTCCCAGATGGAGGAGCCATCAGCAGCAAAGGAATAGATGGATGGAAGTTGGCAGATGATGGATGGAATGAAATGTTAGGCACTCCACATGGAAACCCACAAGGGTGAGCTGAAACAGCACCTTCCACACACCCGAGCCCCAGGGATACAGGTAATGGCACAAGGAAAAGGCTCTGACTCACAAAGGTACAAGTTAAACCCAAATACTGCAGCAGCAGGGTTTATTCTTTCTTTGTTTTTCAAGACAGGGTCTTGCTCTGTCACCCAGGCTGGAGCACAGTGGCCCGATCACGGCTCACTGCAGCCTCAACCTCCTGGGCTCAAGTGATTCTTCCACCTTGGACTCCCAGGCAGCCAGGACTAAAGGCGTGCACCACCATGCCCAGTTAATTTTTTATTTTTATTTTCATTTTGAGACAGAGTCTTGCTCTGTCCCCCATGCTGGAGTGCAGTGGCACAATCTCGGCTCATTGCAAGCTCCGCCTCCCGGGTTCACGCCATTCTCCGGCCTCAGCCTCCCGAGTAGCTGGGAGGACAGGCGCCCGCCACCGCGCCCAGCTAGTTTTTTGTATTTTTAGTAGAGACGGGGTTTCACCGTGTTAGCCAGGATGGTCTCGATCTCCTGACCTTGTGATCCACCCGTCTCAGCCTCCCAAAGTGCTGGGATTACAGGCGTGAGCCACCGCGCCCGGCCAAATTTTTTATTTTTTTATTTTTTTGAGGTGGAGTCTCACTTTGTCACCCAGGGTGGAGTGCAGTGGGGTGATCTCCGCTTACTGCAAGCTCGGCCTCCCAGGTTCACACCATTCTCCTGCCTCAGCCTCCCGAATAGCTGGGACCACAGGCGCCCGCCGCCATGCCCGGCTAATTTTTTGTATTTTTAGTGGAGATGGGGTTTCACCGTGTTAGCCAGGATAGTCTCGATTTCCTGACCTCATGATCCACCTGCTTGAGCCTCCCAAAGTGCTGGGATTACAGGCATGAGCCACCGCGCCTGGCCATGCCCAGCTAATTTTGTTTTTAATTTTTTGTAGAGATGGGGATCTCACTGTTGCCCAGGCATAGGGTTTATTCTGAGTGTGAAGTGTGTCAGAATGGACTTTGGGATTAGACCAGAGTTCAAATGCCAGCTCCCCTCTTAACAGCTGTGTAATCTTCCATACGCTCTCTAACCAGTCTTAGTTTTCTCAGCTGTGAGCTCTCTACCTTTTTTACCTAATAAATTGCTATGAAATTAAATGAGATCTAGATATGAAGCATCTGGCACAGCATGTCAGGCACATAGCATGTGATCAATATATATCCGGTTCCTTTTCTATGTTTGAGGGGCTTAGATTATGAACAACAACTGAAAGACTTCATGGGACCCTCTAGGAAAGAAGAGGCCAGTAAAAAGGGGAAAAGGCAGCAAAGCAAGAGGAAGGCATGGAAGAAATGGCTCGGCGCTTTCCAGCAGAGGTTTCTGCTCCACAGCAGGCCACTTGCAGGGTGCTGGTGAAACACTCACCAAACTGCTTGTTGGTTCATCCCTGAACACTGTGTTCCAGCAGTAGCACCAGTAATGCAATTAGCAGAACTGAGCTCGTGGGTGGAACTGTGGGGATGAGTTGAGCAGGGAGAGAGGTAGCACCTTGGGCTCCTGCCCAGACTGTGGGGGTATTAGGAATCAAGGGGTGGGCAAAGATGGCTTCAGAGAGACTTTTTTTGTTTGCTTGTTTGTTTTGAGACAGAGTCTCACTCTGTCGCCCAGGCTGGAGTGCAGTGGTGCAATCTCGGCTCACTACAACCTCCGCCTCTCAGGCTCAAGCAGTTCTCCTGCCTCAGCCTCCCAAGTAGCTGGGATTACAGGGGCCCGCTACCACGCCCGCCTAATTTTTGTATTTTTAGTAGAGACAGCCATGTTGGCCAGGCTGGTCTCAAACTCCTGACCTCAGGTGATCCGCACACCTCGGGATTACAGGTGTGAGCCACCATGCCCAGCCCAGACTTTTTTAATTCCAAAAGCTAACCTCCACTAGGAAAGTCAAGCACAAGTCCAAGGGTTTTTTTCAGACTTTCATGCCTGCCCTTTTAACCTGAAGAAGCTGGCCTATTACAAGCCGACAGGAGACATAGCAAAAGGCATAGGGCTCATCTCTGCAGAGACCCTCCGAGTCCCATGGAGAAGACGCCCCGCTAAGGCTCCTCAGGGAGGTTTGCCATCTAACCCTATATATGTCTGCTCCTCATTCATTCATTCATTCCACAAACATTCACAGGGGAACTACTATTCACCAGATAAGACTCTGGATGGGAAGATGTCAGCTTAGCTGTCCATACCTCCATCCCTCAAGCTGTTTCACTAGTCAGTTTCTTTATCTGTCCGATGGAGGAAACCGGGTTTATGGGAAGACGCAATGAGATAATGGACATGCCTGACACAGCCTAAGTGCTCAAGAAATGTAAACTATTTTTACGGTAATAGAAGCAAGGTTGCCTGTGATGCTGGATATCTTTCATTTGCCTCTTCAGGTACGTTCCTCCTTTTCCATCGTGCACTGCACCCTGGAATCGGTCAGTATGCCGTGCATCAAGATGCTTTTGGCCTCTGACTGCCAGCTGGGTTTGGTCCATGTGGAGCCTGGAACCAAAACCAGAGGGAGGGAGAAGGTGGAGACAGGGTTTGGTTTTTATTCCTCCACGTCCCTTTTTGAGTTCCTTGACTTAAAGTCCCAGCTGTAATAAGCCTGCCCTCCACACAGCCTGCCTCCAGGTGCAGAGGTGGTTAAGATCCCACTGTCACCAGCCCCAGAATATTCCACGTTCCATAGCAGTTTCCCTATATCCTACCTCAAAGCCCCCACTTTAAATGTCCCCAATTTAATCCGTTTTCTGCTGGATCCTGACTAATACACAGGGTGTAGAACAAGGGCAGGCCTGGGAATCGGGAGACCTGAATTTAAGTCTCATCTTTGCCACCAGCTCCCTCTGTGACCCTGGGTCACATTTTTCCATTTCCAGGCCTCAAGTTTCCTCACCTTGAAAATGAGTGGGTTGGGGCCGGGCACAGTGGCTCATGCTTGTAAACCCAGCCCTCTGGGAGGCTGAGGTAGGAGTATTGCTTGAGGCCAGGAGTTTAAGCCTGGACAATACAGTGAGACCCTGTCTCTAAAAAAAAAAAAACCATATATATATATATATATACACACACACACACACATATAGATAGATAGATAGATAGATAGATAGATAGATAGATAGGCAGTCACAGTTACACACACACACAAATGAGTGGATTGGACTACATGGCTCTTTCATGATCCAATTCCCTGCCACTTCTGGGTGTTAAGTTACAGGAGGAGGACACAGATGAGAATAAGAGCCCCCTAGTGAAGAGGGCAAGGATGGTCAGGTTGGCCACTAAGCAGCTCTCCCCACCCTCCACCCTTGAATCAGCTCATTCTTACCCAGAAGTCACCTAACTCCTTTCCACAGACTTTCCTTCTCCTCTCAGGTCATCAGGGTACCAGATGCCTAAATGATCTCCACTCCAAAGCAACAGCCAAGAAAACCCAGGAAATTAAAAATAAATTCCTTTTCCTTTCAGTAAACTCACTGCCCAGCCCTGGGTTAGCTGCAGAGGTCCCTTCCCAGGTTCCAATATACCCAGGGGGCCAAACAGGGAAGCCATTCCACGCTGCCACCAAAACACTCTCACAGGGAGTGATCTGTCTCTGCCCTGGGAAACGCTGGGGACACAGCTGGCTTGCAGGGCAGAGGGAGTGACCTAAACCAGCATCCTGTCAGAAGACATGCAATGCCCTGCATTGAGATCCCTGTCACTGGGCAGGTTTCAAAGAGAGGCCAGGCGGGTACAGTGGCTCATACCTGTAATCCCAGCACAGAGGCTGCGGCGGGAGAATTGCTTAAGAAGTTTGAGACCAGCCTGGTGACAGAGCAAGAAGCCCAATTTATTGTATTTTTGAGACGGAGTTTCACTCTTGTTGCCCAGGCTGGAGTGCACGGGCATGATCTCAGCTCACTGCAGCCTCCACCTCCTGTTTTTAAGCGATCTTCCTGTCTAAGCCTCCTGAGTAGCTGGGACCACAGGTTTATGCCTCCATACCTGGCTAATTTTGTATTTTTAGTAGAGACGGGTTTTACCATGTTGGTCAGGCTGGTCTCGAACTCCCAATCTCAAGTGATCCACTTGCCTTAGCCTCCCAAAGTACTGGGATTACAGGCGTGAGCCACCGCGCCCAGTCAAGTTTTTTGTTGTTTTTGTGTTTGAGATGGAGTCTCGCCTTGTCCGGCAGGCTGGAGTGCAGTGGCGTGATCTCGGCTCACTGCAGCCTCTGCCTCCCGGCTTCAAGCAATTCTCCTGGCCTCAGCCTCCCCGAGTAGCTTCGACTACAGGCGAACGCCACCACGCCTGGCTAATTTTTGTATTTTTAGTAGAAACAGGGTTTCACTATATTGGCCAGGCTGGTCTCAAACTCCTGACTTTGTGATCCGCCCGCCTCGGCGTCTCGTAAGAGCTGGGATTACAGGCATGAGCCACCACGCGCGGCGTTAGCAAAAATTCTTTTAAATAAAAAATTAGCCAGGCGTAATGATGCACACTTGTTGTCCCAGCTACTGGGAAGGCTGGAGCAGGAGGATCACTCCAGCCTGGGAGTTTGAGGCTGCAGTGAGCTGAGATCGGGCTACTACTGCCTCCCAGCCTGGGCGACAGAGCAAGACTCCGTCTCAAAAAAAGATTAAAAAAAGTAAAAATAAATCAGCTGGGCTTGGTGGCGCGCGCCTGTAATTCCAAGTACTCGGGAGGCTGAGGCGGGAGGATCACCTGAGCCCAGGGAGTTCGAGTCTCAAAAAAGAAAAGAAAAAAAAAAAAAAGGAAGGGAGGGAGGGAGGAAGGAAAGGAAGGAAGGAAGGAAGGAAGGAAGAAAAGAAGGAAGGAAAGAAGGAAGGAAAAGAGAGGCTAATGAGTACTTGATCCTCGAGGGTAAGGCCTTTTCGGTTCCTAAAATGACTGTTTCAGGGAGGGAGGGAGAGGCTAATGACTACTTGATCCTGGAGCGTAAGGCCTTTTCAGTTCCTAAATTGCCTGATTCAGGGAACCCCAGGAGCCACAAGAGTCATTCTATTCAGATGATGACCCTCCCTGACCCTCCAGGTTTCGGGAGTTTTCATTCGCCCTAAGGGCTGCCCTTCGGTTTTCAATTACAGGAGGAGAGGGCGGTTCGTTTCTGGCGGGGAAGGGAGGTGACATTCCGGTTGGAGAATCTCCTAAAACTCTCATTTCCTGTTTGCCCTGGGCGCTGGCCTCAGGTGGAAACCTCACCCCAATAACTGAGGGCAGCAGTCGGCCTTGGGTGTTCCTTCCGTCTCCCGTGTCTCCAGAACCTCGCGGACTCAATAGGAAGTCACTGCGCAAGTTCAGGGCTTTTTCGGTCCCGATCGAGGATCTGGAGATCTTCCCGGTCGTCCGCCCCACTGCCCACGAGGCGGACCGACCTGCGGGGTGAGG
>NW_012102477.1:84159-95141 GCF_000951045.1 Mandrillus leucophaeus | reverse complement strand
CGGGGCCGAGCCCGAGCCCGAAGGGAAGGCGGTGCGCATGCGCGAGGCGAGCTGGCCGGTGGGCAATGTGGCACTGCTGAGTGGTCGCGGAATTGATCCCTGTCCGCAGGGTCGGGTAATAGCCCCCTCGGGGACAGCGTGTGAGGATCTGGGCGCGAAGGACAAGGCCAGATTCAGCCAGGTGCCCACTTTCCCCACCGTCATGACCCTGGTCCAGAACTGCCCTGCCCCGGGCCTCAGTTTCCCCACTAAGGAGAGGACGCATGCCGGGGAAATCTGAGGCCCTCCCCAGCCGCGACGTTTTCCTTCAGACGAAGGAAGAGTGGCCGGACCCGGCCGTGGTCACCGAAGCCTCCAGCCCTGTCCTCGCACGGATGCCGGAAGCCCGTCCACGCCGCGCGGGGAGCGGCGGTCCGGGTCCCCCTACAGCCTGGGGGCCCTGTCACCGCGATGTTAATTGATTCCCAAAGGATTCAGAGAAAGGACACATTGGCGCCTGCCTGCGGCGAGCGGGGTTCCCCGGCGAGGCCAGGCCGATGGGGTGGATGGGCTTCTGCTCACGACCGCCTTGTGGGGCGCTGGCATCGAATTGGAGTGGGGCAACATCGGGGGAGGACAGAGACCCCACGCAGCAGGCCCAGGGGCAGGCGCTCGGCTCCTGCGTGCCACGCTCCGGCCTCCCCAGATCGCCCCAGCACAGCTGCCTGCTGGATCTTCCCTTCTCAGAAACCTGCAGTGGCCTCAGACCCAGACTCCCTGGACTTCCCCTTAAGGCCCACTGTTCCCTAATTCATCTCGTCTCACCTTGACTGCTCTTCCATTCCCTTATCCCCGCCATACACAGCGGTCTTCCCTTGCCTGCGTCTGGGCTCCCTCGATCTTCCCCTGTGCTCCATCCCCCTAATCTGTGACCCACCAAACGTGCCCATCCCTCAAAGTGTAGCTAAAACTCCACTCCTTCTCCAACCAAACTCCATAGCCCCTTAGTGTGTCTCAGTATTCTCAGAAGAGCCCTGAGGTTGTGTCAATTGATTCTTCTCAATAGACAGAATCCATTACATAATTTAACAATTTATATACATTGATCAGGCTTTGCAAATAATTATATTTGCAAACGAGAAAGAAAGTTCTTTGCCGGACCCATGTATCCTGATTTACAATTGTGCGCTGTATCCTTTACTAGATGGCTGCATCCCCCAGGTGAGAGACGATGCCTTAATATGCAGAGTATCTAAATTTTTTTGGAATCCTGGTGAGAAAAAAATTCCGAAGTTTGGAGAAAATGGAAATATAACAAATCTTTTTGCACTCTTCACAATACAAAATCTCAACTTTTAGCGTGTCTGAAAAATATACAGTGCACAATTTGCTGTCAGCTCCAGATTACCACAAATCAATGCGATGGATAGAGTAGAAAGGATATTGGGATGGGTAGGAAACTGGCCTTTTGGTGTGGTTTGTCTTGCATTAGCAGAGTGAATTCAGGCCGAACTCAGGCAAAACTGCACCTCTGTAGATGCAGTTTCCCCATGTTAGATTTGGGTTTAGGAATAGGAAATATCCCTGCCCCCATCTACTTTACAACATCATGGTAAAGATCAAATATGAAAGGGAGATGGAGTTAACATTTTTTTTTTAAGTATTTTTTGTTCAGGAAAAATCCTCAATAAATTTTCTAACAAAAATTACTTTTAATATATACATATATATATATTGAGACAAGAGTTTCGCTCTGTCGCCCAGGCTGGAGTGCAGTGGTGCGATCTCGGCTCACTGCATCCTCCACCTCCCAGGCTTAAGCGATTCTCTTGCTTCAGCCTACGAGTAGCTGGGACCACCGGCACACACCACCACGCCCAGCTAATTTTTGTATTTTTGGCAAACACGGGGTTTTGCCATGTTGACCAAGCTGGTCAGCATTCTACAGACAACCTCATGTCACACCATACTACTCTCAGTTTCTATTTGTTTTGTTTTTTAACTGAGACAGGTTCTTGCTCTGTTGCCCAGGCTGGAGTGCAATGGTGGGATCATGGCTCACTGCAGCCTCTACCTCCCCGGCTCAAGCGATCCTTCAACCTCAGCCACCTGAGTAGCTGGGACTACAGGCGCATGCCACCACACCCAGCTAATTTTGTTGTTGTAGAGAGGTGGTCTCACTATGTTTCCCAGGCCAGTCTTGAACTCCTGTCCTCCAACGATCTTCCTACCTTGGCTTCCTACAGTGTTGGGATTACAGGCGTGAACCACCTAGCCCAGCCAGTTTCTGTTATTCTAAGGCTTTTTTATTGCCTTTACTTTCTTGTGAAGAAAAATTACCTGAGGTGAGAGGATCACTTGAGCCCAGAGGTTTGAGACTAGCCTGGGAAAGATGACAAGACTCCATCTCTCTAAAAAAACACAGCCTGGAGTATAGCGGTACGATCTCAGCTCACTGCAACCTCTGCCTCCTGGGTTCAAGTGATTCTCCTGCCTTGGCCTCCCGAGTAGCTGGGATGACAGGCGCCCTCCACGATGCCTGGCTAATTTTTGTATTTTTAGTAGAGACTGGGTTTCACCATGTTAACCAGGCTGGTCTTGAACTCATGACCTGAAGTGATCTGTCAGCCTCGGCCTCCCAAAGTGCTAGGACTGCAGACATGAGCCACCGCACCCAGCCAAAAAAAATTTTTTTTAATTAACTGGGTGTGCTGATGTGCACCTGTAGTCCCAGCTACTTGGGAAGCTGAGCTGAGGCAGGAGGATCATTGGAGGCCAGCAATTCGAGGCTGCAGTGAGCTGTGATTGCATCACGTCACCCACCCTGGGTGACAGAGTGAGACCCTGTCTCAAAAACCCGCACAGACACCTTTACTCCCCCAAACCCCACTTATTCACTCTGATGGCACACGGGTGATGAGTTCCTGCATGTCAGGCACTGTGCTAAGTACCTGGGCACCTGTTTCCCCACATGCATGGGCTTTACATATGTATTTGCACACACCTTACGCATATAACCATGTGTAACCCCCATGGATTCAGATGATACATCCACTTACCCTTAAAAACACTCCATTCACGCCCCTCACTTTATCTGTTTATCCTGGTCCCTGATTGTCCTTTCTCCATTTTCTGTTTCTGTTTCTCTATCATCTTATGGCAGGCAACGTGGAGATGGTGAGGCTTGTGAAACAGCACAATTTTGAGGCAGATTCTGGCATATTACTTCACATTTATCTTTAAAACAGACCTCCCTCTTCCAGGCAAGAGCTCTGGGTTTCTCCGGGGAAGGGTGGAAGAGGGACACAGGGTTGGGTGGGTGAACAGGAGTGGCCTTAGTTGGGTCAGGTTGCTCAGTTGCTCAAAGACCGTGGACTGCAGACTCTCCCTTTCTCCCCAGGGCCCAGTTTTTTCCCTTTCAAAACCTGCTCTCTACCTGCGAGATGGCTCACATCTCTAATGCCAACACTTCGGGAGGCTGAGGCAGGAGGATGGAATGAGGCCAGGAGTTTGAGACCAGCCTGGGCAACATAATGAAACTTCATCCTTACAAAAAAAATTTTTTTCAATTAGTCAGACATGGTGGCATGTGCTTGTAGTCCCAGCTACTCAGAAGGCTGAAGCGGGAGGATTGCTTGAGCCCAGGAGGTCAAGGCTGCAATGAACTATGATCGCGCTACTGCACTCCAGCCTGGGTGCCAGAGTGTCTCAAAAAAAAAAAAAAATTGGGTAGATGTGGTGGCTCACGCCTGTAATCCCAGCACTCTGGGAGGCTGAGGCAGGCAGATCACTTGAGGTGAGGAGCACAAGATCAGCCTGGCCAACACGGTAAAACTCTGTCTCTACCAAAAATACAAAAATGAGCCAAGCATGGTGGTGTGTGCCTGTAGTCCCAGCTACTCAGGAGACTAAGGCAGGAGAATTGCTTGAACCTGGGAGGTGGAGGTTGCAGTGAGCCGAGATGGCACCACTGCACTCCAGCCTGGGCAACAGAGCGAAACTCCATCTCAGAAAAAAAAAAAAGATTGAAAACAACAAAAAAAACCTGTTCTCAAGCAAGATGTGAAACTCCTTCGAAAACCCCAGAAGTAAAACATAAAAATTAAAGGACCTCTGCTCTGAAGAGGACACTAGAAACAGCAAAATGTGGTAGAAAGGGCTCAGGGAGTCAAGGACACGTTCAGGTTTCTCTAAAGACAGGTCCAAGCGGGAGGCTCAAGTCCACACTTCCTGGAGGAGGAAATCACTTTCTGGTGAAGCCAAGAGGAGGTGGCAGCCTTATCATTCAGGAAACCTTTGTGCCCGCCTCCACTGGAGCCCTCAGGTATCTGAGGCAGCCGCGTGGATGCCCAGGGGAAGGAGGCATTGAGGTGCTGAGGAGAGAGCAGTTCTTTAAGTTTCAGAGGACACCACGCTGGCCTGGGCTTCCTGGGTGGCTGAGAGCAACTCAGCCTCAGCCCCAAAGAAGGTCCTGGGGCATCCACCTAACACACCGGTGGGCAGTTTCTTAATTTCCAGTCTCTCCCCAAGAAACTTACACATGAGTTCACTCTACCAGATAAAAGGAGGACGAAGAGACTAACCTAGCTGGAGACCATGAGAAAGCACGCGGTGTTAAAGAGAGATCGGAACTTTATTGAGACTGATGAAATCAGAAACGAAAGAACACTGGAAAGGTTCAGCCACTGTCCAGGCAGACATCCTTCCAGACACTCCTCTTGGGGGAATCTCTGGATCCTTAAGTTTCCCCCAGTTGCTAATCCCCCACCCCAAAGAGTCAGAATTCTGCTTAAAGCCCCTCCACGGAGCTGGCCAGAAACCAGACACTGAATATCTGTGCGGGACTGATGGGCAGGCCTGTGAGCAGCAGAGACGAGAAGTCGGAGAAGGAACACGAAAAGGAAAACAGATACCTGACGAAAAGAAAAGCCCAAGGCAGGGAGAGCACGCTGATAACGTAGCCCCCTAAAAATATAAATATTGCATGAATGTATTAGCCTCATCCCAGCCATTTCCCCCAAAGCACTGGTGACATCAACAGCTATGACAATGCCCACACAGTTGTGCGTGTTTTTTTGTTTTTGTTTTTCCCCTGACTACACAGAAAAACAGATCTGCCAAAGCAGCTCACAGCATGGAGGAGCAGGCCGGGGAAAGTGGGAGGGCCCATCCCCCAAGAGGGCAGACGGTACAGAGATGAGGTGAGGGGTTCTGGGGTTTGCGGAGGGTGGTTAATGAGAAGCGGGACAGATTCCATCTCATCAGCCCCTATCACAGGCTCCATGGATGCCCCTTGCAGAACTCACTTTTCTTTCCTGGTTGACTTGTTCCTTGGAAACATTGTCCTGAGTGCCCTGGAACCTCGGGTGTTCTTGTGGAAGGTTCCAGGCCCTCCACAAAGCCAAACGCAACGGCCCCTGTGACAGCATGCACCAGACTGATAACGATTCTAAGAACCAGGAATTCCTAACTCAAGGTTCTCTGCGTAGACCTAACCTGACCGCGAACTGGCTTACCCTGCCTGACCTCGGAGTGCCTCTCCCTCTGCCTGCCTTTCCACTGTCCTTCTGCTCCAGGATGACTTCCTGGTGCTGAGCTGGTGCATCCTGACTCCTGCCTTGTGGGTAAGGCCCCCAGGACAGCTTGTTCCCAAGAGAAGCGGCTGGCTGTGCACAAAGGAGTCCCTCGAGGCAGCCCGGGCTGGGTCTCCTGGGCGTGCACAGACTGTGCACCACGCACATTTCACCATCCAAAGGCTGCTTCTTCCCTGCGGGGCCTGCTCCTCTGCTCCCCACCACCTGCTGCAGAGCCGTGCATGCTATAGCCTTGCAAGACTGTTACAAGCTCTCTACTCCCTCGAGTCTATGTGATCTCCCTAATATCTCTTGGCCAACATACACACATATTCACACTCATCGGTACTGAAGGCCCTGGCTTTCCTGCGGTGTGTTCAGTGGACATCTGCGTCAAGGTCAGGCGGGAAGGTCAATGTTAAGCCTTGGTGGCCGCCGACACTGAGTGGCTGGTGCTGGTTCTGACTCCTAGGAAATTGCTCCGAGTTTTAAGTGTTGATGCATCAGGGAATGGAGAAGAAAGGAAACGAAAAGCCGTGATGTGGAAACCGCGAAGGAGCAACTCCGCTGCTGAGTGTTTCCACAGGGGAGTCGTGGAACAGCCTCCTCTGAAATTTGGGAGAGACTGGCGGCCTAAGGAAAAGGAGCAAGGTCTCCACTGTCCTCTCTGAAACCCAGCGCCTTTGGGATCTGAGTTTTCCAAGACATGCAATAGACAAAGACACACTGCAAACCAATTAACCCTCTGAGCCCTTCCACGACCTTCACTAAAGTAACTTCCAAGAGTTAATTACCTGGATACACCAACCAGTCCCCTCCTCCTGGGGATCGTGCCCCTGAGCTTTGAGGAACACACCAGAGAAGTGGCAGTGGGGGAGGCAGATCCTCGTCCTTCCTGGGAACTCCTGTTCTTACTTGTCTAGTGTCCTAAACCACTGCCCCACCCCTTGAGGAAACCAGGAGCAAGTCCTGGGGATTGGCTCAAAACCCAGGTGGAGGCCGGGTGCGGCAGCTCATGCCTGTAATCCCAGCACTTTGGAAGGCCGAGGCATGTGGATCACTTGAGGTCAGGAGTTTGAGGCCAGCCTGGGCAACATGGTGAAGCCCTGTTTCTACTAAAAATACAAACATTAGCTGGGCGTGGTAGTAGGCCTATAATCTCAGCTACTCGGGAGCCCGAGGCAGGAGAATCGCTTGAACCCAGGAGGCGGAGGTTGCAGTGAGCTGAGATGGCGCCACTGCGCTCCAGCTTGGACGACAGAGCGAGACTCCGTTTCAAAAAAAACAAAAACAAACCCAGGTATATTCAGACCCAAGAGATTGTTCACTGTTGAAAGTCAGCCCAAAGTTAAGAGGCAGCCAAGGGAACAAACGCGAGACTGTGGGTGTGGAAAGAAGCCAAAAGGGACCTGACAATCTCTACGACTCAGGCCTTCGCTGTTTTCCCAGCTCCCAGGGGACAAGGAATTTCAGCTGCTTTTCGCTTTTTTGACCCTCACCGATTGAAGACACACTACAATTTAGCTGCTCTCTGTCCTTCCAAGACAGGACCCAGGAAAAGCAGGTGGAGGCTGACTTGCCTCAATGAGGCCTCCTCATTGAAGCGACAAGACAAGCACGCTAGAATTCACAGTTTCCACTCTCCTCCCTAGACCCACGCACCTGCCCCGACCCCTGGCCTCAATGAACTCCCAAATCTCCACTATGTAATAATTCCTGCCACTGTGGCTCAAAGGGTTAATAAACCGGGACTTCTCAGACAGGACACAAGCTCATTCACCAACAGGAACCCAAGAACCGCTATACCACCTAGTGCTTCCTGTAGCGATTTTTTGGGGTTTCGCTACACCCTGTTTTGTCACAGTTGAGAGCACCTGGATTCTTCCCTAGCCCGAGGCTACCCAGGAGGCCCGGAAGCTCCTGAGTGATGGCCCGCTCAATCTTCTCCAGAAAGCAACCTCCCATGTAGGAGCACTGCTGGGAGAGCAGTTTGAAACTGGAAATGGGATTGATGCCAAAGAAGTCCTTATAGGCCTCACGGTTGGGAAGGTCAAATTTGCTGACATTGGTCTTTGCCAGGATGGTCTTGAAGATGTAGAATTTATCAGGATCTTCCACAATGTCCTTAAAGACCAGTTCTCCATCACTGAAGAAGGTCATTTTGTCCTTGTAAGTCTGCAGGTAGCGGTCAACCAGGAGGGCGTGGATGCGGACCCGGATGGCGTGCTGGCGGATGAAGGCAATCTTGTTCTCCAATCTGTTCTCGATCACCTGATTCAGGTCTTCCAGGAGGGAGATCTCTTCTTGGAGGAACAGTTCCTGATGGGTGTCTGGCTTATACTCTTGTGGCCAGAAGGAGCTGACGTAAACCCTTGGGGGCTCTGTGACATTGATGAGAGGGGCCAGGCTCCAGAAGAGGGCCCCGTAAACCCGCATGAGCATTTGGGTGGCCAGATTGTCAGCCTTGTTCAGGATGATCCTTATCTGGGACTCACGCCCCTTCAACTGGCGGAAGAGCATCTCCAGCTCCAGACCCACATCCAGCTTGGTTGGGTCAAAGACGACAAAGATGAGGTCAGCTCTGTCGATGAACCACTGGCACACGTCGTTGAAGGGATATCCTTTGGGAGACAGAAGCGAGAAGTCAAACTGAGTAGATCTCCCTCAAAGCCCGCACACCTCCTTTCAGAACTGAACCATTCTGGGGGTTGAAAGAAGGAATAGCACTACGGATTTTCTGGGTGTCTAAAGACTATTAAAAAGTCAATGATATAACCTGTCCCTTGCCAACCTTCAACCAAGAACAACCTGATCCTTGTTTTTCTTGTTGGTTTGTTTTTTGAGACAGGGTCTCACTCTGTCGCCCAGGTGGGAGTGCAGTGGCATGATGACAGCTCACTGCAGCCTCAACCTCCCGGGTTTAAGAATCCTCCCACCTCAGCCTCCCAAAGTGGTGGCATGAGCCACCACATCCCACCTGATCATTGTTTTAATCTACTGTGAAATCCAAGTTTCCAAGAAAGCTAAATACCTGTTCAAAATGGAGATTGTCCTATTGCCTAAAAGGACCTGGGGCTATGGCAAAGATGCTGAGGGAGAGAAATGAGGAATTAGAAGAACATGAAAGAATGAATGCATTATTTAGGGGGAAGGAGTGTGGGCTTGGCCTTGAGACCTGGACTAGAATTTGAGCTTTGCCCCTGGCCAGCTGTATATTAAATGCCTCTAAGCTCTACTTTTTTAGCTCCAAAATGACAAGAACAATATCAACATCTGAGCTGATATAAAGATTACCATGTTGCTGTAAATATAGGAGAGCACCTAAAATTCCAGTCATACAGCTGGTGCAGAATACATTTTAATTCCATTAGCTTCTTATTTCCTAGTTTTCTTTGCAAATAAGGAAACTGAGGAGATGAGGACTAACTATCTTAAAAACACTGAAATCTTTTTTTTACAATAATGTATAAAATTATCCAATGTGTAGTAGGGGTACAATTTACTATTATAATTATTAACATTATTAATATTACTAATACTACTACAAATGTTGTTATACCATAATAATATAATTAAATATACTATAATATTACTAATATTACTACTATTATTAATTGCTTCTAATATTACTGCTAATATCATTACTACAGGATCTATTTATAACCACAATTGGACTTGTAACCATAAACTGAGATCCACCGTCTGGTCACATATTCCCACACTGCTCTGTTCAGGACTCTCTGCAGATAGCCTTGCCTCATGGCAGGACTCAGTGGTCTACTCCCCAGCCGCATGCCTGGTAGCATCTGGCTTCTAGTCTTGTGGCCTGGTTGTCAGCCTTGTTCATTAAATACATTCACACTGTTGTACAACCATCACCGCTATCCCTCTTTGGAACTTATTCATCTTTCCAAATTGAAAACTCTGTACCCATTTAACAGTCACAGCCCATCTCCCCTTCCCCCAAGCCCCTGGTTAAAACCACTCCGGTTTCTGTCTTTCTGATTTTGCCTACTCTCATGTAAGTGAAGTCAGACAGGCCCAAACTAGCGTTTCCCTGCTACCTGAGGGCAAGTAGGGCTTTGAAGAAGCCTGCTAAAGCCTTATGGGGAAGCAAGCCTGGAAAAGCAGAAACCGGGAATAGGAAGAGTTGAAGGTCAGGTTCAACCTACAGCAGGCCCAGGAGCACCAGACCCAATTTATCCAGAAGCCAAATATACTGTTACTGCGATCCAATTAGTCCAGGCCCTTGGCTACACAGGACAGACAGGGCCTCCCAGAGACAACTGAGCCCCAGCTTGAACCTCTCAGAGCTGCTTGCAGAGAGGACTGGGCCCCTACTTTGGAAAATATTGCCGTCTCCAAACCAAATCAGTCCTCGGGAAGGTAGGAGGACCAGGCACTCCAAAACCCAAGTGGCATTGCAGTGACGACAAGAAGGGGTGGAAGTTAAGAATGCCTCTCCTGGTTGTGGGCAACACTGGGCACACGTCCTCTCCCTGCCTGCCTACCACCCACTGTCAAAAGTCGTTTTCTTTTCTTTCTTCCTTCTTTTTTTTTTTTTTTTTTTTTGAGACAGAGTCTTGCTGTGTCACCAAGGCTGGAGTGCAGTGGCATGACCACAGCTCACTGCAGCCTTGACCTCCTGGGCTCAAGCAATCCTCGCAACTCAGCCTCCCAAGTAGCTGGGACTACAGACATGTGCCACCATGCCAGCCTAATTTGTATAGTTTTTGTAGAGGCAGGGTTTTACCATGTTGTCCAAGCTGGTCTAGAACACCTGGGCTCAAGTGATCCATCTGCCTTGGCCTCCCGGAGTGCTGGGATTACAGGTGTGAGCCACTGTGCCCGGCCCTATTTATTGATTTATTTATATGAGATAGGGTGTCACTCTTGCCCAGGCTGGAGTGCAGTGGCACGATTATGGCTCACTGCAGCCTCAACCTCCTTGGCTCAAGCAATCTTCCCATCTCAGCCTCCTGGGTAGCTAGGACCATAGGCACATGCCACCATGCCTGACTAATCTTTTAAATTTTTTTATAGAGATGGGGTCTCACTATGTTGCTCAGGCTGGTCTTGAACCCCTGGCCTCAAGGGATCCTCCTGTATTGGCCTCCCAAAGAGCCGGGATCACAGGCATGAGCCACCATGCCTGGCCAAAAATGATTTTTTGAAATAGAGCTTACACTGTTCAGAAATGAGGGCTAAATTACCTCTTTCTTGCTGCTTGCGGTTCTCGATGATGCCTGGTGTGTCCACAAAAGTGACCCTCTCCAGAAGTTTGTGGGGAACCTCAATGCCAATCAGCTTCTCTAGGAAATTCTGGCCAAACTTCTCAAGGGGTGAGAAGGAGCGGGCGCTGTCAGCAGCCATGACGATGCCCTCAATGGTTTTCAGCTTGGGCCCGTGCATGAGGACCGTGAACTCAGA
>NW_012102477.1:81392-83209 GCF_000951045.1 Mandrillus leucophaeus | reverse complement strand
AGGTTCAAGCAATTCTCATGTCTCAGCCTCCCGAGTAGCTGGGATTACAGGCATGTGTCACCACACTTGGCTAATTTTTGTATTTTTTTAGTAGAGGCGGGGTTTTTGCCATGTTGGCCAGGCTGGTCTCAAACTGATGGCCTCAAGTGATCCACTGCCTTGGCCTTCCAAAGTGCTGAGATCACAGGCATGAGTCTTCATGCCCAGCCAGTGATTTAACTTTTCATGGTGCTTTTACACCATGAAAATATAGCATTCAAATCCCAACAATCACACAAGAAGATTGATTACCTGTATAGAGCTGATAGCGAGTATTTTCCAGCCCAAGGAGGTAGTTTATCATGGTAGATTTACCAACACTCCACGGTCCCAGGAACAGCACCATGGGCTTGGAGGTAATCTCTCCATCTGTGGGCAACAGGAGATAGAAATGGAATAAATCCAACAAAAGTTCAGACACAGGGTATGGCACCGTACTCCAAAGCATCTCACCGTCCATCCAATGGAGTTGTGGAATTCTCCATGAATCAGACGTGTGTAGCCCCCAGTGGCACTTCTCTTGCTACATAAGTGCGATCACCCAGTAAAAAGACACAGAAGTCACTTTTGGGCCTTGCTCAGATCCTTGGCACATCTGCCCCCACCAGAAGAAGTATCTCCGTGAATTCAACGAACCCTGACTTGGAACTCACCCTGGGTTAGGTCTCCTGGTTAAATCTGGAGGAGAAAAGCTTATAGAAAAAGGAGGACAGAGTTTCCACATGGAGAGAATCTGGGTTGAGAATGGAGGATGGATGTGGAGCAGCTTGTATAATCTTGGGTAATCTGGACTCAGACCCTACCTGTCTCCAGCCTCTGCAGCTTTCCTCTCCTCCAATGTGGGGATCCCCAAACTCCCAATACAGCCTAATCCTGGGCTTTAGGGCCAGTCTCTCTCTCTTTCTCTCCTCTTTTGCTTATAGTGAGGGTGTCCGTTGCCCAGGTTGAAATGCAGTGGTGCAATTGTACCCCACTATGATGACTGGGCTCAAGCAATCCTCCCACTTCAGCCTCCCAGGTAGTAGCTGGGACTACAGGCATGTGCCCTTTGCCCAGCTAGTTTTTACATTTTTTTGTAGAGACGGGGTCTTGCAGCATTGCTCAGGCTGGTCTCAAACTTCTGGGCTCAAGCAATCCTCCCACCTTGGCTTCCCAAAGTGCTGGGATTACAGGTGTGAGCCATTGCACTCACCCTCTTCTAGGGCCACGCTCAAACACTAGCCTCTAAAGTCCATGACAAATTTGCCAGTGCCCAAAACCAAACAATGAACTGGCAATTCTTGGGTCCTGCATCCGATGTCCTTCCGAAGGCCATGTTGGGGAGATGACCCAGCTAAGGGCCACTCCAGGTGGGTCCCTAAGAGGAAAAATAGAATGCTCTAGTGCTTTCAAATCCAGCGGCCAGCGAGGGGAGGGGAGAGGCTTTCGGCGTGGGGTGTGGTCAATCTTATTGCAGATTTTCAGGCCTCAGCTCTTTCAGCTCTTCTCTGGACTACAGCACAGAGGGTCAGCCCTGCATAATTCAGCACCGAAGTTCTCCAGACTTGTCTCCCTGAGGCCAGCAGGTCGCCCGAAAAACACTAGGCACTCCCCTTTTGTTTCATTTATTTGTTATGATTTTAATTTATTTAATCTCTTGGTTCAAAGATCAGGAATATAAAATGGTAAACAGTGAAAAGTTTCCCATCTCCGTCCCAGTCTGCCTCAGCCCTCACACCCCCTGGAATAGGTAACCACTGCTGATTTCTTACATGTTATTTTAGACATTTCAATGCATA
>NW_012102477.1:74597-75727 GCF_000951045.1 Mandrillus leucophaeus | reverse complement strand
CCTCGGCCTCCCAAAGTGCGGGGATTACAGGCGTGAGCCACCATGCCCGCCCCTAATTTTTGTATTTTTTGTAGAGACAGGGTCTCACTATGTTGCCCAGGTTGATCTCAAACTCCTGGGCCCAAGCCATTCTCCCATCTCTGCCTCCCAAAGCACTGGGATTACAGGCGTGAGCCACCGGGAAGGTGCTGGTTTTCCAGAGCATGGCATGGTCACGCAGGGGAAGAGCACACAGCCGTCAGAGGGAAGGAGGGAGGTCTCCACACACACACACAGCTCATGTAACAGGATCCCATGTTTGTAAAAACAAAAAATGACATCCATCTATGTGTTCACACATGAAGAGGAAATGCCTGGAAGTCTTCACTATAACAATGGGTTTCTCTGGGAGTCGAATTAAAGAAGTTGGAGGTCAAGAATAGAATTTTTATTTTTCGACATATACTATTCTGCATTATTTGAATTTTTTGCAACAAGTGTGTCTTATTTTTATTATTTTGAAAACCAATTTTGTAAAGAATCCAGGCCCAAAGGAAGCAGAGAGGAAGGGCAATAGGAGGAGGGGAAGGAACGGAGTGATCAGAGGACTCAGGCACCACCTGTGAGTAGACAGGGGGCATCTGTGGCTCTCCAGCACAGGAGGGATCGAAATTGGCATCATTGCCCTTGAAAACTCAAATGTGCATGACTGAAGCATAAAGGCTTAAAACCAAAATGCATCTGTAACACCCTGGGAAAGCACAGCGCTCTGCTGGTGACAGGGTAGTTCCGTGGTGGAGGTGTCGTCCTTTCCAACTCCCAGGGGGAGCCCAGACCCAGACCCGTGAGTCCTCGCACACGTCATGAACGAGCTCCTGAACCTGTGTGGGCACCAGGGGAGTACGGGCTGGTCAGCGGTGCGACCCCGCCAACAGGCCTGTGCCATACCTGTGATCTCATGCCCTACCTGTGATCTCATGCCCTACCTACGAGCTCATGTCCTACCTGTGATCTCATGCTGCCGGAGCTCATTGTACTTGTAGGACTGCTCCAGGGGCTTGATGGATGAGTGGTAGATCTTCCGAAGCCGCTGAAGCACCGCTGGAGATAGAGAGGGCCGAGGGAAGAGCATTAGGCAGGTGCGATCCAGG
>NW_012102477.1:69760-71312 GCF_000951045.1 Mandrillus leucophaeus | reverse complement strand
CCCCTATCTTTTTACAGAGAGTGCTGCCATGTGCTTCCTCTTCTGTATCTTGCTTTCGGATGTTCTGGTCTTCCTTCTCTGAGGCTAAAGCTCAGTCCTAACCAGGTGGAGTCTTATACAGGGCAGGCACACGTACATTGCCTGAAAGCAACACCATGGCGCTGCCCCATCCCTTCCTGCCTGTGAATACACAGGAGACACATCTCTGTGGAAGTCAAGCCCTGGCTGAGGGCCAGGAAGGGATAAGGAGGATGACAGGGTGGCAGGAGTCCCAAGTTACAGCCACAGAGATGTTACAGTCTCTTAACACCGGCCCAGGTGACAAGGAGAGCCCTAGATGTTCCTGTTCTCTGAGACAAGCCACAAACAGGGCCCCTTCCTGGTGCTGTGGTTTCGGCTCCTCACAGCAGGGGGCACCGCTGGCCTACGCAGGAGGTAGGAGGTGAGCCTGGGAGAGGTTACAAGGAAGCTGGCCAGAGACTAGGAGTTAGGAGCCAAGCCCAGAAGGCAAGCGCAGGGGCCAGGAAGCAGGCCCGCCCCGCAGAGCGCCATGCCCTGGGGACACCGGAGCTCCTGGCCCCTGCTGCTGTCCACATAAGTTTCCTGGGAGGGCCAAGTCTCTGGGTCTTAGGGCCAAGAGAGGAAGAGAAAGCCTTTGGGAGGCTCTGTAAGCTCACACCAATGGCTGTGCGTCCGCTCCAAAGGGGCGATAACTGGCTCCTAGACTATGAAAAACAGTGTAGGTAGCTGTGGAACGGGGTATTCCCTGCTTCCAGCTGTGTGATCCTGGGTAACCCAGCACGTCTCTGGGCCTCAGGTTCCCCTCTGTAGACAGGAAGAACACAAACCCTATTATACCCTGGCCACTTACAGCCATCCGGAGCATCAAACGAGATCACATAGAAACAGCCAGATTAACACAGGGAAAGACTTGTAATCTCATTCACAAAACAATAAGATACCATTGCTGAATTTTTTAAAGATGAGTAACTTTTTTTTTTTGAGACGGAATCTTGCTCTGTCACCAGGCTGGAGTGCAGTGGTGCAGTCTTGGCTCACTGCAACTTCCACCTCCTGGATTGAAGCGATTCTTCTGCCTCAGCCTCCCAAGTAGCTGGGATCACAGGCAGGCACGCGCCACCATGCCTGGCTAATTTTTGTATTTTTAGTAGAGATGGGGTTTCACCACACTGGCCAGGCTGGTCTTGAACTCCTGACCTCGTGATCCGCCCGCCTCGGCCTCCCAAAGTGCTGGGATTACAGGCATGAGCCACTGCGCCGGGACCAAAGATGAGTAACATTTTTAAATGGCATTGCTGTTGGGAAACAAGGACTCTCATCTACTGTTATTAAGAGTACAAATTGGTATCATGGGAGACAATATGGTAACAACTAGCAAAATGTTTAATTGCAGTGTTCCAATTTTTTTTTTTTGGGGGGGGGACAGGGTCTCACTCTGTCGCCCAGGCTGGAGTGCACTGGTGCAATCTCAGCTTACTGCAACCTGCAATCTCTGCCTCCCAGGCTCAAATGATCCTCCTGCCTCAGCCTC
>NW_012102477.1:60765-66757 GCF_000951045.1 Mandrillus leucophaeus | reverse complement strand
CAGCCTGAGCTCCAGTTAGGTGGTTCACTGATTAAGAGGAGACAAACCCTGCTGCAGTCCTTGGGTTTCAAAGATAAAATGAAATACCACACATGACACGGCTTTATAAACTAAAAATCACAGCAAAGGAGATGGGTGTGTGTTAAGCGTCCTCCCCGCACAGCATGGGGCCACACTGGATTCGCCCACACTGGGCCGTCTGCTTGGACGGCCCTTCCTCCTCTGTGCCCACCTGAAATCCCGAGGCTTGGACCTCGCTCACAGGGCCTCCTCCACGAAGCCTCCCACCTTCAGGGCTCTCCTCTTCCCCAACGTTCCCTCTGGCCTCCAAGATACAGCCCCAGCGTGCCCTGGCTCTCAGGAGCCTCCAGGAGTCTGCCTGGGCCCTGGCGGGCTGGGCTTTCCCAGCCCTGGGCACATCTCCCTCCCCTGCTTACCAGAGTAGTCATCAGATGGCTTGTCCTCATTCAGCATGAGGGTCTTCTCGATGTGGGAGCGGTCCCTCAGTGGGGCTTCTTCATTTGCATCCTCCGTCTCTTCTGTGGAGAGAAGCAGACAGCCAGGTGAGGGCCAAGCGAACAGCCAGCTGAGCTCTGTGCCCCGGCGAGGCAGACGAAGGCTGGACCTCGAGCAGGGGCTCAGCGGGGTCTTGCCAAGTTACACTGGACTGAGTTCTGCCTTTAGGAAGGAATTTAATCATCCAAACTCTATGAAGCTCCATGTGCAATGTGTTCACATTCGGGAAGCTGGTCCACATCTCAACCTGCAGAAACCTTCTTATCTATTTATTTCATATATTCAACAAATATGCATTGAACACCTTCGCCACGCCAGGCACTGAGCATCATGCTGGGAATGCGGTGGTGCCCAAAACAGGCACAACTCCTGCCCTTAGGCAGTTGCTCTTAGTCCAGCGGAGTCAGAGATGATAGTCTTTAAAGTAACGTTGGGGCCGAGTGCAGTGGCTTACACCTGTAATCCCAGCACTTTAGGAGGCCGAGATGGAAGGATCACTTGAGCCCAAAAGTTTGAGACCAGCCTGGGCAACACAGCAAGACCCCATCTCTACCAAAAAAAATTTTCCAGGCAGTGGTACACACCCATAGTCTCAGCTCAGGAAGCTGAGACAGGAGGATTCTCTCAACTCAGGAGGTCAAGGCTGTAGTGAGCCATGATCACCCCACGGCACTCCAGCCTAGGTCACAGAACAAGACCCTGTCTCAAAAAATTAAAACATCAAACATCTCTGGAGGCTTTGGGGGTGGGTAGGAGAATGCCTTTTGGCTTGAACTCCAGCCTGGGCAAAAGAGGGAGACCCTGTCTCAAAAATAATAAAAATAATAATAATAAAATGTAATTATTACAGATGATGAGGTGGCCACAGAAGGAAACATTCTGAAAGCTAAGTGGGGCTCAGGGTGTGCCTGCACCAGTGGTCTCAGCAGCAGGGTCACAGAAAGCCTCCCCAGGTCTCTGCTGGGGGAGGGAGTTAGGTGAAGGGTGGAGAGAAGCGTTCTGCGAAAGCCCCAGACGAGCCTTGTTTAGCAAGAAGCAGGAGAAGGGGAGTCCGGCTGCAGTCAGGGAGGCCTAAGTGCTGGGGAGCTGCTGAGGTCCTCAGGGCTGACCGGGCAGGACCTTCCACAGGGCTTTGGGTCTCATCCCAAGCGCAATGGGAGCCAGTGAGGGGCTCCAGGCAGGCAGCCGCCGAGGCCACATGAGCATTTCATCAGGATCACACTGGCCGTGTGGGAAGGACGGCTGGGAGGGCCACTGAAGGGTGTGTGTGTGTCTGTGTGTGTGTTGTGTCTGTCTCGGTGTCTGCGTTTCGATGTGTCTCTGTGTAGATCTCTGTGTCTGTGTGTCTCTGTGTCTGTGTATGCCTGTGCATGTCTGTGTTGCATATGTGGGTCTGTTTCTGTGTGTCTGTTTCTGTATCTCTGTATCTGTGTGAGTCTGTGTGTATCTACGTGTGTGTGTCTCTGTGTGTTTCTGTGTTGCTGTGTGTCTGTATCTCTGTATCTGTGTGTATATTTCTGTGTCTGTGTCTCTCTGTTGTCTGTATCTGTGGATCTGTGTGTGTGTCTGTGTATCTGTGTCTGTCTCTGTGTGTCTCTGTATCTATGTATCTGTGTGTATATTTCTGGATCTGTGTGTGTGTCTGTGTATCTGTGTCTGTCTCTGTGTGTCTGTATCTCTGTATCTGTGTGTATATTTCTGTGTCTGTGTCTCTCTGTTGTATCTGTGTATCTGTGTGTGTGTCTGTGTATCTGTGTGTGCCTCTGTGTGTCTGTATCTCTGTATCTGTGTGTATATTTCTGTCTGTGTCTCTCTGTTGTCTGTATCTGTGGATCTGTGTGTCCGTCTGTCTGTGGATCTGTGTGTGTGTGTGTGTGTGTGTGTGTGTGTGTGTGTGTTGAGGGGAGCAACTGTTGCTTCTCACCCAGAGATCAAGTGATGTGGGTGCCTGCTGCAGGCTCCCAGGGAGAGGGAGGCTCCCGTTCCTGAGCCTATGATATCACAGCTGCTTCTTCCCAGGCTGCCTGCACAGAGGATTTTAGGCGAGTAGAAGAGGGGTGCACTCGGGCCTTATGGGGCAGAAGGAAGCCAGCTCCACTAGGGGTGAGAACCAACCATGTGCCTCTTGCAGCATCTCATGACAGTGACTCTTTAAACCAGTCCCAGGCAGCCCCAACCCCAGACCCAGAATAGGGAGCTGACTGACCACAGCACACACCCGCCCTTATGGAGTACAATTCCTGACAGGTAGTATATAAATAGTATGTAGATAGTATATAAATTGACTGGGAGTGGTGGCTCAAGCCTGTAATCCCAGCACTTTGGGAGGCCAAGGTGGGCGGATCATGAGGTCAGATCGAGACTATCCTGGCTAATATGGTGAAACCCCGTCTCTACTAAAAATACAAAAAAAATTAGCTGGGCATGGTGGCATGCCCAGCTATTCAGGAGGCTGAGGCAGGAGAATGGCGTGAACTCGGGAGGCAGAGCTTGCAGTGAGTTGAGATCGCGCCACTGCACTACAGCCTGGGCGATAGAGCGAGACTGTCTCAAAAAAAAAAAAAATTGCCAAGCGTGATAGTGCATGTCTGTAGTCCCAGCTACTCAGGAGGCTGAGGTGGGAGGATCGCTTGAGCACTTGAGCCCAGGAGTTAGAAGCTGCAGTGAGCTATGGTTGCACGACTGCACCCCAGGCTGGGTGACAGAGCAAGACCCTGTCAAAAAAAAAAGAAAAAGAAAAAAGGATGTAAATGAATTGTGCAACAAAGCCTGTGGGGAAGCCATCTTGGAGAGTGAAGACTTGACCTTGACCTCTACCCTGAAAGCCCCGTTCCTGGTCTAAGTCCATGTACTAAGCAGATGCAGCCATGAAGGCGCCTGACCGACCCTCGCATCGGCTGCAATTCTCACACTGCCCGAGAGCTTCGGCCCTGCCCTTCCCCCTCTGCTCCTGGCCCCTAGCCTTTTGAGGGCAGCCTTGGCGGCTTTAGGTGGGCATTTGAGAGACAATGGTGGTCACAGCCTGAGTTCTCATCTCATGATCCTGACCCCTCGGTCCTGGTTCTGCAATGCTTCCTACAGCCTAGTCTTCAAGGGGAGACCCCAGTCCTAGCCCACTAAGGGAATCATCAGGGAAGTTCCCAACCCACCCCCTTCCATTCCCTGCATGTCCCTCCACCCGCCAATCACAGGGCACCGATCACGCCATTAGCTCCCTGCTCCTTTAGGTTGAGGCAATGGCATGGGCTACGGCGCATCAGGGACCCTAAAGGGAGGTTCTGGGGGCCCCTCTGACCCCTCTCACTGCCCCTTTCAAACTGGAGGCCAGCAGCCAATGCACAGCCTGAAGGCACCTCCCTGGGCCGGGACCGTGAAAAGGGCCTGCCACCCTCTGCCACCTTCTTCTGTCCCTGCCTGTCCCCTGCACACAAGACTTCCAGGGAGAATGCAGCTGCCCAAGGGACGGGGTTGCTATTAGGGAATTAATTCCTACCCTGGGCAGCAATGATGGGACTCTCCCTCCCCTGATGTCCCTCCTCGGGCTCCTCTGCCTTCATGTCCAGGGTCTCACTGTCCACGGACTCCGTATTCAATTCCTCCGAGCCAGGCTGGGCCCCTCTGTCCCTGTGGCTTGTGGTTTCTGTGGCTTCCTGAAGCTCCCCGCCTTCCTGGGGCTCCCCAGCTTCCTGGAGATCTCCGCCTTCGTGGGGCTCCCCGACTTCCTGGAGATCTCCACCTTCATGGGGCTCCCCAGCTTCCTGGGGCTCCCCACTTTCCTGTGGCGCTCCACCTTTCTGGGGCTCCTCGGCTTCTGGGAGATCCCTGCCTTCCTGGGGTTCCCTGGCTTCCTGGGGCTCCTCGGCCTCCTGGGTCTGCGTGGCCTCCTCAGAGGTGCCCTCTGCTTCTTCTGAGCTAGCCCCATCGCCGCTGTCCTCTTCAGACTCCTCTTCAGAGGGAACTCCTCCTTCTTCCTCGCTTTCACCTCCATCGCCACTTTCCTCTTCAGAGGAGGCCTCATCTGCGTCCTCCTCGGTCATCTCTGGGGCCTGGTTCTCCTCAGTGTCCCCTGCCTTGGCGCTCTGGGTGCCCCCAGGCTCTGTACTGGCCTCTGCAGCTGGGCCGGGCTCCCCCTGGTCCTCGGTGCCCTCACTGGCTTCTGTGTCAATATCCGGCTCCGACTCTCGCACAATAGTCGCGACATCAGGGGCTCCCTCTGGCACTGCAGGCTCCTGGCCAGGCCCAGGGCTGCCCTCGGCCTCTGTGTTCAGTGAGTGGAACCCATCACCCTCTGAGCGAGGAGAGGCCCCCTCTGCCTCTGGCTCTGCTGTCCCTGCCATTGCTTCCTGCACCGGGCTGTCCCCTGGGACCTCCTGGACTTCCTCAGGGAGTTCATGGCCCCCAGCCTGTTCTCCTGCCTCTCCACTGGCAGCTCCCTCCGTGGGGAGCCCAAGCCCAGTCTCCTCCTCTGCTATTCCCTCTCCAGAACTGGGCTCCGGCCACTCCTCTTCCACAGGCCCCTCGGCCCCTCCTGGAGGGAGGGCGCTTGCCACTGGTGGGCCATTCTTTTTCTCCCCAGGCCCCGCAGAGTCCCTGTTGTCCTTTTCCCCAGGTGGAGGTGACTCTGTGGCTGAGGCATTGGAAAGGCTGGCTTCAGGATCGGAGCCCGGGCCGGGGGCAGACACGGGGGTCTTCTCGGGGCTCTCGGCCTCCCTGCCATCTGGGCAGTGAAGGAGCAGTTTCTTGTCTTGAGGGGCTGTGTCTGCATAAAGCGCCCTTTCTTTCTCCTCTAGACTTGCGTCTCCAGCAGAGAAATGATTCTCCAACAAATTGCCAACATCCTCTGTGCCACCCGACGCGGAGACTTGCAGTTCTAAATGATTAGAACATGATTGGTCAGTTTCACAGGGCTGGCACCGGCTGTGTTTCTCAAAAGAGTCTACATCAACCCAGCTCCCGTCTTCCAGGATGTGGTGTTGGCCTGGTGTGCAGTGTTACGCCTATCAACCTAGGTCTTCAGGACTACCTCGTACGTAGAGAGCAGAATAGGTGTTATCCTGCCTCCCTCCCAAGATGTGGAAACTGTGGATCAGGGAGTTTAAGGACTGACCCACTGTCCATCACTAAGAAGTGAGCAGCTGTGCTAACCCAAGAACCCCCGCGACCCTGGCCCTGACCTTCAAGCTTCCCGGCTTGGTCCTGATGACTGTATAGGGAGGGAAACTTGGATGAGCCCTTCCAGTCCTTCCTCATCCTTGCTCATGGGCATGTGCAGCTGGGCTCAACCTTGGAGATGCTTCCAAGATGGGACAAATGCCTGTGCATCCCACCTCGTGGCAGTTCCTACCATCATTAACCAGCAGGCTTTTAATACTGCTCTCAGCAAAGGAGTGAAAACAGGTGTTTGCAGGCGGGATAATCTTAGGTTACACGGCACAGTGCTTAGGGGATTACTTGTGGCTCTCAACCTTATTAAGTC
>NW_012102477.1:50514-60050 GCF_000951045.1 Mandrillus leucophaeus | reverse complement strand
CCCCTCTACCCTCTGTCCCCAGGCTAGGGTCTGTTTATGGGGGACATTGCAGGTTCATGGAGATGAGGGGACCACAGGGCTCATGCCTCGGGGCAGCTGAGGCGGTGTCTGTTCTCCCTTGACTCTCAAGGCCCCTCTCTGAGGAAGAACACCCCACCTATCTGCTGGATGCAGACAACCCCCCTCTCTCAGGCCACCACTTGCTACTCCCATCTCTCCTTCCCACAAAGAAAAGTCACTTCTTGGGGTACCCCTTCTCCCTCAGGGTGCCCACCCTTGTTCCCCAAAAGCTGGGACGGCCTCCAGGGATCAGAAGCAAATATTTTCTCATTAGTTCCCATAGACAGCCAGCCTGCTGTCAAACTCAGAAAGATGTGAAGCTTGGTGCCTTTTACTATAGAGGAGCCCCGTGGATTGAAATACACAACTTTTCCCCCAGCACTTTCATATGCACGGCCCTTTAACCTGCTTTATGACTGTCAGAAAGATTTTAGAGCTGAATTAGTGAAAGTCCAGAGATCTTTGCCCTGCCCCAGATGCGTCACTACTAGGTAGCTAATGGGTGACCAGAACTCAGAACTGCCCAGCGCCTGTCCAGGCTTCCATGCCGTGCTGTGCTTAGCGGGGCACGGGGAAGCCCTTCCTGCCGGTACCTCTGCTCCTGCCTGCACACGCCTTCTCTCAGGGCTCATGCTCCGTACTGGTCCTGGCTCCTGATTTACAGGAATCCAATTTAATTCTGTGTTCCCACGGCCTGGGACCCTGCCTGACCCACAGAAAGTGCTGGAAGAGGTCCGCAGTTAGATTTGGGTACTGATAAGAATTCCTGGTCTCTCTGTGGGGGACAGGACAGGGAGCTGAGTGTTGCTCATTTTAATCTTTCGTCACCACCTACATACCTGTAAGTCCTGACTCCTTCACCTACATCTCTATCTCTCTGCCTTCCACCCCCGCAGAAAAATCTATGCTGGGAACTTGGTTTAATCAGAGGAGACTGACTGTCCTTTGAGCAGCAGGATACGTATAATGTATATGACGTACATCTGTATGTACATATCTGAGATACAGCCTGCCAGACAATGCTTAAGCACTTTATATATAAAACAGTATCCTCATCATACTGAATTTTCTTAATCTTACTTGTTTTGGTAAAATGAGTATTACTCATATTCCTTTTTTTTTTTTTGAGACAAGGTCTCACTCTGTCACCCAGGCTGGAGTGCAGTGACACGATCTCGGTTCACTGTAACCTCCACCTCCTGGGTTCAAGCGATTCTCCTGCCTCAGCCTCCCGAGTCGCTGGGATTACAGGCGCATGCCAGGTTAATTTTTGTATTTTTAGTAGAGACGGGGTTTCACTATGTTGGCCAGGCTGGTCTTGAACTCCTGACCTCAAGGGATCCACCCACCTCAGCCTCTCAAAGTGCTGGGATTACAGGTGTGAGCCACCACACCCAGTCTCATATCCCTATTTTTACAGACGAGAAGACTGGAACCAGAGACATTGAGGCCCTTGTTGAATGTCACACAGCTAATAATTGGCTTGGGCCATGTGACTTCAGAGCTACAGTATCCCCTGGGAGCCTGTTAGAGATGCAGACTTTTAAGCTCCAGCCCGGACCCATTGAATCAGAATTTGCATTTTAACAAAATAGCCAGGCGACTCCTGTGCACATTATAGTCTGAGAAGTGCTGGGCTACACCACCTCACAAACTACCCCTCAGCCAGCGATTCTCAGCATTGGCTGCATGTTGAAATCACCTGCTTCTTGGTCCCATACTTCCCTTTCTCTGCGGTTTTGATTTAAATAATCCAGGGTATAGCACCAGCATCAAGATTAAATTTTAAAAAAAAAGTTCTTAGATAACACACAAAGTTGCAAACCACTGCAACTACTAAATCAAATAATCTTGACCCCCAGGTTTCAGTTCCCAGGCCCTCCCCACTCGCAGGCCCACCCCACTGAGGATCCCCGTTGTGGGCTCCCACGTTGGGGTGGGTCTCCTAGGACCTGGCGTTTGCCTTTGGAACAGCAGTGGTAAAGGCTTCTCCTCTGGGAATCCAGCCCTTTCCATGGGCTCCTGTTGCCCTTCAATGATGGTGATGATCATGCTAATGAAGAGGATCGTGATGATGATGGTGGTGACGATGATGATGAGGATCGTGATGGTGATGATGACGGTGATGATGATGATGATGAGGATCGTGATGGTGATGATGGTGATGATGATGATGACGGTAATGACCATGCTGATGATGAAGTTGTGATGATGATGGTGATGGTGATGATAGTGATGATGACGATGATGATGACGATGGTGATGATCATGATGATGACGATGAGGATGATAGTGGTGATAATGATACTGAGCTGAATGAACTCTAGGTCTGATGTCCTATAACATTTCTGACAGTCTCAAAAGCCCTTTTCCCTGGTAAAGGTGAGAGGGCCACACAGTCCCAAGGGGGATGAAGACTCCAGACTTTCGGGGTTCACCATGACCATGACCTTCACACTGCTGTGTGTTTCCACTCCTGGGCCCTGGGCAGGAAGTGAGGCATGTGCATGCGTGTATGCACATTTATATTCAAGCTCTTCCCTGGTTTTCACAACTTAGGGCCGAGCTTCTCCTGAACTTCAGCTAAACAATTTGGAGTAAAAAGGACTGAGGATAATGGCTTCTTACACTGTGACCTTTCTTCCCAGGCTAAAAATAACTGCTCCAACAGAAAGTCTCTCAATGAAACAAGCTGTCCCATTAGGCCCCAGAGCTCAGTCCCCAGGAAGCAGCTGTGCCACTGGACCTGGTTCTCCTCTTGAAGGCGCAGACAGAGGTGTGGGAGCCTCTGATTACACTCACTTCCATCCCAGGACATCTCACTTCAATCCTGGGAAATCAAGGCTGGTGTCTTTTCTGCCTCCCTCGCCTCTTGCCGAAGCACCCTATTGGCCCTGGGGCAGGGAGGCCGCAGAGGACCCAGGACACCCTGGAGAGGTGAATCCCCAGTAAGATGAGTCTTGGTCTATCCCGGGACATGAAGTGCCGCACTGTATGTGCTCCTGCCAGGGTAGCCGCCCTGGCTCCGGCCAGGCCAGGCCCAGGACTGACGTCAGGGCACAGGAATAGCAGGCCCCAACTCTGCCCAGAGACCATGGGAAGGCCCCAGCCCCACTCACACCCAGGCCAAGCACGACACACACCAATCCTGCTTCTCCCACCAGCCCCTCTGCCACCAGCCTTTCTCGGGGGGCCAGCTTTCCAGCAGCTCCCACCAGCCCTACAGCCTCACAGAGCCCCAGGCTCAGTCCCTCTCTCCTCTCTCCACCACCAACCAAACGCCCTGATTTTGTTTCTACAGCCCTGTCTCATTCCAAAGCACTTTTACATGAACTCAGAGGACTGTGAAGTTGCCAAGGGCCCTCGTGAGTCCAACTGTAAAGGAGGAAGCCCTGGCCAGAGACCTTCAGAGACTCGCCCAAGATCGGGGCAGGGGTGGGACAGAGCCCAAGTCTATGACCCTTAGTCTGGAGTTCTTTCTGCCCCCGCGGAGTTCACCATGAGGTGAACTTCACCATGAAGTGCTAGGGTTCCATAAAAGTGACTCATGGGGTGAGGAAAGATCAAACAGCAGAGACAGCCACCCGCTTTGTACTTCCTGCTCTCGCTGAATTTGTGTGCCCCAGTGTCTACAGGGAAATATTGGAGGGAGACTGGCAAGTCCTGATCCTTTACTCTCCTTGCTTCTTCCCTCAGAATATTAGTATCTGTCTCGAGCCTCCTATCCATTATTTTCTCCAACATCCCAAGACATCCGGCTTACAGCATCTTTTTTTTTTTTCTTTTTTTTTTGACAGGTCTTGCTGTCACCCAGGCTGGAGTTCAGTGGCACAATGAGAGTTCACTGCAGCCTCCACCTCCTGGGCTCAAGGGATCCTCCCACCTCAGCCCCACAAATAGCTGGAACTCCAGGCGTGTGCCACCACATCTAGCTGATTTTTTTTCATTTTTGTAGAGGTGAGGTCTCACTATGTTGCCCAGGCTGGTCTCGAACTCCTGGCCTCAAGTGATCCTCCCACCTCAGCCTTCCAAAGTGCTGGGATTACAGGTGTGAGCCACTCTTACAGCATATTTTCACTTTGCCAGTCCACACATGCCAGGCTCTGAGCTGGGTCATCTCCTTCCCTCACGTAGGACTCCATCTTTCCAAGGTAGTTTCCTGTGCTTATTCTTCTCTGATGCTCCTAGCAGCCCTCTGAGGCAGAAAAAGCAAGGGTTGTTAACCTCTCTTGAAACGAGGAAACAGACACACGGAAGTCAGGTCGTTTGCCTCACAACTCATTCCAGGGATGGGCTGGAACTCAGGCCAAGAGACGGAGCAAAGCTCCCTGGGAGTGACCATGACCTGCTGAGCTGTTCAAGCCCAGATACCCAGCTTCTGGGGCTGGGTCAACGTGTATCTGTGTGTTTCACAAGGGGATTCTACAGAACACCAGCATTTCAGACCCTGTGCACTAAATATCCTTAGTACCAAGGGCCAGGAAGCTCTGTCTTGAAGTTGAAACTAGAGATGTAGAGAATAGAGGTCAGGACCTGTTTTGAGCCCACCTGTGGGTGTTGAATGTATTCAGTGCCTTCGTGGAATCAAATGTTGATTCTATTCCAGCCCATCCAAGTCTCCTTAGCACATGTTTCTAACAAGTACCTGCCAAAGTTATTCTTCCACATGACTTCTCATCCATTTGAACCAGAGCTAGCAAGTCCAAAGTCATGCGTAAGTAAAATACCTCTGGCCATTACTCATACACAGTTATGCAAATGAGTCATTAGTAATAAAATCCCCACGGAGGCGGGGCGGGGGGTGGGGGGAGCAGGAATCACTCTCCAAACCTCTGTCTGGTTCATCTGTTCCAGAGGGTGAGGAGCACCAGCTATGGCATATACATGAGCCCCATGTCTTGCCCCCATCCCCTCCCTGCCCCACGCTTTGACTCTCATTGGCTGTATCTCATTGTAGCAGGGAGCAATTCAGAAAACAGAATTCACACCGCAGAGCAGGCAGCCTGCCCCCTGCCTTGTTCTACATCTTGTCTCTGAACACTCGTGGACCGGGCAAACGTGGGCCAGCAGCCTCTTCCGGTGTCCTGTCTTTCCTTGACTTTATCCTACTGGGTAAACATTCACTGCTCAGGACCTCTTGCTCTTTCACCTTTCTTTTTTTTTTTTTTTTTGAGACAAAGTCTCACTCTGTCGCCCAGGCTGGAGTGCAGTGGTGCAATCTTGGCTCACTGCAACCTCTGCCTCCTGGGTTCAAGCGATTCTCCTGCCTCAGCCTTCCAAGTAGCTGGGATTACAGATGCCCACCATCACTCCCAGCTAATTTTTGTATTTTTAGTAGAGACACGGTTTCACCACGTTTGCCAGGCTGGTCTCGAACTCTTGACCTCAGGTGATCCACCCACCTCGGCCTCCCAAAGTGCCGGGATTACAGGCATGAGCCACCGCACCCGGCCTCTTCCACTTCTTAGATGAAGTCTTAGGACAACTTTGCAGAAGGCCGTCACCCATAAGGACCCAAGAAGAGAAATTCTGGCTGGAGGAAGGCTTGTCTGCATCCTCCCAGGACCCCTGAGGTCCTCTTCCGCCATTCTCTCAGCCTTTCCCTCTTCTCCCAACACGGGCGACCAGAGTGCAGGGGCTGAGGCAGCCATTCTTGGAAGGTTTCTTTGGCTTCCTGGCCATGCTCCTAAAGTCAAGGCTAATCCCACTGGGACAGCTTGTCCCTGGCTGGACTCTAGCCCTTAAAATGAGTCATCCAGGGAATAGGATACAACGACAAAAGTATGACAGGGCACAATGACCAAGGCAGCAATCGGAAAGAACCTTGGGATTTGGGAGTCCAGAGAGATCTTCTCGTAGACTAACTGATTTGATTTCACTCATGAACAAAACCCTAAAACCCTGATAAGTGCTTGTCCCAAGGCCACGGGGCTAGTTAAGGTAGCTGGCAGCAGTCTACTTCTAGAACTCAGCTCTCTGTGGACGCTATCCCAGCAGTGGGCCAACCAATGTCTAAGTCTACCCTAGGGCAGTGATTTCTTAGCCCACCCTCTTCCACTCTTTAAAAAGAATTGTTCTAGGCTGGGCGCAGTGGCTCTGAGAGCCGTGGCTCACGCCTGTAATCCCAGCACTTTGGGAGACTGAGGTGAGAGGATCCCTAGAGCCCAGGAGTTTGAAATCAGCCTGGGTAACAAAGCAAGACCTGATCTTTACAAAAAATTTTAAAATTAGCTCGGCATGGTGGCATGTGCCTGCGGTCCCAGCTACTGGCGAGGCTGTGGTTGACGGAGCCCTTGAGCCTAGGAGTTTGAAGTTGCAATGAGCTTTGACCACACCACTACACTCCAGCCTAGGCAACAGAGGGAGACCCTGTCTCGAAAAAAAAAAAAAAAGGATTAAGACGTCAACACAATTGTTTTTAGTCCATAGAGTCCTGAGAATTGACAGAATAACTTCACTCCCCACTCCACCTCCAATGCCTGGAAATTCTTGGTTTGGGAGGTAGGAAGAAATTACCAGAAATCCCACAACCATCATATATACACATGCTTGTCACTGATGCCTGGAGGAGTCATGAGTATAAATGACTATTCACTTTTATTTTATTTTTATTTTATGTATTTATTTATTTTTTGAGACAGCATCTCTGTCGCTCAGGCTGGAGTACAGTGGTGCAATCTCAGCTCACTGCAACCTCCGCCTCCCAGATTCAAGCAATTCTCCTGCCTCAGCCTCCTGAGTAGCTGGAACCGCAAGTGCATGCAACCACACTCGGCTAATTTTTGTATTTTTTTGTAAAGATGGGGTTTCACCATGTTTGCCAGGCTGGTCTCAAACTCCGGACCTCAAGTGATCCACCCGCCTCAACCTCCCAAAGTGCTGGGATTATAGGCATGAGCCACGATGCCTGGCCACTATTCACTTTTAAAAGACAAATACCTCAGAAAGAACAAAACATGATATCCTAACCCCTCAGTGTGAGTCAATTACTAGCAGGGATGCTCTATAGAGCACTCAATTTTTCCAGAGATCAGCCGTGCCTGCAGTGAACAGAAATCCTTGCAGGAGGCCTTGGGCCTGCTGCTTCCCTTCAGAGGGGCCCAGCTGGGGAGGAAAGGGAAAGGAAGGAGAAAGGGATGCAGGCTGGGTTCTGAGACAGACCGAGGCAGGTGGCTGGTTTCCCCCCACCTCCCAGTCCGAAGAAATCGAATCTCCCTGGGATCTGTGGGGAGGAGGTGCTGGTCTAACTTTTGGGCCCCAGACAGGAAAAGACTCACTGGAAGCCAATGGAGCCTGGCTCCCCCAGGTCTCAGTCTAACAGCTATCCTGGGTGAAGGCCAGAGCCATCTCCAGCTTGGCAGGTGAAGGGGTCAAGGAATCCAGGCCCACCCCATCCCCAATCCAGGGAAGCTGGAGGGAATCTTCTTGAGAAATGTGGGAGCTTGGGAAGTGGGTGTGACACCTTCCCTAGCCTGAGCCAGGCCCCCAGCTATATCTTTTCTTTCTTCCTGGGGCTGAGGCTCTGGCCTCCTGGACAGTGGCTGGTCTCTCTGAATGCACCTGGAAGTCAGGAGAGCTGGGTTCTGCCCCTTACTCTTTTTCTTTTTTTACAGACCCTGTCCCTTAGAAACAGGGTCTTGCTCTGTCACCCGGACTGGAGTGCAGCAGTGCGATGAAGGCTCACTGCAGCCTTCCTACTTGTCATGCTTGTCATACTTCAGCCTCCAGAGTAGCTGGGACCAGAGGCACGCGCCAACACGCCTGGCTAATTGTTTTATTTTTTGTAAAGACAAGGTCTCACTATGTTGCCCAGGTTGGTCTCAAACTTCTGGGCTCAAGCGAGCCTCCATTTATTCACCCATAAAACGCAGATAACAATACCTGCTTTGCCAGCCCCGTCAGAGTGTTTTAGACATCAGGTGGTGCTCAAAAGCATTTCAACAAATGTCAGCTATGAACATCATTCTTTCCTAGAAGAGCAAAGACACCAGGCCAAATCCCAAATTTGCTGAGTGGGCCAAAGCAGAGCCAGTTTCAGACAAGAGCCGAGCCAGCTGGCCCTTCACACTGTTCCTTTAGCCCTCCGGGTCTGGGGGCTCAGTCAGGGGACCCAGAGCCGTCCTTCTGCCTGGGACTCCTCCTCCCTGGCTGCCAGCCAGAGGCAGCTTAGGCCAGGAGCTGCAGGGTGCCTCGGGGGTGAGCCCTGCGCTCTTGGTGAAGTTCTGGCTGGTCTGGGAACAGAGCAGGCAGAGCTGTCAACACTCCCAGGGGCCAGGAACTCGTTCTGCTGATCCCAAAGTTAACCACTGCAGTCCCTGACTCCAGCCTCAGTCAGCCCTGATTCACGAGCAACATCTGAGGCCACATGTGGCCTCCCCTCTCCCCACCACGTCCCATCTCTTCTGTCCAGTCACTGAAGTGAGGTGACCCCGCACTTCACCCCCAACGCAAATGCTTACTCAGGAAGTTTAAACACCCATTCTAAGGGCCACGTCTTTCTGAGAATGGGAGGGAGGCCCTTTCTGAAGGCAGAGGGCTGGTAAGGGCCCTTCAAAGCTCTCTGAGACGGCAACACAGTCGGAGGGAGGTCATTAGCAGTGCTGTGTGGCCTCCTCATCCTCATGGTAAGGGAGCACTGGGAGTGAGACAATCAGCCCTTCAGAAACCACTCGGGCCGGGAGAACGCAGCCAGGGCTGAGCTGCAGAGACGGGGCAGGAGCAGTTCTGGCCTCCAGTACAGCGGCGCTTTGCTCCTCCCGCACAAGTGAAATCACAGCTGATGTCTCCATGGCTTTCAAGAGCCTCGCACATCAGCCCGCTGGACCACACAGGGCCCTGCTCCTCTGTCAATCCAGCAGCTCTGTACCCATTAGCACAGCAGGTGAGAGGAAATGCCACACCCAGAGTGCCAGACAATGGGGCACACAGCCCCCGACCTGCTCACCCGGGGAGGTGTCCTCAGCCGTCTCTCCTACAACTGCCAGGGAGACCAGAGAAGCCAGAGGTTCCCAAGTCTACACGGAGTTGATTGAGGAGGAAGGCCAGGCCTCTGGCAGAGCTGGGGCAGCAAGAATACACAAATGTTCTGCCCCGTGTTCCCCGGCTCATAGACCCTTTTGGAAAAACTGCTGCCTAGACATCAAAAGGCCAGATTTTTCCACTTTGTTTCCCAGAGGGTGTCACCGAATCCATGACAGATGGGCCCCACCGCTGGGTCCTGGCATTCATGGCCCCAGGTCTCATCTTATTTATCCTTATGGTTATTTTTGCATTCAAGGCTCTAGAACTAGAAAGAAACTTAGAAAGTAACTAGTCCAACTCTTTAACCCAACTCTTTCTTTTTTTTTTTTTTGAGAGGGAGTCTCACTCTGTCGCCCAGGCTGGAGTGCGGTGGCGCGATCTCGGCTCACTGCAAGCTCCGCCTCCCGGGTTCACGCCATTCTCCTGCCTCAGCCTCCCGAGTAGCTGGGACTACA
>NW_012102477.1:48186-49709 GCF_000951045.1 Mandrillus leucophaeus | reverse complement strand
TTTTTTTGAGACAGACTCTCACTCTGTCACCCAGGCTGGAGTGCAGTGGTGTGATCTCGGCTCACTGCAACGTCCACCTCCTGGGTTTAAGCGATTCTCCTGCCTCAGCCTCCCGAGTAGCTGGGACTACAGGTGCGTGCCACCATGCCCAACTAATTTTTTGTACTTTTAGTAGAGACAGGTTTCACCACGTTAGCCAGGGTGGTCTCGATCTCCTGACCTCATGATCTGCCTGCCTCAGCCTCCCAAAATGCTGGAATTACAGCCACAGTGCCTGGCCTATTCCATTCTTTTCTTTTCCCTCAGCAGCCTCATGGCCACACAGCAGGCCTGGCTGCCTACTCCCTAGTTCCCACAGGACTCCCCTGAAGACAGGAAGGTTGAAGCCATGGCAGGGCTAGAGCAAGTGTACATTCCACACTCGCTGTCCCCGGGCTGACCCTCCCTGGTCAACACTGACAGCCACACGCAGCCACCTCCAGCCCATGTCTGAGGAGCTTAGTGGGCCGCCCTGCCCAAAGGGTCCTGCTCAGCCCTAGCCAAAAAAGGCCCAGATCCCTGTACTGACGCCTGAATGTGGTTTTGTATTTGTTCTACGGGGCTGCTGTGACAAAGCACTACAAACTCAAGTGTCGTAAAACAATGGAAATGTGTTCACTCACAGTCCTGAAGGCCAGAAGTCTCAAATCAAGGTGCCAAGAGGGCCACCTCCTCTGAAACCCACAGGAGAGACTCCTTCATTGCCTCTCTAGCTTCTGGTGTTTGCCAGCAACTCTTGGCTTGTGGCTGCGTCACTCCAGTCTCTGCCTCCATCGACAGAAGGCCTTCTCTGTGTGTCTGTGTCTTTTCTCTTCCCATAAGGACACCTGCATATTGGATTTACCGCCAGCCCCACTCCAGCATGACCTCATCTTAACTAACTACATCTGCAACCACTCTACTTCCAAATAAGGTCACACTCTGAGGTTCTGGGGTTAGGACTTCAACACATCCTTCTGGGGGATGCATTCCAACCCATAACAGGTCTCCCAATAGCCCACACCACCACCTGCCTAACCCGCTGCCACCCCCTTCCCCCGGCCTGGCCCCTCACTAATCCCGGCTCACATTTCAGATCTCAGCTTTGAGGCCTATCCCTTGGGAGGCCTTCCCGACCCCTCCTCTGCTCTGTGTCCCTGCAGCACCTGTCACCTATGTGACATCACCCTATGTGACGGCTTTTTTTAAAAAACAGGGTCTCACTCTTGTAACCCAGGATAGAGTGCAGTGGCACGATCTCAGCTCACTGCAACCTCCACCTCCTGGGTTCAAGTGATTCTCCTGTCTCAGCCTCCTGAGTAGCTGGGACTACAGGTGTGCACCACCATGCTCAGCTAATATTTGTATTTTTGGTAGAGATGGGGTTTTGCCATGTTGCCCAGGCTGGTATTGGACTCCTGACCTCAGGTGATCCACCCACCTCGGCCTCCCAAAGTGCTGAGATTATAGGCGTGAGCCACTGCACCCGGCCCTTTTTTTTTTTT
>NW_012102477.1:46450-48136 GCF_000951045.1 Mandrillus leucophaeus | reverse complement strand
TTTTTTTTTTTTTTTTTGAGACAAAGTCTCACTCTGTCGCTCAGGCTGGAGTGCAGTGGTGCAATCTTGGCTCACTGCAACCTCTGCCTCCTGGGTTCAAGCGATTCTCCTGCCTCAGCCTTCCAAGTAGCTGGGATTACAGATGCCCACCATCACTCCCAGCTAATTTTTGTATTTTTAGTAGAGACACGGTTTCACCACGTTTGCCAGGCTGGTCTCGAACTCTTGACCTCAGGTGATCCACCCACCTCGGCCTCCCAAAGTGCCGGGATTACAGGCATGAGCCACCGCACCCGGCCTCTTCCACTTCTTAGATGAAGTCTTAGGACAACTTTGCAGAAGGCCGTCACCCATAAGGACCCAAGAAGAGAAATTCTGGCTGGAGGAAGGCTTGTCTGCATCCTCCCAGGACCCCTGAGGTCCTCTTCCGCCATTCTCTCAGCCTTTCCCTCTTCTCCCAACACGGGCGACCAGAGTGCAGGGGCTGAGGCAGCCATTCTTGGAAGGTTTCTTTGGCTTCCTGGCCATGCTCCTAAAGTCAAGGCTAATCCCACTGGGACAGCTTGTCCCTGGCTGGACTCTAGCCCTTAAAATGAGTCATCCAGGGAATAGGATACAACGACAAAAGTATGACAGGGCACAATGACCAAGGCAGCAATCGGAAAGAACCTTGGGATTTGGGAGTCCAGAGAGATCTTCTCGTAGACTAACTGATTTGATTTCACTCATGAACAAAACCCTAAAACCCTGATAAGTGCTTGTCCCAAGGCCACGGGGCTAGTTAAGGTAGCTGGCAGCAGTCTACTTCTAGAACTCAGCTCTCTGTGGACGCTATCCCAGCAGTGGGCCAACCAATGTCTAAGTCTACCCTAGGGCAGTGATTTCTTAGCCCACCCTCTTCCACTCTTTAAAAAGAATTGTTCTAGGCTGGGCGCAGTGGCTCTGAGAGCCGTGGCTCACGCCTGTAATCCCAGCACTTTGGGAGACTGAGGTGAGAGGATCCCTAGAGCCCAGGAGTTTGAAATCAGCCTGGGTAACAAAGCAAGACCTGATCTTTACAAAAAATTTTAAAATTAGCTCGGCATGGTGGCATGTGCCTGCGGTCCCAGCTACTGGCGAGGCTGTGGTTGACGGAGCCCTTGAGCCTAGGAGTTTGAAGTTGCAATGAGCTTTGACCACACCACTACACTCCAGCCTAGGCAACAGAGGGAGACCCTGTCTCGAAAAAAAAAAAAAAAGGATTAAGACGTCAACACAATTGTTTTTAGTCCATAGAGTCCTGAGAATTGACAGAATAACTTCACTCCCCACTCCACCTCCAATGCCTGGAAATTCTTGGTTTGGGAGGTAGGAAGAAATTACCAGAAATCCCACAACCATCATATATACACATGCTTGTCACTGATGCCTGGAGGAGTCATGAGTATAAATGACTATTCACTTTTATTTTATTTTTATTTTATGTATTTATTTATTTTTTGAGACAGCATCTCTGTCGCTCAGGCTGGAGTACAGTGGTGCAATCTCAGCTCACTGCAACCTCCGCCTCCCAGATTCAAGCAATTCTCCTGCCTCAGCCTCCTGAGTAGCTGGAACCGCAAGTGCATGCAACCACACTCGGCTAATTTTTGTATTTTTTTGTAAAGATGGGGTTTCACCATGTTTGCCAGGCTGGTCTCAAACTCC
>NW_012102477.1:42915-45535 GCF_000951045.1 Mandrillus leucophaeus | reverse complement strand
GAGGCGGAGCTTGCAGTGAGCTGAGATTGTGCCACTGCACTCCAGCCTGGGTGACAGAGCAAGACTCTGTCTCAAAAAAAAAAAAAAGGGGCCTATTCTCAGGCCTCTGCAACAAACTCAGAGTGGGTAGGGGGCCTCAGGAATCCACCTTTTTTTTCTTTAAGAGACAGAATCTTGCTTTGTCACTCAAGCTGGAGTGCAGTGGTGGCAATCATGGCTCACTGCAGCCTCAAATTCCAAGGCTCAAATGATTCTCCCACCTCAACCTCCCGAGTAGTGGAACTACAGGTGCATGCCATCATATCTGGCTATGTTTTTAAATGTTTTTTGTAAAGACGGGATCTTACTCTGTTATCCAGGCTGGGCTCAAGTGATCCTCCCACCTGGGCCTCCCATAGGGCTGAGATTATAGAAAGATGAGCCACCATATCCAGCAAGGAATCTGCCTTTTAAATCAGTTCCTAGAAGATTCTCACACACAAGAGAGAACCACCATCCTTGGACCTTGATTATGGGAGACAATCTAAGCCCATCTACTCAGAGACCGACAGGTTACAAAGGGTGGAGGAAACTGCCTGTATGAGGCTGCACCAGTCCTGCCCCTGGGAACCCCTTCCTAGCTATGATCCATTTCCACGGCCACACGTGGCCAACAAATGCTGATGCCCATCAGCCCCAGGCCCATCATGGGTGGGGGCATAGCTGGCCCTGCTCCCGGCCGGATGATATTCCTGGGAGGAGAATGCAGAGAGAGGATTAGCTGGTGGTCGGGGGCCCTCACAGCAACTACCATGGTTGGAACTCTGGTGGCCAGGCAGAGCTGCCCAAGGAGCACAGCGATGGAACAGCCCTGGACCCCAGGCCTTGGAGGAGGGAGAGGAGAGGAGGAGGGAGAGAGAGAGGAGTGGAAAATCAGCATTAGGAGCCCAAGTGTTCTCCCCTAATCAGCAGTGGGACCTCAAGCAAGTATTGAAACATTTCTGGGCATGTTTCATTAGTAATAAAACAGAAGAGAAAAACACCCACCCTGCCCACCCCTCAGGCTTGCAGGGCCTTCATTCCACTACTATTGATGGACTGCCTATGTACTGTCACACAGTGGGAGGAATTCTGAAAGCTGGAGAGTACTAGAATGTACAAGATATTTCTAATATTCAGATAAAGTGAGGCCGGGCATGGTGGTTCATGCCTATAATCCCAGGACTTTGGGAGGCTGAGACGGGAGGATTGCTTGAGCCCAGGAGTTCGAGACCAACCTGGGCAACAGGATGAAACCTCATCTCTACAAAAAATTTTTTAAATTAAAAAAAATTAGTGGGCCGGGCACGGTGGCTCAAGCCTGTAATCCCAGCACTTTGGGAGGCCGAGGCGGGAGGATCACGAGGTAAGGAGATCAAGATCATCCTGGTTAACACAGTGAAACCCCATCTCCACTAAAAATACACAAAATTAGCCGGGTGTGGTGGCGGGCACCTGTAATCCTAGCTATTCAGGAGGCTGAGGCAGGAGAATGGCGTGAACCTGGGAGGTGGAGCTTGCAGTGAGCCGAGATCATACCACTGCACTCCAGCGTGGGTGACAGAGCGAGACTCCGTCTCAAAAAAAAGAAAGAAAGAAAGAAAAAGAAAAAAAAGAAAGGCTGAAGACCCTGGGGCTGGGTGGAGGTGGGGACCAGTCTCTTCACTCCTGTTCCCCTCCAGAACCGGACCAAGCCACAGCCACCAGCTTCAATGGCTGCTCAAACACCCCAGCCTCTGGGTTTGGGACCCCTGCCACCCACAGTGAGAAGACACAGCCTTCTAATGGGGGACCCCTCCTTCTAGAGAGGGAGAGGTCATAAGAAAGTGAACTTCTCAGCAACACTCAAGAAGGTTCCACACACACGGTCACGTGTTCACTGCAGCATTACTCACAACACTGAAGACACAGAATCAACCCAGGTGCCCATCAGCGGTGGACTGAATCAAGAAGATGTGGTACATCTACACCATGGAATACCACACAGCCATTAAAAAAAATAATCATGGCCAGGCGCGGTGGCTCACAACTGTAATTCCAGGACTTTCAGAGGCTGAGGTCGGCGGATCATGAGGTCAGGAGATCGAGACCATCCTGGCTAACATGGTGAAACCTCGACTCTACTAAAAATACAAAAAAATTAGAAGGGCATGGTGGCAGGTACCTATAGATCCAGCTACTAGGGAGGCTGAGGCAGGAGAATGGCGTGAACCCAGGAGGTGGAGCTTGCAGTGAGCTAAGATGGCACCACTGCACTCCAGCCTGGGGGACAGAGCAAGACTCTGTCTCAAAAAAAAAAAAAAAAAAAAAAAATCATGTTTGCAGAAACATGGATGCAGCTGGAGGCCATTATCCCAAGCGAATTAAGGCAGAAACAAAAAACCAAAGACTGTATATTCTCATTTATAAGTGGGAGCTAAGCATTGGACACATGGACACAAAGAGGGGTGCAACAGACACTGGGGACTACTAGACGGGAGAGTGAGAAAGAGGACAAGGGTTGACAAACTACCTATTGGGTACTATGTTCACTATTTGGCTGATAAGATCAACAAAAGCCCAAACCTCAGCATCACGCACTACATCCATGTAAGAAACCTGC
>NW_012102477.1:41829-42865 GCF_000951045.1 Mandrillus leucophaeus | reverse complement strand
TAGCCAGGATGGTCTCGATCTCCTGACCTCGTGATCCGCCCGTCTCGGCCTCCCAAAGTGCTGGGATTACAGGCTTGAGCCACCGCGCCCGGCCCAATCCAACCATTTCTTAACACCCTGCCCCCGCTGGCTCTCTGGCCCAGCCACTGTCATCTTCCAGCTGGATTGTTGACGTCACCCCTTCCCGAGCTGCCTGCTTCTGTCCCTCATCCTCTGTGTGTTTCCCACACAGCAGCAGAGCAACAGGAGACCCCAACTCCACACACTCCCTCCAATGGCTCCCACTTCATGCAAAGAAGAGGCCAACATCCTATGGTGACTCGGAGGCCCGCGCCCTCTAGCCCTGCTTCGCCTGTGACCCCATCTGTCCCATGTTCCCCATCATCCACTGTGTCCAACCACCCTAGATTTGCTCTTCAGGGCCCCTCCTGCCCCCTGTGCTTGCTTTGCTTTCTGCTGAGACTGTTCATGCTTCCCAGACAACCGTCTGACTCACTCCTTCCTCTTCTAAGTCTGCTCCAATGTCACCAGCTCCATAAGGCCTTCCCTGGCCACCTACTGAATTATTGAATATTGTCTCCTAGTCGGTCTTCCTCATCTTCCATCCCGGGTTTTTCTCCACTGCATCTACCACCTTCTAATAATCTACATAACTTACTCAGTTTCCTGTCTGTCAGGGATTTTGTAGCCCCAGCACCTAGGGCAGCCATTGGATGGATGGATGAATGGATGAATGGACAGCTGGATGGATGAATGAATGGAGGGATGGATGGATGAACAGATGAATGGATGGATGGGTGGATGAATGGAAGGATGGATGGATAAACAGATGAATGGATGGATGGGTGGATGGATGAATGGATGGATGGGTGGATGGATGGGTGGATGGATGAATGGAAGGATGGATGGAAGGATAGATAGATGGATGAATGGGTAGGTGGGTGGGTGGAAGTATGGATGGATGGATGGATGGATGGATGGACGGATGGGTGGGTAGATGGATGGATGAATGGAGGGACAGATGGATGGACAGATA
>NW_012102477.1:30149-31801 GCF_000951045.1 Mandrillus leucophaeus | reverse complement strand
GATGGATGGATGAATGGAGGGACAGATGGATGGACAGATATATGGATGGATGGATGGATGGGTGGATGGATGGATGGATGAATGGAGGGACAGATGGATGGACAGATATATGGAAGGATGGATGGATGGGCAGATGAATGGGTGAGTGGACAGATGGATGGATAAATACATGAATGGATGAATAAATGGGTGGATGGATGGATGGATGGAAGGAAGGGTGAATGGAAGGATGATGGATGGGTTAACACGTGGATGAAGGAATGGAAGGATGAATGAAAGGAAATATGGATGAACAGATGAATGGAAGGATGGATGAGTGGGTGGATGGATGCATAATAGATAAATGGATGGGTGGATGGATGGGTGGATGGATGGATGGATGTATGGATGGATGGATGGGTGGATGAATGGAAGGATGGATGGAAAGATGAATGGAAGGATGGATGAATGGATGGAAGGATGAATGGATGGGTAGATGGATGGATGGGTGGATGAATAGGTGTGTGGGTGGATGAGTGGGTGGATGGATGGATGAATAGATGGAAGAATGGACTGATGGATGGATGGATGGATGGATGGATGAACGGACAAATGGATGGAGAGATAAATGGATGGATTGATGAATGGAAGGATGGATAAAAGGAAGGATGAATGGTGAATGAATGGAAGAGTGGATAGATGAATGGATGGACAGACAGATGGACAGATGGGTGTGTTGTGGGAAGTCAGGGACCCTGAATGGAGGGACCGGCTGAAGTCATGGCAGAAGAACATAAATTGTGAAGACTTCATGAAGATTTATTAGTTCCCCAAATTAATACTTTTATAATTTCTTACGCCTGTCTTTACTGCAATCTCTGAACACAAACTGTGAAGATTTCATGGACATTTATCACTTCCCCAATCAATACCCTTGTGATTTCCTATGCCTGTCTTTACTTTAATCTCTTAATCCCATCATCTTCATAAGCTGAGGAGGATGTATGTCGCCTCAGGACCCTGTGATGATTGCGTTAACTGCATAAATTGTTTGTAGAGCATGTGCGTTTGAACCATATGAAATCTGGGCACCTTGAAAAAAGAACAGGATAACAGCAATGTTCAGGGAACAAGGGAGATAACCTTAAACTCTGACTGCCAGTGAGCTGGGTGGAACAGAGCCATATTTCTCTTCTTTCAAATGCAAATAGGAGAAATATCGCTGAATTCTTTTTCTCAGCATGGAACATTCCTGAGAAAGAGAATGGCCCCTGAGGTTAGGCCCCTGAAATGGCCCCTTTGGGGGCGGCTGTCTTTCATGGTTGAAAGCAAAGGGATGAAATAAGCCTTGGTCTCCTGTAGCGCTCCCAGGCTTATTAGGACAAGGAAATTCCCGCCTAATAAATTTTGATCAGACAGGTTGTCTGCTCTCAAACCCTGTCTCCTGATGTCATCAATGACAAAGTGTGCCTGAAACTTCATTAGTAATTTTAATTTCACCCCATCCTGTGGTCCTGTGATCTCGCCCTGCCTCCATTTGCTTTGTGATATTTTATTACCTTGTGAAGCATGTGATCTCTGTGACCCACACCCTATTCGTACACTCCTCCCCTTTTGAAAATCGCTAATAAAAACTTGCTGGTTTTACAGCTCAGGGAGCATCACGGAAAATG
>NW_012102477.1:9558-26709 GCF_000951045.1 Mandrillus leucophaeus | reverse complement strand
CATGTACCCCCTGAATCTAAAATAAAGTTCACTCACAAGTTCTTCCTCTGAGGAGCTTCTGCAGATGAGTAAGTGCTTTCGCATCCTGCACCATCTCCTGCTTGGCTGCTGTGCCCAGGGCCAAGACTTTGAGGGGACTGCGTGCTGGGGCCTCGTGCAGAAGAAGAGCTGGGCCTCAGGTCACAGAGCAAGCTGGTCCTGGGCTTCCGGCTTCTTGGTCCCTTACTCTTTTCATCACACAGGCAGCCAGAACCCAGACCTCCATCCCTTTCCCCTGTCTACCTCATCCTGCGTCAGAGGCACACCCCCTAGGAGCTGGGCAATTCTGGTCAATTCTCCCCACCTGGGCAGCCACCCTCCTACCTAGCACCACTGCTAGGCTGGGCTGCCTCCTGAGAATCTCTGCCCGAGCCAGCTGTCCATCCGTTCATTCAACACACTTGTCCAGATGTGTCTGCAGAGCTCCAGATCAGCCAGGGGGGCAACACATGGGCTGTGGAACAAAGAGGACCAAGGAAACAGGTACTCCCTCTACCCAGTGGAAGACTGTCCCCTAGGAGAAAGCTCCCCCAAATTAGCGTCTCCCTAAAATTCATATCCACCTAGAATCTCAGAATGTGATTTTTTTCTTTTTTCTTTTTGAGACAGAGCCTCACTCTGTCGCCCAGGCTGGAGTGTGGTGGAGCAATCTCGGCTCACTGCAACCTCCACCTCCCGGTTTCAAGCAATTCTCCTGCCTCAGCCCCCCAAGTGGATGGGATTACAGGCGGGCACCACCATGCCTGGTTATTTATTTATTTATTTTTTGTATCTTTAGTAGAGACAGGATTTCACCATGTTGGTCAGGCTGGTCTTGAACTCCTGACCTCGTGATCCGTCACCCCCTTGGCCTCCCAAAGTGCTGGGATTACAGGTATGAGCTATCACACCCAGGAAGAACGTGATCTCCTATGGAAATAGGGTCTTTCGAATGTAATTGGTTAAGATGAGATCATACTGGATTAGGTGGGCCCTAAACCCAACGTCTGCAATGTCCTTAGGTGATGAGGAGAGGACACAGGGACACACAGACAGGGGAGAAGGCCACATGATGACAGAGGCAGAGAGTGCAGTGATGAAGCTGCCACTCAAAGAATGCCAGGAATTGCTGGCCACCACTGGATGCTGCAAGAGGCAAGGAAGGATCCCCCTTAGACCTTTCAAAGGGAATGTGGCCCTGCCAACACCTTGATTTCAGACATTTGGACTCCAGAATTGTGAGAGAATAAATTTCTGTGGTTTTGGCCAGGCACAGTGGCTCACACCTGTAATCCCAGCACTTTGAGAGGCCGAGGTAGGATCACTTGAGCCCAGAAGTTCAAGACCAGTCCAGGCAACATGGCGAGAGCCCTGTCTCTATAAAAAATACAAAAATTAGCTGAGCGTGGTGGTGCATGCCTATAGTCTCAGCTACTTGGGAGGCTGAGGTGGGAGGATCACTTGAGCCCGGGAGGCAGAGATTGCAGTGAGCAGAGATCGCACCACTGCACTCCAGGCTGGGCAACAGACTGAGACCCTGCCTCAAAAAAAAAAAAAAAAAAAAATTGCTGTGGTTTTAAGCCACTGAGTTTGTGGCAATTTGTTACCACAGTCCCAGGAAGATCACATAGGAACCAACACCTAAGCCTGGTGCTGTGAAATCTTCCCAACACCATTTAACACTGAGCCGATCGTTTTCACCATTCCCATGGCCCCAGACCCTGTTGTCACCATCCTGGGGCCCACATGCTCTGAAACCCAGCTCGAGCCCCCCATGGCCCTAGATCCTGTCGTCACCATCCTGGGGCCCACATGCTCTGAAACCCAGCTCGAGCCCCCATTCCAGGAAGCATTCCCCGACAACCGCTCCCCCTTTCTCTGCACCCTCAGGCTGCTTATTTTTAGCTGCGGATTACGTCTACCTTATATGGTTCTCTATTCATGTCATGAGCAGGGGCTGTCTCCCCTCCTAGTCTGTAAGCTCTTTGAGGACAGAGAATCCCAAGGATATTAACAGTCCTGAGCAGGGGCGGCGTGTTGATGGATTCCCCTGGTTGGTCAAGTTTCATGATATTTCAGGAAACTGGAGGCAAATGTCAAGTTGCCGCACACTCACAAGAGTGATAACCTGCCATTCTTGTCATAGTCCTTTTAACCTCAAAAAGTATCCAGTATCAAAAAATATTTTAAGCATCCGATAACTGTTTTCTTATTATAGTCACGAAACAGCCCCATGCTGGAAATAGGGCAAGGATCATTATCCCCAATTTATGGGTGAAGAAACAGATGCAGAGATAGTTAGGGACTTGGCAGCCGAGTTGTGACAAAATCAGCATTTGCTCTGCCTCCAGGTTCCGGTGCTCCCACTGCGCCCCACCCCAGGCCAGCTGCTCTGCCTCTGTGTGGGCAGCCCCAGGTGAGGAGGGACTTGGTGGAGTACCCACCGGCTTAACTACCAATTCAGAAAGGAAATAAAGGCAGGAAAGGAGGTGGGCTGGTGTCTTCGGAGTCCGAGGCCAGGATGGTCTCCCCAGGACAGGGCGAGTACTTGACACTTCTCCAGTTCTTTTCCAGATTCTTCCCAAGTCCTAGAGAGCACTCCTGATCTCTTGATCTCCTTGGGTAACGTCAAGAAAAACAAGTAATCATCTACTACTTGACACTAAGTAACCAACAAATTGGCTAGAGGCCTCTCTGGTGGACATAGGCACAGGCGGTCACATCAGGCCCTAAATGCTGTGTAAACTGGATGTCCATCAGTGGCATGGCTTCCAAAGGAATGGGTTGGTCAAGCCTTTACCTATTGTCATCTAGGGGAATTTTTTTTTTTTTTTTTTTTGCAACAGAGTCTTGCTCTGACACCCAGACTGGAGTGCGGTGGCACAATCACAGTTTACTGCAGCCATGACCTCCTGGGCGCAAGAGATCCACCTGCTCCAGCCTCCCAAGTAGCTGGGACCACATGCATATGCCATTACGCCTGGCTAATTGTTGTATTTTTTGTAGATATGGGGTTTCTCCATGTTGCCCAAGCTACTCTCGAACTCCTGGGGTCAAGCGATCTACCCGCTTCAACCTCCCAAAGTGCTGCGATTGCAGGCAAGAGCCACCATGCCCAGCCTAGAGGAAATTCTATGGCAGAAAACTGAGCTGGCCTAGGTCCTAGCCAAATGACTACCTGAAGGAGGACCAGGGGCTGCAGTTTTGGCAGCAATCCAGTGGTGGGGGGAGGCGGGGGCTCCCAAACCCAGGGACTCTCCCCTGAGCTCCTAGCACAAGCCACTTCCTACAAGCCCAGAACTCCAGGCCAGACTTTGCCTGCACCTGTTTGAGCTCAGAGTACAGTCCCTGCTCTAGAGGCATCCAAAAATATCCGAGAGAGAGGGGAACAGGGAGGGGCTATCTAGAAGAAAACAGGCTAGAGTCTTCAGAGGGCTGAGAGAAAGAACCACGTGGCTTAGCATTTAAGGCTCTTCCCAACTGGCCCCAACTCATCAGGGTGGCCTAATCTCCCCTGAACATGAGCCCCACATTCTAGCCAGAGTTAGTGTCATCCTGTCCCTGACAGTGCGGTGCTCTGAGCTTCCTCACCTCCTGGCTTTTGTCACCATCTTCAGATGTCTCCGCCTGCGCAAATCATCTATCATTCATTAGACATTGTTGACTGCCTTGAATGAGCCAAGCGTCGTGCTACACTGTTAGTGATGAAACACGGGCACATTAAACAAATGCACAGCTTCCACCCTCCCCAAGCTAACCGTCCAGCGATCGTCCCCTCCCTGGAAGTTGGGCTGAAACCCTGTCCCTCTCTCTGCACAGCCAACCTTCCCAACCATCTTCTGAACTTCAACCAGAGTGAGCGGAGGCTGCCGGCTGGGGGTGTTAGTTACATTTTTTTTTCAGTGTGTGTCATCTCCCCAAATAGAAGGTCAGCTCCTGAGGGCAGAGACACAACTCGTTCCCGCCTGCACAGTGCAGCTGGCCAGGACCTCACAGGGCTGACAGGGGGCTGAGAGCTGGGCCTCGCAGGGAGGGACCCACAGCTGCCTTCCACCTCTCCCTGCACTCATCAAATGCCCCACTCTCTGCTCCCTGCAGTCCCCGAGGCATCTGAGTCTGAGATCGTGCCATACCCTCATGCTTCTATTTGATCCTTTTGTGCCCTCATCCTTAACCCGAGTCCATCCTGCTTTTCTAACCTAAAAGGGGACTCCCTTTAGGAAGCATCTCTCACTTCTTCAGGACTTGGCACCCAATCTCTCCTCTCCTGCCAGAGCTGGCCACAGCCTGCACTCATTCTTTGCTCTCTCTCTTTTTTTTTTTTTTTAAATACGGGGTCTTGCTCTGTTGCCCAGGCTAGAGTACAGTGGTACAATCTTGGCTCACTGCAACCTCAACCTCCCAGGCTCAAGCCATCCTTCCACCTCAGCCTCCCGAGTAGCTGAGACCACAGGTGTACCCAGTACATCCAGTTATTTTAAAAATTTTTTGTAGAGACAAGATCTCACTGTGTTGCCCAAGCTGCTCTGGAACTTCTGGGCTCAAGCAATCCTGCTGCCTTAGCCTCCCAAAGTGCCAGGATTACAGGTGTGAGCCACTGTGCCTAGCCTATTAATTAAATGTAAGAAATTACTGCTTTATTTCTGATGTAATTTGGTGCTTTCATTCTGATTCTTCCACCCTCCCTGAGATGGGGTGGCTCAGCGATGGCTGCTCTGGGAGTCCCTCTGTGAGGGACAATGAGGAAGTGACAGGCAACAGGCATGTCCCCAAAGTAGGGGGGCAGCTGGGACCTTGACTGCGAGTAAAACCACCTTCAGGGTTGCAGAGGGATGAGGGAAGCTGAAACCAGATGGAACAGGACTTCTCTGATCTTAGAGAAGGATGATAGCACAGGCTGCCACCATCGAGGAAATGGATCAGTCTCCAGAAATTCAGTTAAATCCATCCCATTTGCTAAACCGCACCCACCCCGGCCACGTCCTGCTGAGGATACCCAGCTGGGGATGAGCACAGGGGACTGGGACCTCTCGAGCACTGGGCAGATCCTACTTAGCAGCCGTGCTCATCAGGACTGCACTTCATTCAATCATTATTTCACCCATTCAGGACCTGGAAGAGAAATGCCTGCTATGTAGCTCAGTCCCTCTGCACTCAGAACCGGTGAACTATTTACCACCTCTGTGTTGAGATTTAGGAACTTTGGGTAAGACCTTGCCTGCCAAATGGGAAATTCCATCTTACAGACATCTTCCTTGAGCTAAAATCTTCTGAATGCTCTGAAACACAGACAGACTTGAGCAAAGTGCCCGTCTGTGCCGCGAGTCACTGGTCTCCATTGCAATGAGCTGCAGCTCCTCCCCTGACCAGGGTCTTGGTAGCAGGGACAGGGGTCGGAGCAGGGGCCCAGTGTGGGTAGGGAAGGGAGACCCAGGAGGGAATGAAGGAGCCAAATAGGGTGAAGGCAGAGTCTGAAGATCAACTTTTAGCTCTAAGAAGACAGGTGAGGTCAGGGGTGAGGTCCCTGAGGAGCCTCGGGGCAAACTCGGGGGAGAACAGAAGCCAGCCCACCACCTTGAGCCATAGTGAGTCCTCACACCAAAGTGAGTCCCACCAGTGCACCAGGAGAAGGCACAGGCCTCACGGCCAGGAATACACCATGAAGGGGACCTGAGGCTGGACTCCCATCCCCAGTCCACAAGGAAGAATGAAAACCAAAGTCAGCTGCGTGCAGTGGCTCACACCTGTAGCCCCAGCACTTTGGGAGGCCAAGGCAGGAGAATCACTTGAGCCCAGGAGTTTGAGACCAGTCTGAGCAACATAGTGACATAGTGAGACCATGTATCTACAAAAAGCAAAATTAGCTGGGCGTGGTGACACGTCCCTGTAGTCCCAGCTACTCTGAAGGCTGAAATGGGAAGATCACTTGAACCCAGGAAGTTGAGGCTGCAGTGAGCTATGATTGCACTACTGCACTCCAGCCTGGGAGACTAAGTGAGACCTTATCTCACTTATAAAAATAAAAAAGAGAGAGAAGACTATAGTCATCATCTGGGTAACTCAGGCCACGTGTCCACTGCATCAATTTCCACTTTAAAAAGCTAACCCGGCCGGGCACGGTGGCTCACGCCTGTAATCTCAGCACTTTGGGAGGTCGAGATGGGCAGATCATGAGGTCAGGAGATCAAGACCATCCTGGCTGATACGGTGAAACCCCGTCTCCACTAAAAATACAAAACAAAAAATTAGCCGGGCGTGGTGGCAGGCGCCTGTAGTACCAGCTACTTGGGAGGCTGAGGCAGGAGAATGACGGAGCTTGCAGTGAGCCAAGATCGCACCACTGCACTCCAGCCTTGGTGACAGAGCGAGACTCCTTCTCAAAAAAAAAAAAAAAAAAAAAGCTAAACAGGCCGGGTGCAGTGGCTCACGCCTGTAATCTCAGCACTTGGGAGGCCGAGGTGAGCGGATCACGAGGTCAGGAGATCGAGACCAGCCTGACCAACATGGAGAAACTCCGTCTCTACTAAAAATACAAAATTAGCTGGGCTTGGTGGCACATGCCTGTAAACCCAGCTACTCAGGAGGCTGAGGCTGGAGAATCACCTGAACCCGGGAGGCAGAGGTTGCGGTGAGCCAAAATCGTGCCACTGCACTCCAGCCTGGGCAACAAGAGCAAAACTCCATCTCAAAAAAAATAAATAAAAGTTAAAAAAAAGAAAAAACTTTTCTCAGCCAAGTGCACTGGTTCACGCCCATGGGAAACCAAGGCAGGTGGATCACTTAAGCCCAGGGATTTGAGACCATCCTGAGCAACATAGTGAGTCCTGCCTCTCCCATAAAAAACAAAATTAGTCGGACATAGGGTAGTCCTAGCTACTCGGGAGGCTGAGGTGGGAGGATTGCTTGAGCCCAGGAGGTGGAGACTGCAGTGAGCCTTGATCAACCATTGCACTCCAGCCTGCACAACAGAGTCAGTCCCTGTCTCAAAAAAATAAATAAAAAGAAAAAGGAAAGAAAAAAATGTCCTCTTCCTCTGTAAACCCATCTGCTTTTAAGTTACTGTTGCTGGTCTTTATTTCTCCCAAACTTAATTTTTAAAAGTTTCTATGTCTAAAGATGTTGCCTCCTCATCCTCACTAAATACCCTCAAACCCTCCTCATTGGCCAGTGACCTGCTGGTTGTCAGAAGCGACAGCTCCTCTCCCTCAGCATCTCTGTGATATTTAATCCTGCTGGCCACTCGCCTTCTTCTAGAAGACCTGGGCTTGCAGGTCACTGTCTCTTCTTGGGTCCCTTCCTATCTACCCATCTTTCTGATAAATTCATTTATCGTCTTTCTCTTCCTACTCCTCAAACTCAGTGTTCATCAAGAATTGGTCCTTGAATCTTTGTCTCTCCCTGGTACGGCTCCCTGGGTGACCTCAGAGCCTCCCTCTCATCTTTATGTAAATGAATCTCACTCCTAAATGCCCTGACCTGACATCCCTCCTGAGCTGCAGTCCTGCCTTTCTAGCCCCTGTCACCTCCATTCAGATGCCCCACGAGTAGCCAATCTTCATAATGACCCAAACTGTGCTTTTTTTTTTTTTTTGAGACAGAGTCTTGCTCTGTCACCCAGACTGGAGTGCAGTGGCATGATCTCGGTTCGCTGCAACCTCTGCCTCCCGGGTTCAAGCGATTCTTCTGCCTCAGCCTCCCGAGTAGCTGGGATTACAGGCTCATGCCACTATGCCTGGCTAATTTTTTTGTATTTTTAGTAGAGATGGGGTTTCATCCTATTAGTCACGCTGGTCTCCAACTCCTGACCTCGTGGTCTGCCCTCCTCAGCCTCCCAAAGTGCTGGGATTACAGGTATAAGCCACTGCAGCCAGCCCTGAACTATTTTTTTTTTTTTTTTTTGAGGGAGGGTCTCACTCTGTTGCCCAGGTTGGAGTACAATGGTGCAATCACAGCTCACTGCAGTCTCAGCCTACCGAGCTCAAGCGATCCTCGTGCCTCAACCTCCTAAGTAGCTGGGACTACAGGCACCTGCCACCATGCCCAGTTCATTTTTTCTATTTTTTTGTTTTCTTTAATTTTCTATGGTGTCCAAGCTGGTCTAAAACCCCTGGGCTCAGGCCATCCTCCCGCCTCTGCCTCCCAAAGTTCTGGGATTACAGGTGTGAGCCACTTCACCCAGGCCCAAACTGAACTCTTAAAATCTATTCCTCTCTCTCATGTTCCCAGTCTATTTTTCTGGCAAGATCATTCTCCCAGCGACCTCGACAGAACCTGTAAGGGCCCCTCCCTGGGCCTGGCTCCCAAGCTGGGAAGGCCAGGAATTGTACACCAGCTGTCAACTGGGTCCACCCCTTCCCTCCACTCCCAACCCGTCGCCCGGGTCCACACTCCCTCACCTACCTCTCTGCTGTGGCTGACTAATCAGTCTCCCCTCGCCCTGCTCTTCCTACAAACAACTGCCAGATACATCTTCCCGGAGCCCTTGGTGGTGACCCACTGCCCACTGAGCAAAGCCCTGATTGGCCTAACAAGGCCCTTCACACGTCAGCCCCAACCTTGCCTTCCAAACACGTCCCACCACCCCACTTCCATCTGCCCACCTTCCTGCAAGACAGAACAACGTTCCCCTTTCCTGGGTCTTACCAGAGCCCAGTTGCTTTGGCGCCTGAGTTTGCTCCTCTTGTTCCCTCATCTCAGAATTCCCTTCCTGCCATCTTTCTGTTCTGAATCCTGCTTTCCTCAAGGCCCAGCTCAAATATTCCCTCATCCGTAAAACCTTTTCTGATCTGATCCACTCAGCTCAAGATGGTCTCCTCCCTGCCTTCAACCCACCTTGCTTTCCCCACGCCTCCCCAAGGACACTGATGTGTGTCCTGTTTGACCAGATTCAGCTACGTGCAAGGCGGAAGACACCTCCTCTCCCCTACTGGACTATAAGCATTGAGGACAAAATGCCTGTCTCAATTCCCCTAGCACCATACCTTAAAGACAAGAGGGACGCAGTAAACGCGGGATGGGCTCACGAATGACGAAGCCTGGTGAAGTGTTTGAATGAGAGGGTTGCACACATGAGCGATGTTTACAGGGAAGGGGTTGTGCTGCGATAAGGCCTGGATTTGGGTTTGGAGCAGGGCATGTGCCCAGGAGATAGAGCTAAGCCCAGGCGCTCCATCCCACAGCCATGGCCCTCCCGGCTCCCCACTCCGCCAGCCGCCTCATTCCAGCCAGGATGTACAGGGCCTAGCCCTGTCCTCAGCCCTGCAGGCCAGGTCAGAGAACGGAAGCAGCTGTCCTCCTCCTGTGTCCATAGGCTGACTCTCCCCAACCCACCATACCCAAGCAGGCACCAGCCAGCTGGATGCTACCGGCCTCATCTGGACCTCCCTCTGGGGGATAAGTGGGTAAAAGCACCGGCCAAGGAGTGGAAAGGACTGAATTCCAGCTCTGGCCTGCCATGAATTCACTGTTTGACCTTCACTGTAATACCCGGATGTGGGACAAAACCAGCAGTTCCTAAACAGCAGTTTCACAGGCCACCATGCCAGGTGCCACTTTTTTTTTTTTTTTCTTGAGATAAGGTCTTGCTCTGTCACCCAGGCTTGAGTACAGTGGTGCAATCACAACTCACTGTAGCCTTGACCTCCTGGGTTCATGTGATCCTCCCATCTCAGCCTCTCCCGTAGCTGGGACTACAGGCATGCACCCCTACACTCAGCCAATTTTTTGTGTTTTATTTTAGAGACAGGGTGTCACTATGTTGTCTAGACTGGTCTCAAATTCTTGGCTTCAAGTGATGCTCCCACCTTGGCTTCTCAAAGCGCTGGAATTACAGGTGTTAGCCACTGTGTCCGACCAAGGTGTCACTTTTTTGAGGGATGTCTTCATTACCACGGCCCAGTCTAGTGCATTCCAGGCTCACTGTGGGACCAGATGTCCCCTACAGGCTTGCTCAGCAGCATCAAATGAGGAGTCAGGGAACCAGCTGTGGGGAAAAGGCTTCTGGGGTCTGTTCTCTCCCCAAGACCCCTGAGCTTGCTGCATTTTCTCAGCAGCCCTCCCACGGCGGATCCTAGCATCCGGGCTGCCCTGTTGAGGAAACTGGAGTGCTGGCCTCTTTCCAGAAATAACCAGCGAGGGCTGGGAGAGAAAGGGGCGGGAAAAGGGCTTCCTGACCGTCACTCTGCACCCTTGTCTCACATGGCGGGCGCTGAGCCATGGGCACTCACAGGGGGGCAGCCCCAGCATGCACCAGCCCTTCGCCTCTGGGGTGGCCGAGTGGGGCCAGGACAGATGGGCAAGTCTGAAACTATGGCTAGAGATGGAGGAAGGATGACGGATGGACAGGAATCCCCAGATCCCCAATCTCCCTATCAAGCAACAGGAAGGACAACAGGAAGCAAAGAAGTCCCAAATTCTGCCTTTAGCAATAAACACCAATGGCTTAAACCCAAAGAAATGCTTTCTCGGCAGACCCCACTCTCCAGGGAAACCAAAAGCATAGCTCTTCACCCTGCAAACTAGGGAAGCTCCCCCAGGATGGTCTTATCCACTGCACCCTTTCTCCTCCTTTCACACTCACCCTACAGGGAGAGAAGGGCTTGGGGGTGCAGGCCGGGTCTGCCACAGAGACAGGCTAAGGAAAGAAGAGGACCCTGGACCGGGTGTGCCTGTCACTGACTCGCTGTCTGACCTCGGAAAAGTCTTCCTGTTTCTCTGGGTTTCCTTCCCTTCCCTGGACGGTGGGGAGACTGATCAAATCATTGCTAGGGGCCTTTCCCACTGCTTTAGGGAGGAATAGCCCCAAACCAGGACTCCCAAAGAGGAGGACCCAGTGGGTACAAGGGCCTGAGTGCAGCACATCGGGAGGTGGAGACCAGGAATGCCCCACCTGGCTGCTCCTTCCCCGTCCTGGCATGGGCATGGGCGATGGCTGGTCGGTGATGGAGGGGCGCTTGTCTCCTCACAGGGAGGTGAGAAGGAGGGCTGCAGAGCCCACCACCCCAGTCCAGAGCAGCACAGGAGCAACAAGGGGGAAAAGCCGGAGGAGAAGCTCTGCGGGGTCCCTGGCCTAAGAAGCAGGTGGAAGTGGTGAGCGAGAATATCTGCCGCCACCCAGCCGAGGAGCAAGCAAAATAGGGAGGGAAGTTAGCACACAGCAGACAGATGACGGAAAGAGGTCAGGAGCCAAGTGACCTTGGGGTGAAGCGGTATTTACCGGGGTGGCCCGATTCTAAAGGGGGAGTCGCGCACTAGGAAAGACTGTCATGATGGGGGTGTGAGGAAGCCACCTTGTGGGTTAGAACTTGCGGGTGGATACAGGAGGAAGCCTCTTCTGGGGTATAGAGTCCACAGAAGGGCAGAGTCCTGATAACATCCACCACGGGGTATGAAACCCACAGCCCAAGCGCTGAGCAGGAGCAGGGACAAAGGGAAGCGTTACGCAGGAGGTTGGGGCGGGGCAGACGCACGCTGTGGGACCCAGGAAGGAGAGACAGCAGAGAGAAGAGACCTGTGCACAAGCACCTGCCTGCCTCTTTTCCCCACCCCCAAGACCCCCCAGCAAGGTCTGCAGAACATTCCAGATGGCCAGTTCCCTCGGTGGGAGGAAAGATAAAGGATGTCCCTAAAAGGCCAAAAATTCCTGGGGCCCAGTGTGTAGAAGCCCAGCAGCTGGGGCTGGGCTGCAGCAGAGGAGGGGCCATGAAGGGAGAGGGTGGCAGCGGCTTGGGGCTCCGGATCCAATTACGCGGCTGTTTCCATACTTAGCCGCCTGACAGCCGCCTGGAATACTCAGCACTCAGCCGCTGCAGCCCTGCAAAGCCCAAATTAACTCAAGGACAGACAAGGGCAGGGCCCAGCAGCACTTGCAGCGGCCAGAGCCCCCCACCTTACATCTTGAATCCCCAAGACATAGCTTTTGTTCCCATTTACTGCCTGCTCTCCTTGCTGGGACTGTGCCCCTGCAACCACCTATTCAACCTCAAAGACCTGAAAGGCTGGACCCTGGGCCTCTCCAGTCCCAGGTACGAACCTAGGCTCAGAGCCCCGCTGGGGGAAGACTGCCGAGTCATGAAAAGACATGGTGGGAAGTCTGGATCCTAGGGGGATCCCCAGAGCACCTCCCTAAGAGCATTCCCCAGGGGAACCTGGCCTCAGGAACCTTAGGAACAAGAGAGGTGGCGAAACAATCTGGCATCTCCTCCACAGCCTATAGATAACCCCCATGCTGCAACCCAAGCCACCTCTGCTACCCGAAGTGCTGACATATCAAAGGGAAGCCTCAGCCTGCACAGACAAGCCCCTTTTCTGATGGAAGCCCCCACCCTGAGCAGAGGCTCTACTCCAGAACGGCCCCGTTCCTCTTCTGAATTGCATCCAATTCTGTTTCCAGCCCAACCGCCAGCTCTATTTCCGATCTTATCCCAAACCAACTCCAATTCTACCTCACTGCTCCCAACATGGTCCCCACCTTTGCCCAGTGTATCCCCCTCTGTCCTCAATCACACAAACCCAGGTCTCTTGCTGGAGTGGGGCCTCCGCCTTATCACCCACCAGGTGGGAGGGTCACCTCAACGACCTCCAGCTCCCAGACTGTGCTATTTCGTCCATCTCAGAGGCTCCCCGTCTTGCCTTTGAGGGCCCTCTTTCCCACATCTACTGGCCAGACTCCTCTCTGACCCGGTTCACAGCTCAGTTCTGTTTGCTGTTCCCACTTCCTCTGGCCTCCCTGAGAGCCCTGCAACTGCGCTCCTTCTCTCCAGCACCCAGCTCTTTCTCCAAGGCCCCAGGCCTGGGGAAAAGGGAAGGGTAAGAAGACACCAGCCAACAGCCAGGGTTTGCCATCAGCCCCGACCCCGTACCCCACCCATGGTAGACAGAAAACCTTGGAGGAAGTGTGGGGGCGCAGTCTGGGCTGGGTCATGCTGGGAGGGGCCCTACCTGCTTGCCCTGAGAGCAGGAGCGAGGCCAGGAGGCAGCCGAGCAGGACCAGCGCCCTCATGGTGACTGCCAAGAGAGCCCAGCTGCTCCTCGCCTCTATTTATACGGCCGGCCGTGGCAGCAGGCGGTAGAGGGGGGAGAGGGGTCACACAGTCACTAGGGCAACTAGGAGGGCGTGATAGGGAAGAAGCCCAGACCCCGGAAGGCTGTGCGGAGGCTGAGGCTGCACCACTGCTGTCCCAGCTGCCGGGTCCCAGAAGGCAGGGCCACGGCTGGATTCTCTTCCCCCAAACCCCTGCAGCCCTGGGATCACATGATATAGGCCACAGGGCATGGACGACAGGCATAAAATGGAGCATCCCTTGGGCTCAGGCCGTGGAGCTGGGAATCTGAGTCTTCCCAGAACCTGCAATAACTTGATCTGAAGTCGGGGCAGGTTAAGGACCTTGACACGCCTGCACTGGAAGGAGGAAGTTGTAGGGCAACGCAAAAGAAATCCTATTTGACAGCCACTGACCCACATGCTAGAGAGTAGTCAGCTACGGCAAACCTGCAACATGTGACCTCTGAGGTCCAGGCTGCAGCCCTGGAACAACCTTCCCAGCCTCTGGAAGAGAGAGAGCACAGACCAGAGGGAGAGGGACACGCTGAGACACAAGCTGAGGCTGCAGTGTAAATTGGAGGACGGAGCCACAGATATCCACTTCCAATGGCCCAGGGGTTCCAGAACATTCAGTCACCTCTGCAAAGTGCTTTTTTGTCTGTCTGTTTGTTTGTCTGTTTGACAGAGGATCTCACTCTGTCACCCAGGCTGGAGTGCAGTGGCACAGTCATCGCTCACTGCACTCGACCTCCCAGGCTCAATCAATCCTCCCAACTCAGTCTCCCAAGTAGCTAGGACAATAGTGCCACCAGGCTCTACTAATCTGTTACAATTTTTGGTAGATGGCCCAGAGAGCCAGTTGTAAGAAGCCAAGCGAAAGCAGGCACTTGCTCGTCTGGTCGGGGGAATGGTGTCACTGTGTGGGGAAGAGGTAGAAGCCAGCTTTGGAGGAAAGGAACTAAATCAGGGCCGGGCACACTGGCTCACACCTGTAATCCTAGCACTTTGGGATGCCGAGGCAGGTGGATCACCTGAGGTCAGGTGATCGAGACCAGTCTGGCCAACATGGTGAAACCCCATCTCTACTAAAAATACAAAAATTACTGGGTGTAGTGGCGGGTGCCTGTACTCCCAGCTCCTCAGGAGGCTGAGGCAGAAGAATCACTTGATCCCAGGAGGCGAAGGTTGCCATGAGCCAAGATTGTACCACTGACTCTAGCCTGGGCAACAGAGCGAGATTCGGTCGCAAAAAAAAAAAAAAGAATTAGGCATCTGGTAGGTGCTTGACCTTTTTTTTTTTTTTTTTTTTTGAGACGGAGTCTGGCTCTGTCGCCCGGGCTGGAGTGCAGTGGCCGGATCTCAGCTCACTGCAAGCTCCGCCCCCCGGGTTTACGCCATTCTCCTGCCTCAGCCTCCCGAGTAGCTGGGACTACAGGCGCCCGCCACCTCGCCCGGCTAGTTTTTTGTATTTTTTTTTTAGTAGAGACGGGGTTTCACCGTGTTCGCCAGGATGGTCTCGATCTCCTGACCTCGTGATCCGCCCGTCTCGGCCTCCCAAAGTGCTGGGATTACAGGCTTGAGCCACCGCGCCCGGCCGACTTTTTTTTTTTTTTTTAATCTTTTTTAAGAGACAGGGTCTCTGTTACCCCAGCTGGAGTACAGTGACACAATCATAGCTCACTGCAGCCTTGAACTCCTGGGCTCCAGCCACCCTCTCACCTCAGCCTCCGAGTGGCTGGGAATACAGGTGTGTACCACATCTGGCTAATTTTTTTGTTTTGTAGAAACGGGGTCTTCCTATGTCACCCAGGCTGGTCTCCAACTCCTGGGCTCAAGCGATGTTCCTGTCTCGACCTCCCAAAGCACTAGGATTACAGGCATGAGCTACTGCTTTTTCAAAGACAAGGTCTTGGGCCTTTTCCTCTCAGAAGTCCCCTCTCTCTCACTAAGGAAGGAGCTGTTTTCCTTTCTCTTTCTTTTGCCTATTAAACCTCTGCTCCTAAACTACTCATGTGTGCCTGTGTCCTAAATTTTCTTGGTGTGAGACAATGAACCCCAAGTATTTACCCCAAACAATGTAGCTGCTTCATGTCAGGGACCTCATCTGGGATCCCAAGGTACAACACTCATTAAAACAAGTCAAGAAAACTTACTGTGAACTATTTACGGCCTTTAATAATTGAATAAAGTATATTCCTGTGAAGAAAATTTGGAGCATGTTTGTTTCTCTCTGCCTGGTTTCTCTGAAATGTGGAAACTATCTCAACATCTGGTGGAGGCAAACCAGTGTTACAGCCCATCAGAATGGCTGACAGTAATCAAAGTCTAAATGGTGCCGCAGACAGAACCACCCATGGACATGCCTTTTTTCCGAGGACCCTTGGCTCGACCCCAGGAGGAGCCCTAGCTTCTGTTCCCCACACAACGCCCCTTTTAAGCATGAAGTAGCCGGAAAGAGTCATTGTCAAACAACCCCTAAGAGCAGTTAGGGTTACCACTCCAGAGTGGGGAATGATACAGGAGTTAAGAAGAAATTACTTAGATAGTGAGGGTACAGAAGTCCTCAGTAAGGTTTTCCTTTTACTGAAAAGCAGCCCCAAATCATTTTCCTTTCTAACAAAGAGCAGTCTGTAAAAATCGAGCTGCAGACACAAATGCAAGCAGTTGTGCCAATCATGTTCAAAATGGCGGCTCCATCTTCCCTTCTCTGCCAGCCACATGCACAGTAAGGAGCAGACAAGATGGCCTGGCCAAGGTGAAAGTTCATTTGCATAATAAGATTAGAGTGGAGAGGTCAGCCTTCCCTCCACCCCGCCACCCCCACGATATATAAACATCATACCTGACTGAACCAATCTGGGAGCCCTGTGTAAATCAAACACCACCTCCTCAAGCCTGACTATAAAACGCGGTGCATCCGCTGCCGGCGGCCTTTTCCTTTCAGAAGTCCCCTCTGTCTCTTTGGAGAGAGCTGCTTTCCGCTCTCTCTTTCTTTCTCTTTCTTTTTCCTATTAACCCTCTGCTCCTAAAAATAAAAAATAAAATAAAAATTAAAAATGTTTTAAAATAAAGACGAGGTCTCACTCTGTTGCCCAGGCTCCTCTCAACCTCCCACCTCAAGTGATTCTCCCACCTCAGCCTCCTGAGTAGCTGGGACTACAGGCGTGAGCCACCATGCCCAGCCCAGCTCAGCTCATCCTTCAGACAGAAGCTGCCAGAGGCCTCAGCCTAAAAGTCCCCAGCCCCATTTTCAGAAGCCATGCATCCCTAGGCACACCTGCTCCTGACTGTCTCAGACTGACATTCCTCAGATGACTCGGGAGGAAGTGTGTTTGAGAACAAGAGGTGGGGCAGGAGAAAAACCGTGTAGCCCAGCTACTCCATTCCAATGGTCCCATTTCTGATGCCCTGGAGCCAGGGTCGGCCAGCTGCTTCTGTAAGGGGCCAGGCAGTAAACAGTTGAGGTTTTGTTGGCCATCTGCAACTCCTCCACTCTGCGTGTGTAGCTAGAGCAGTTCGCACCACAGAGATGAATGGATGTGGATGCATCCTGATAAAACTTTATTGTAAAAGAAAGGCAGCAGGCTGGCTTCAAGCTGTAGTTTGCAGATCTCTGTCCATACTTGAGGGAAATTATTTGGTGAATCACTTTGTAAAGCAGAAAATCGTTTGGTAAAGGATCACCCATATCAGCACTTTATCAATCTGGGTTTTCCTACATCTGGCTGCTTCACGTGGGGGTTGAGAGCTAGAAAGGGGAAGGTGGTGCACTATCTTGGGGCCAGGGGATGAAATGTGTGTGACGAGGCTGCTGTGGATTTGAGCCTGGGAGCGTATGTTCCAGGGGGAAATATGTGAGGAGTTTCTTAACCTTTTTCTTTCTTTCTTTCTTTTTCTTTTTCTTTTTTGAGACAGGGCCTCATTCTGTCGCCCAGGCTAGAATGCAATGGCACAATCATAGCTCACCACAGACTCGACCTCCTGGGCTCAAGCAAACCTCCTACCTCAGCCTCCAAGCAGCTGGGACTACTACACCTGGTCATTTTTTTCTTTTTCTTTTTGTAGCAACACAGTCTACCTATATTGCCCAC
>NW_012102477.1:6321-9508 GCF_000951045.1 Mandrillus leucophaeus | reverse complement strand
TAGGGTTACCACTCCAGAGTGGGGAATGATACAGGAGTTAAGAAGAAATTACTTAGATAGTGAGGGTACAGAAGTCCTCAGTAAGGTTTTCCTTTTACTGAAAAGCAGCCCCAAATCATTTTCCTTTCTAACAAAGAGCAGTCTGTAAAAATCGAGCTGCAGACACAAATGCAAGCAGTTGTGCCAATCATGTTCAAAATGGCGGCTCCATCTTCCCTTCTCTGCCAGCCACATGCACAGTAAGGAGCAGACAAGATGGCCTGGCCAAGGTGAAAGTTCATTTGCATAATAAGATTAGAGTGGAGAGGTCAGCCTTCCCTCCACCCCGCCACCCCCACGATATGTAAACATCATACCTGACTGAACCAATCTGGGAGCCCTGTGTAAATCAAACACCACCTCCTCAAGCCTGACTATAAAACGCGGTGCATCCGCTGCCGGCGGCCTTTTCCTTTCAGAAGTCCCCTCTGTCTCTTTGGAGAGAGCTGCTTTCCGCTCTCTCTTTCTTTCTCTTTCTTTTTCCTATTAACCCTCTGCTCCTAAAAATAAAAAATAAAATAAAAATTAAAAATGTTTTAAAATAAAGACGAGGTCTCACTCTGTTGCCCAGGCTCCTCTCAACCTCCCACCTCAAGTGATTCTCCCACCTCAGCCTCCTGAGTAGCTGGGACTACAGGCGTGAGCCACCATGCCCAGCCCAGCTCAGCTCATCCTTCAGACAGAAGCTGCCAGAGGCCTCAGCCTAAAAGTCCCCAGCCCCATTTTCAGAAGCCATGCATCCCTAGGCACACCTGCTCCTGACTGTCTCAGACTGACATTCCTCAGATGACTCGGGAGGAAGTGTGTTTGAGAACAAGAGGTGGGGCAGGAGAAAAACCGTGTAGCCCAGCTACTCCATTCCAATGGTCCCATTTCTGATGCCCTGGAGCCAGGGTCGGCCAGCTGCTTCTGTAAGGGGCCAGGCAGTAAACAGTTGAGGTTTTGTTGGCCATCTGCAACTCCTCCACTCTGCGTGTGTAGCTAGAGCAGTTCGCACCACAGAGATGAATGGATGTGGATGCATCCTGATAAAACTTTATTGTAAAAGAAAGGCAGCAGGCTGGCTTCAAGCTGTAGTTTGCAGATCTCTGTCCATACTTGAGGGAAATTATTTGGTGAATCACTTTGTAAAGCAGAAAATCATTTGGTAAAGGATCACCCATATCAGCACTTTATCAATCTGGGTTTTCCTACATCTGGCTGCTTCACGTGGGGGTTAAGAGCTAGAAAGGGGAAGGTGGTGCACTATCTTGGGGCCAGGGGATGAAATGTGTGTGACGAGGCTGCTGTGGATTTGAGCCTGGGAGCGTATGTTCCAGGGGGAAATATGTGAGGAGTTTCTTAACCTTTTTCTTTCTTTCTTTCTTTTTCTTTTTCTTTTTTGAGACAGGGCCTCATTCTGTCGCCCAGGCTAGAATGCAATGGCACAATCATAGCTCACCACAGACTCGACCTCCTGGGCTCAAGCAAACCTCCTACCTCAGCCTCCAAGCAGCTGGGACTACTACACCTGGTCATTTTTTTCTTTTTCTTTTTGTAGCAACACAGTCTACCTATATTGCCCACGCTGGTCTCAAACAATCCTCCTGCCTTGGCCTCCCAAAGTGCCAGGATTATAGGCGTAAGCCTGAGAAGAAGAGTTTCTGGGTCGAAAGAAGTAGGTTTAACCCTGAAAAACTTTCTCTGATCAAATGAGAAGAGGTCCCCAGAAGCGGCAAGTCAATGTCACAGTCACGAATGTTTATCTGGAAGACCTGACAGCCAGGTCTCGATTGCTAAAGTGTTGCCACAAGAAGGAAGTATTAGGCTTGTCCTGTGTGGTTCCTGAGGGGAAGGCCAGGTTTGAGGGGCAAGGGCGACAGGAGACCCATTTTAGCTCAAGGTAAAGGAGGATGTTCAGGTTGAAGCTACCCAGGAGAGGAACAGGATTGCTGATAGAGGAGTGTCCTGTCCCTGCCTGAGTTCCAGCAGAGGCCAGCTATGCACAGAGGGGCACTGCTCAAGTGCTTTCCCTCCCTGCTTGTGCTTAAATCTGAGTCTTGGGAAGACTCTGGGGCTGGTGCTTCCTGGAGGCCCTCCGCCTCCATCCCTACATCATTTCCTCTGGAACTCTGGCCTCACTGGTTTCTGCAGGAGGCGCTTACCTGCATCAAGCCTGGCCCGCATCCTTGTCTCAGGACCGTGGGCTGTCTCTAGGGTGGTGAGGGATTTACCCGCAAGTAGTGTCCTTGACAAGAGGCTGCATCTGCCAGCAGGCCTCTGCGTGGGCAGGCACTCTTGGAAAGCCAGGAGCTGTGAAGGAAAGGAGGGCTTTTGCACACCGCATCCCAGCCGTTTCAGCAAGGGTCTTGGGGGAGGGTCTGGATGGGCCTCCTCGCCTGCTTCCTTTTTTTCCACTTCACTCGCAGAGGGCTGCTCCTCTCAAAGCTCAAAGTGCTCCTCTTCTCTGATGGAGAAAACCCCCGGGGCAGGGCTCAGAGCCACACGTCTGTGATCCTGGGGAAGACGTGGGCCTCAGTTGTCAGACAGGGCAGCCAGCCTCACAGAACTGCTGTGAGGGACATGGGAGATGCTAGAGGGGTAGATATTTTAATGTTTCATTGAATTGTAACCCACATACTGCAGGACACAGGTCACGAGTACGAGCTCAGTGAATTATCACAAAGCATGAAGCGCAGGTGATGGTGGGGACGAGGAGTTAAGGTGATAGGAAAGGCCACGGCCCCTTTACCGTTCTGGGCACGCACTTCCTGTGGCTCAGTCCCTCTTTGGCAGCCGACTTGCTATATCATGCCACACCTCAAACGGCTCCTCAAGGGGCTAGGAAAATCAGGCTGAACCTGCCAACTCAGGCCTCTGAATCCATTTTGTACTCAAGACTGACCCAGCATAATATGTAACCCTCATTGAAAGTATTGTCCTACTTATCTTGGAAATCACAGGTTATCGGTCTTAGAAGGACCCAAATTCCCACCCAAGCAGAAATTCCTTAACAGCCAGCCATCCAGCCTCTGAATTGTCCCAGCAACAGAGAGCTCACTACCAGAGAGGTACAGCTCTGCTGTTCTGAAGAGTGTAGGGCCTAGAACTAGCCACAGTGCTCCAGGTCTCCTCCCAACTTCTAAGTCTCAACTTTCGGCCAAAAACC
>NW_012102477.1:0-3036 GCF_000951045.1 Mandrillus leucophaeus | reverse complement strand
TGATGGTGGGGACGAGGAGTTAAGGTGATAGGAAAGGCCACGGCCCCTTTACCGTTCTGGGCACGCACTTCCTGTGGCTCAGTCCCTCTTTGGCAGCCGACTTGCTATATCATGCCACACCTCAAACGGCTCCTCAAGGGGCTAGGAAAATCAGGCTGAACCTGCCAACTCAGGCCTCTGAATCCATTTTGTACTCAAGACTGACCCAGCATAATATGTAACCCTCATTGAAAGTATTGTCCTACTTATCTTGGAAATCACAGGTTATCGGTCTTAGAAGGACCCAAATTCCCACCCAAGCAGAAATTCCTTAACAGCCAGCCATCCAGCCTCTGAATTCTCCCAGCAACAGAGAGCTCACTACCAGAGAGGTACAGCTCTGCTGTTCTGAAGAGTGTAGGGCCTAGAACTAGCCACAGTGCTCCAGGTCTCCTCCCAACTTCTAAGTCTCAACTTTCGGCCAAAAACCCGGAAGAGGCCGGGTGCAGTGGCTCACGCCTGTCATTCCAACACTTTGGGCGGCCGAGGCGGGTGGATCACTTGAGTGTTGCAGGCCGAAAGAGTGAGGGTCGTGATCAACTCTGTATACCACTGGAGGCTATATGAGTAAACAGCAAACTGTTCTCATGAAAGCTGGATGTTGGCAAACTGACAAACTGGGTCTGCCGCCCAGAAGGAATGCTGAGGGTAGTCACGACTCAGGCACAAGTGTTTCTTGTCATGAGATAATGTGAACCTGTGATCAATCAAGCAGCTGACCAATTGCTACCTCCTCCTCCCTGCTCTTTCTACCCAATGAATATGAAGAGCGGTAGAAGCTCAAGGCGGCTGCCCTTGTTCACTAGAAGCAGGGAGCCCTCTTCTTCTTCTGGCCCCTTCCTTTAAAATAGTTTCTTTTGTTTCAGGTTTTCATTTCTACTTTCGTCCCCCTTCGTTCAGTCCCATGGTAACCACGGCAAACCGCGGCACTTGAGGTCAGGAGTTTGAGACCAGCCTGGCCAACATGAAGAAACCCCATCTTTACTAAAAATACCAAAGTTAGCCAGGCGTGGTGGTGCACGCCTGCAATCCCAGCTACTTGGGAGGCTGAGGCAGGAGAAATGCATGAACCCAGGAGCCAGAGCCGAGTAAGCCAAGTATCGTGCCACTGCACTCCAGCCTAGGTGACAGAGTGAGACTCCATCTCAAAAAAAAAAAAACCCAGGGACATGCACCACAAGGATCCCATGGAGAATGAGCACCACCTCTCTCCTGATTGCAAGCAAGCCACCCCCTACTAATCCTTATACGTGCCATCTCCTTCTCCTACAAGAGAACAGCAGATACAGGATCTCACTCTGTCGCATAGGCTGGAGTGCGGTGGCGCGATCTCAGCTCACTGTAACCTCCACCTCCCGGGTTGAGGCAGTTCTCCTGCCTCAGCCTCCTGAGTAGCTGGGACTATAGATTTTTTGTATTTTAGTAGAGACGGGGTTTCACCATATTGCCCAGGCTGGTCTCAAACTCCTGAGCTCAGGCAATCCGCCCGCCTAGGCCTCCCAAAGTACTAGGATTACAAGCGTGAGCCACCATGACCAGCCTTTGTTGTTGTTGTTGTTTTGAGATGGAGTCTCACTCTGTTGCCCAGGCTGGAGTGCAGTGGTACAATCTCGGCTCACTGCAACCTCCGCCTCCCAGGTTCAAGCGATTCTCCTGCCTCAGTTCCCCTAGTAGCTGGGATTACAGGCACGCACCACCATGCCCAGCTAATTTTTGTATTTTTAGTAGAGATGGGGTTTTGTCATGTTGGCCAGGCTGGTCTTGAACTCCTGACCTTAGGTGATCCACCTGCCTTGGCCTCCCAAAGTGCTGCGATTATAGGCGTGAGCCACCATGCCTGGCCAGTTCCTTTTTTTTTTCATTCGAGGGTGTGGTAAGGGGAGCTGGTTTGGGGAACTCATTCCTTTCTACAGCTGCCAGATTTAGAGCTGGTCCTGCCACAGCCCCCAGTCCTATCCCCTCCTCTGTCAACACAGGTTCTTGTCAATCAATAGAAGAAACTTGCAACTCAGCAGGGCAAGAGAAGAAAGGAGACCAAGGCAGAGGACATAACCCCACCCCTGCCCAGGACCTGCAGAGTAAGGGAGGCCAAGCCGGACAACTCAACAGAGTGAAAATGACAAATGCTACAAGGCCACACAGCATCAAGGAAAGCACAGACAGGCAGCTGGTTAAAGAAAGGACAGAAGGATGGACTGGGATGGGGGGCAGCCAGAGACACAAAAAAATGTGAAGCTAAGGACAGCATGGCCAGCTGGCTCCAAGAGGCTGTGTGAGGATTTGCATGTGCTTTACATACTGGTCTGGGGCCAGTTAGTCAACTGGTAAGGAGGCCAAGGTCACAGGAAAGAACCCGTCTTCCACTCAGCAGCCCTTCAAACATCTAGCAGAGCTGGGGCATCGCTCTGCTGCAGGGCCAAAGACGCCCCCAAATCATGGTACAAAAGGCACGTTTTTATTATGACCCACCCTGTACCAGAAAGACATGGAGATGGCCTTTCTCTATAAAATATAGCAAGAAAGCACGAACTGGAAGCACTAGTGGAAGAAAGGAAGGCACACAATATGGAACCATTCGTAAGACTAACAGGAAAAAACGACACCATATACTTCAGTCCCTGACATGTGTGGAACTTGACCACCTGCCCAATTCAGTGTCCTTAAAATAAGAACAAACCGAATGCTTAGGAGGAGTGAAATTATTTCAACTATTGAGACTCGGCAAGAATTTCTTCTGAGAATCCTCGTAAAGAGGAAACAGACACAGCGCAAGGTAAAGACCCTTGAGAACATTCTTAGAGCAGACATACATTTTCCATGAAGTTTATCCCTAATAGAGACTCTTAAAATAGGGCAGGGGACCAGCCAGGCGCGGTGGCTCATACCTATAATCCCAGCACTTCAGGAGGCCAAGGTGGGTGGATCACTTGAGGCCAGGAGTTGGAGACCAGCCTGGCCAACATGGCAAAACCCCGTCTCTACTAAAAATACAAAAAT
>NW_012102476.1:4500569-4502041 GCF_000951045.1 Mandrillus leucophaeus | reverse complement strand
TGAAAGGATCCAGTTTCAGCTTTCTACTTATGGCTAGCCAATTATCCCAGCACCATTTATTAAATAGGGAATCCTTTCCCCATTTCTTGTTTTTTCAGGTTTGTCAAAGACCAGATGGCTGTAGATGTGTAGTGTTATTTCTGAGAGCTCTGTTCTGTTCCATTGGTCTATATCTCTGTTTTGGTACCAGTACCATGCTATATTGGTTACTGTAGCCTTGCAGTATAGTTTGAAGTCAGGTAGCGTGATGCTTCCAGCTTTGTTCTTTTGGCTTAGGATTGTCTTGGCAATGCGGGGTCTTTTGTGGTTCCATATGAACTTTAGAGTCGTTTTTTCCAATTCTGTGAAGAAACTCATTGGTAGCTTAATGGGGATGGCGTTGAATCTATAAATTACCTTGGGCAGTATGGCCATTTTCATGATATTGAGTCTTCCTATCCATGAGCATGGTATGTTCTTCCATTTGTTTGTGTCCTGTTTTATTTCACTGAGTAGTGGTTTGTAGTTCTCCTTGAAGAAGTCCTTCACATCCCTTGTAAGTTGGATTCCTAGGTACTTTATTCTCTTTGAAACTGTTGTGAATGGGAGTTCATTCATGATTTAACTCTCTGTTTGTCTGTTACTGATGTATAAGAATGCTTGTGATTTTTGCACATTGATTTTGTATCCTCAGACTTTGTTGAAGTTGCTTATCAGCTTAAGGAGATTTTGGGCTGAGATGATGGGGTTTTCTAAATATACAATCATGACATCTGCAAACAGTGACAATTTAACTTCTTCTTTTCCTAACTGAATACCCTTGATTTCTTTCTCTTGCCTGATTGCCCTAGCCAGAACTTCCAACACTATGTTGAATAGGAGTGGTGAGAGAGGGCATCCCTGTCTTGTGCCAGTTTTCAAAGGGAATGCTTCCAGGTTTTGCCCATTCAGTATGATATTGGCTGTGGGTTTGTCATAAATAGCTCTTATTATTTTGAGATACGTTCCATCAATACCTAATTTATTGAGAGTTTTTAGCATGAAGGGCTGTTGAATTTTGTCAAAGGCCTTTTCTGCATCTATTGAGGCAAAAATAATCATGTGGTTTTTGTCTTTGGTTCTGTTTATATGCTGGATTACGTTTAATGATTTGTGTATGTTGAACCAGCCTTGCATCCCGGGGATGAAACCCATTTGATCATGGTGGATAAGCTTTTTGATGTGCTGCTGGATTCGATTTGCCAGTATTTTATTGAGAATTTTTGCATCGATGTTCATCAGAGATATTGGTCTAAAATTCTCTTTTTTTGGTTGTGTCTCTGCTAGGCTTTGGTATCAGGATGATGATGGCCTGATAAAATGAGTTAGGGAGGATTCCTTCTTTTTCTATTGATTGGAATAGTTTCAGAAGGAATGGTACTAGCTCCTCCTTGTACCTTTGGTAGAATTCGGCTGTGAATCCATCTGGTCCTGGACTTTTTTTGGTTGGTAGG
>NW_012102476.1:4498139-4499599 GCF_000951045.1 Mandrillus leucophaeus | reverse complement strand
GGGTGCATATATATTTAGGATAGTTAGCTCTTCCTGATGAATTGATCCCTTTATCATTATGTAATGGCTGGGAGCTGTATACTAGAGCTGTTCCTATTTGGCCATCTTGGAACCACCCTCAATTCTTTAAAAAATGAAGGCAAGCCACAGTGAAATATCACACACTTATGAGAATGGTAAAAAAAAAAAAAATTTTAATGTGAATACCAAGTGCTGATTAGGATTTGGAACTACTCAGATTAGGAATGCAGAATGACATAGTAACTTTGGAAAATAGTTTAACCATTTTTTATAAGTTAGTCATATATTTATTGTGTGAACCAGAGTTCCCAACCCTAGGCATTTATTATACAAAACTGAAAGCTAGTGATTAAAACCTGTTTGTGGATATTTGTTGCCACTATATTCATATTTGCAAAAAGCTAGAAATAAATGTATGTCCCTCAGTAAGTGAATGGATAATAAACTCTGATATGTCTATACAAAAAAAAATTTTGTTGTTAACAGAAAGGAACAAACTGTCGATCTCCACTACTACATGTATGAACCTTAAATACATTTATCTAAATTGAGGCTGTCAGATCAACAAGGCTGTATATTATATGATTCTACTTTATGACATTGCATAAAAGATTAGAGGGATGGAAAATTATTAGTAGTTGCCAAAGAAAGGGAGGAGGACAGGCATTGATTACAAAGGGGCAGCAAGAAAAAATTTGCAGGATGACTAAACAGTTTACTGTAGTACTATGGAAATAGATATGTGACTACACAATTGTCAAAACCCAATAAACTGTACACGACAAAGAGTAAATTTTACTCAATACAAATTTTAAAAAATTAACCAGGATGTTGGGGAAATTCAGACATAATGCAGACAGTGACAAATGAGTCTCATTGTATTACAAATTATCTGTCATCTGGTCAGGCGTGGTGGCTCACACTTGTAATCCCAGCACTTTGGGAGGCTGAGGCGGCAGGATCATTTGAGGTCAGGAGTTTGAGACCAGCCTGGCCAACATGGTGATACTTCATCTCTACTGAAAATACAAAAATTAGCTGGGTGTGGTGGCATGCAGCTGTAATCCCAGCTACTTAGGTGGCTGAGGCAGGAAAATTGCTTGAACCCAGGAGATGAAGGTTGCAGTGAGCCAAGTTTGTGCCACTGCACTCCAGCCTGGGTGACAGAGTGAGACTCTATCTAAAAACAAATTATCTGTCATCTACCTATAGACATAATCCTACTGAAGAGGATGGGGATAAAAGGTCTGGATCTAAGTCACTTTGAAAAAACAGTATTTTGATTGAATGCTGTAAGACTACACAAACACTGTATTCTACTAAGTAATATTTTATTTTCCCACAAGGATATGAATTAGCAATTCTGAAACTATTTTACATGTTATTATATAAAATATGGAGACTGTTTCTCAATGTAGTTCACAAAATTTAAAGGGTGA
>NW_012102476.1:4480041-4497929 GCF_000951045.1 Mandrillus leucophaeus | reverse complement strand
CCCCACTCTTGAGGGCCAAGAAGCAGTGACATCTAGTATCAATGAACACACCTAGGTATACAATCTAGGTTTCTAAACACCATTCATTAAAAGGACCAAGGCTACATGTAAAAATTGATAATTCTAGGGCTGAAGTTGGAAAACACAAGTTGAGCTATAGTATCTTGTAAAGCCACGAAGAAGAAAGTGCTTAATAAAATTGATGGGGACTTTTCAAAGGGAGCCAACCTGAAAGACCTCCCAATGGGCCAAGCTCCAACAATATGAGCAATAAGTAATGATAGCTTTGTATTATGGCCTAGATAATAAAGCAATATTCACACATCTCTACTAAAAGAGATTAAATATAATAAGGAAAGAAGGAAATCTTACAGTATTCAAAATACAAATCAATGTAGTTGGATAATGCAAAATAAATCAACACTAGAACATCACAGTAATAATTACTGTAGGGAAGATTCCCTGAGAAATTAAAAAATTTCAGGAAAAATTTAAACACTAAAGAGTGTATTTGGGCCAGCCGCAGTGGTACATGCCTGTAATCCCAGCACTTTGGGAGGCTGAGGCAGGTGGATCACCTGAGGTCAGGAGTTCGAGACCAGCCTGGCCAACATGGTGAAACCCCATCTCTACTAAAAATACAAAAATTAGCTGGGTGTGGTGGCAGGCACCTGTAATCCCAGCTACTCAGGAGGCTGAGGCAGAAGAATTGCTTGAACCTGGTAGGCAGAGGTTGCTGTGAGCCAAGGTCATGCCATTGCATTCCAGCCTGAGCAGCAAGAGCAGAACTCCATCTCAAAAACAAAAAAAAAGAAAAGAAAAGTTTATTTGCATATTTTAAGTATCTACCATCTAATATTAATACCTTTTTTCTTAATTTCTTAGACTAGTGACCGTTTGAAGCAAATTATAACACTATATTGTAGAATTTATAATTTTTAGTTGTGAAATTTATAAGACATGGAATAAGAAGATAAATGGAACTGTTCTGTAGTATATAAATATAAAACTTTTCATGTTTTATATTTAAGACAGCATAGTATTAACTCTAAAAGTAGATTTGGTTGATATATTAAAGATCCATATTGTATTCCCTGCAGCAACCACTAAAAAAAGCAAAGAAGTCTAATGTAAATAAGGAATGAAATATAAAATATATATTTGCACAAGAATATTTATATATCTTTTAGTCATAATAGCCCAAAACAGGAAACAACCAAAATGTCCATCAATAAGAAAATGAACTAATTGTATAGCTTTTAGAACAAAATACAGCTCAGGAATATGAAAAGCCAAGCACACATCCTGGGTAAAATTCATAAACCTGCTCAATGAGAGAAAAGTTGGACACAAATTGTACTTTATATATTTATGTATTTTATTATTTCAGGCAAAATAATGCTATGGTGGAAGAAATCAATGCAGAGATAATCTCTGCTTGAGAAAAAAAAATTACCTGGGACAAAAGACAAGTGTATTTTCTGAGGATGAAAATAGTGCTTTGAAGGGGTGAAGTTTATACGGGTCTATTTATTTGTCTAAAATGTACAGTTAAAGTTTATGCCTCGCAATGTATGTACATCTTCACACACAAAAAAAAATCTTAAAAAAATTAAGTGAGTTGGGGTAGGGAAAGGGCTGAAGTATAGATGAAGCAGAAGTGGTCCATGATTAGTAGTTGAAGCTGGGTGACAAGTCTATATACTATTTTATTTTTATGTCTTTAATAGCATTTGTATAAATGTACAGTATTCATTTACAATGTTACCTCAGGATCTTGTTTACCTTTGGACAGGGAGGGAGGGAGAAATTTATTTTCTGGGCAGGAGTAAAGCTGGTTCTATTCCTCAGTTATGTAAATTCTCTGTTGTCCATAAAGCTTTACATGAATGTTTCTGTATGCATGTTGTATATCGATAAAAAATTAAACATTACATATTGCACCAAAATCCTAACTCACTATCTCAGAATATTGGCAGTGTTTCCTTTTGTCATGAAGTGGTACACAATCTCATGGCATTAGCAGATGGGTTTGAATATTCTGAAGTATCAATGTCCTAATCTTATGGACACCTCTTGGGTCTTTCCATTTTTGCCTTCATTTGGTAAGTGGCATGGTTTTGATGTTTTGAGATGAAACTTTTTCCCAGCAAAGTCTTTCTCCCATAGTGATGCTCTGAAAGCCAGGACACCTAGCACAGGACCCTGGGCATAGCATGCACTCAGTACATGTGGAGCATGTTGATCAGGAACAAAAGGAGTAGCAAAGGTCAGTTCCTGCAAAAGTTGAGTAGATAATACAGGTATGACTGAAAGGCTGCAACTCAGGAGTAAACATTTTACATTCATTCAAGAAACAATTTGCAACTAGTACATCAAAAAAATTTGGCTTAAAGCGGTACTTTGGGGGCTTTGGCTCTGTAATTACCTGGAGAACTTTAAATTATACTGATGTGTGGGCCGTACTCCAGGGATTTTGATTTTATTGGTCTGTTGCAATTTGGGTTTTGGGAATTATAGGGTCTCCGCATGTGACTGTAATGTGGAGCCAGGGGTGAGACCCACTGTTTCAGGGTGAGGGATGCATTAGCTGTGTGTGATTTCCATGTGTGCTGCAGGTATTTGCCCTATGACCACTCCTGCATTTGGAGTCTTGGAAATTGCAGCAGGAGGAAATGTCTCTCTATAAATCTATTTTTTATGTCACTTGCTTTTAGAATAAGAGGTTATTTCATGCACAGTAATTTGATTTAATCTGTGTTGAAAGCATAAATAACCTGAAAATACTAAAATGAAAAGAATTTGCAAACGTGAGAATTTGCAAACATGTGGAGTGTGTTCTTATGTGTTTTCCAATTTTTCTGATGATAAGAAATGAATAGGCTGGGGGCAGTGGCTCACACCTGTAATCCCAGCACTTTGGGAGGCCGAGGTGGGCAGATCACCTGAGGTCGGGAGTTGGAGACCAGTCTGACCAACATGGAGAAACCCCGTCTCTACTAAAAATACAAAATTAGCCAGGCGTGGTGGCACATGCCTGTAATCCCAGCTACTTGGGAGGCTGAAGCAGGAGAATTGCTTGAACCCAGGAAGCGGAGGTTGCGGTGAGCCGAGATGGCACCATTGCACTCCAGCCTGGGCAACAAGAGCAAAATCTCTGTCTCAAAAAAAAAAGAAATGAATAATGTTGGACCTTGATTTCCTAAACTCAGCCCTTAGACACTTTCTCAAATTATTTTAAGACCTTCCAAGTTGCTTCAGAAGCATTGTACAAAGGAGATTATTCCCAATATTGAAGCATAATAGATGGATGAGAATGTCTAAGGAATCCTACTTCTGTCGCAGAAGTGGCACTCTGCAGAACCTCAAGGGCCCAAGGGTTCATGGGCTTTGGAGTCAGGCAGAGTTGACCCTGAGTCCCATCCCAGTCTCTTAATAGACTAGTTACTTGACTTGGAACAGTTATGCAAGTAAAGGCATAATGATCCCAATTGCAATAGTGGGAATAATTCATTCCTCTCTCTATCCATGCCCTTTGCAATGCATTTTTTTAGCTACTCCCATGGAGGGAAAGATTCTGTTTATCCAATCCTTGGATCTGACTGGCCTTATTTGCTGTGGCCAATTCGTACTCATTGTTCTAGTGAAACAATTAGGCATGTTTTGCATCTCATTCTAGACTTTAATTAAAATTAAAATTTTATGAGATTTTATTTCTACTGTATTTTGCTATATTCATTCTGCTCAACATTCTATTTCACTGGTCCTCTTATCTCTGTTTAATTTAGTGGTGAACCTATACATTGTCTAGTAACTTAATTTTGTATTATTCATATTCTATTGGGCTGTTGTTCAAATTTGGCTTTTAAACTTTAGTTTCTTGTTCTTTCCACAAAAATAAATATTGATTTTCTACTTTTCATTGTATTAATTTAAGCATTTTAAATATAATTCCAATTTGCAAAGCTGTTGCATATGTTTTCTTCAGACATTTCTTCCTTATTATGTCACTCAGTTTTTCCTTTGGTTCTCACCTTTGTGAGATACCATATTTGGGGTGGCTATAGTCATATTATTTCCAGTGTTTCTTCCATTTTCTCTGGGAACAAGATGGACAACACACATAGATTTGACATCCTTGTGATCAGTCAGTATCTGAAGGGAGCATTTTTTTTCTTAGTTTGACTACTCTGGGTCATTCTGTTGATTTACTTCTGCTCCTGTGAAGTTCTTATACTTTCCTTCAACCCCATTCAGCAACTTAAAGTTTCTTGTAACTTCTTCAGGACTCTTTAGTTGTCTATATTAAAATATTTAATAATATATAGCATTTTTTCCTAAAAGCACAAATATCCACGATGTACATGAGTAAAATATTTCAGTAGACATTATGTAGCATACAACAGCATCTTATGAGATACCCCGTTTCTTCGTTCAGAATATTCCTCTCAAATATACCATGTGGTAATAGTAATTTGTAAACAGTAGGTTTCTTTTAATACTTAAAAATTTGTTTTTTGCACATTTCTGAAAATGTATACTTCACGCCAGTGAACAGAACTGATCTAGATACAGCCAGAATTACTATTTTTCTATAACATTAAGTTAATATTGATAAAATTATTTACCTAAATTTAGGTCCTTTGGCTTTAATCACTCTGCTTCCTTTATAGCATGTTCCTGAATTTACAAAAGAATATGTTTGGATTTCTACTTATTCTATAAATTAATTCAAAGAGACAAGGGAAATTTGTGTATGGCTAGGTAGTACTTGTTGGTTACAATTTATCATTTCTAGTGTCATTTTAGTTGCCTAGAAAATAGTGACCTCTTGAATTTCTGCTATCATCATGACATTGTTAGGCCTATACTTTGCCATTTATTTTTTTCACCTCTGATACTGGAATATAATGTGTATCTTCTCTTTACTGGTGAAAAATGCTACCCATTTGTCTCTACCTAATTAGTCAAACTTTAATAAAGTTATTTAGCATGTTTATGTTCATTTAGTTACTGTATACCAAAACATTTTATTTCTGTGATGATCTTAATTTTACCTAACAGGATTGTAAATGGCTTAGTTTGTCATTTTTCATGAATTTCTGTGTTACACATTTCAGGTATTAAGTCCATGTGTAATTGCCTTAGAATAATTCCTAACACATTGTAGGGCTACTATGTACTAACCACTCTGCTTCCTCAAATTTCTATTTGTTCATACCATTCTTCATTTACTAAATTATTTTATGTATGTTATTCACATTTATTTTTCTGTCCTCTCTAAATATGTATTAAAAAGAGGAGGTAGGCTAATGTGTCATGTTGATGCAATTCAATGTCAAATGGCATGCTTCACTGTTTTCGTTTAGATGTAATAGCTTTTTTGACTCAATGAAGTTTTAGTCATATTCTCAATCCTATGACAGAGGAAGCTTTGGGTCATTTGTTGATTGTCCCAAAGCCTCATTCACCTACAGTATACTTCCTGAGTCTTTTATACCAACTCCCCAGAAAACCTAGTTAGGGTGTGTGCCTCAAGGTTTCTCATGAGCTGTGGTCTCAACTATTGCTTAACTGGGGAAGGATGGGCTTCCAAAACTCATACTGGTTAGTTGTGGCATCATTCAGTTTGGAGTCAGGCCTGGGTTCCTTTCTGTTGGTCGAGGTATTCCCTCCATTCTTTGTCATACAAGCCTGTAAGTAGAGAAGCTCAAATCATTGTAGCTTGCTTCTTCAGAGCAAAGTATATGCCACAGTGGGGTGGGGGAACGAAGGAAGGAAATAAGGGTACCAGAGAGAGAGAAAGTAAGAGGTAAATGACAATATTTTAGCGATTAAATCTTGGAAGTGACATTCCATATGTTCAGTTGTATTATTTTGCCTAGAGGTGAGTAACTTACCACTTACTGGTTACACAAGGGTGTGTATAATTGGAAATGGGGATCTTCGTGAACCATCCTGGAGGCCGCTCACCACAGAGACCAAGGTGAGATAGATGGATCTGATTCTAAATAGAATGAGAAGACATTGGAAAGTTTATTGCTTCAGGATGACATTATTGAAGTTTTATTTAATTTCAACTCCCTTGTGGTGGATCTTGGGAAATGAAACCAGGAGGGGAAGCAACTTTCCCAACATGCAACTGATAAAACCCAGGCATGTTTGAGTTGTCCCACCCCATGTAATTCTCCCATCTCTGTGTTTATACATTAACTACATGTGATACCAACTCACGATCATTGTATTATTTCACATACCCCTGATGAGTTCCCTTAGAATTAGGTAACGCCTGATGAGTTCTCTTAGAACTGGGTAACTAGCATGATCTCCATTGTGCAGTTTGGGAGACTGTGGAGCCCCCAGAAAAACAATGACATATCTAGGATGGCATAACTGGTAAATTTATTAAAAGGAGGTTCTGACCTAGCTCTCCTCAACCTGTGGTCCTGACTTCACTGAGTCTTCTCAGAGTCTGGGGGAGAGGGGTCTGTGTTTGCATAAATGTGTGCAGGTAATAAAATAACATGGTGAAGGAAGATGAGCAGTCAGCATCCCAGAGAAGACTTGGGGTAGGTCTTAGTAAAAGAATGATGAAACCTTGAAGAAGTGACCTCACTTCTTTGGTGAAAGACCCCAACAGAACTTAGAACTTTGGTAACCAGGCACTCACATTTCTGAAGGCAGTCTCCTATCAAACTTATCCAGAGACTGTCAAGAGAGCAAGATGTTCTGCTGTATCCCAACTTTTCAAAGCTCTTGCTTTAGTGAGAGCCTTTTCTAAAGATGCAGAATTTGGCTCATTGGCTCAGCTCTCAATCCCCCAACCTCCACGCTTCAGGCCATTTGGCAAGAGGTACCCCAAAGTAACCACAGGGTAGCCCTTTCCAGGCCAGTCCTCACTTGAAATCCCATCTGGACAACCTCATACCCTCTCCTCATCACCATATATGTGTGTAGGGTGGGGAGCAGAAGGTGAGGTGAGGCTCTTCCTGGGAAGGAGCAGGTTGTTAGGTGCTGGAAATCTACTGTGTTCATACTCCAGGTCATGGCTGGCAGGATGAGAAGGTGAGTGTTGAGGATTAAGCGTGTTTACTCAGATTTCATTCTGAGACCTCAAGCTGTCATGTGTTTTTTGCCCTGGCTGGAGGTTCGTGGAGATGCTCCTCTGTGCCCGATCTAGAATGCAGAACTTTAATCAGAGTATCTCCTTGTGGGAACAGCCAAGCAGGCCACTAACACCTCTCAATCAATTTGCTGGGTCCTCTATTTGCAGAATTCCACGCAGGAGATCAGTGAAACGCTGTTTGATAGGTCCAACTACATCTCCTTGGACAAAAGACAGTTGTGCCACATCACCAACCATGGTCACTGCTGGGCAAGCATGAGAGTGAGCACAAGAAGGGTCATTATAGAAGAGGACCTGAGATACCAGAGTGAGCCCAGGGCCCAAACCCGAGTATAGAAACTCCCCTGGGCTCTGTCCTATATTTTTGCCAATTTAGTGGCCGATAGTTCCCTAAGGAACTTGGCCTCCATTAGTCCCCAGTGGCAACTTAACTAGGTGCAAAGTCCCTGTTCACATACTTCTAGAAATATCAGAGAAAACACTTTTGCATTGTTTTTACTTTACAATAGGCCAGAAGTATCTTTGCATGTTGTTGCTGTTTTTATTGTTTTCACAACTTGCCCCAAGTATTCCATGTAGCAGGCAGCTCCACTACTCTTGCAAACCTCCAATCTTAACCATCACTCTAAATTGGGTGGTTTATACAGAAAAGAGAGAGGTTTGGGCTGTTCTAACATTTGTCTATAACCTTTAATCTTATAAACATATTATCATAACCCTGCCAGATCAGAACCTGTGCCCTCACCTGTCTTCATAATATTCCATAAGGGAGGCTGTTTCCCACAATGGTACAGCCTTTCTGTGCTGGTGAAGATTGATGTGATTCAATTCTGTGGTCATCTCAGCTACACTGTAGGGGACATCCTATGTTTGTTCTAATAGACTATCAGTTTGCTGGGGCTGCCATACTACATTACCAGATTACCACATGCTGAGTGGCTTTAGAAACAAACATGTACTCAATTCTGAAGACTAAAAATCCCATATTGAAGTGTCAGGTACGATGATTTCTCTCATTCAGTGACTTCCATTTTTATATTTTCATGGTGTTTGAAGAATAAAACATTTTAAATTTGGTGAAGTATAGTTGTCTCTTTTTGATTGTCCTTTGGTGTAAAATCTAAAATATCATTGCCTAATGCAAGGTTGTAAAACTTTAATATTCCTCCTAAGAATTTTTTAGTTTCAGCACTTACATTTAAGTGTATGATCTTTTTAACTTTTGTTTGTTGGTTGGTTGGCTTGTTTTTTGTTTTTTGAAGTATTTGAGATAGGAGTCCAGTGTCAGTATTTTGCAGGCCAATATCCAATTTTCCAGTATATTTTGTTGAAAAGACTTTTCTTTCCTCAGAAGTTTCTTGGCACCTTTGTTAAAATTCCATTACTATAAATGCATGTTTAGTACTGAAACTTCCTATTTCATTGTTCTATATGAATCTATCCCTGTGCTACCACCACAGGCTTGATTACTGTTACTTTGTAGTGAATAAAAATTAGTTTTATTGAGTTTAAGTCATAGAATTTTGTTATTCTTTTTTTGTCTTTTCTTTGTTTGTTTTGTTTTAGGCGGAGTTGCACTCTTGTTGCCCAGGCTGGAATGCAATGGCACTATCTCAACTCACCACAACCTCCACCTCCAAGGTTCAAGCGATTCTCCTGCCTCTACCTCCCAAGTAGCTGGGATTACAGGCATGTGCCACCATGCCCAGCTAATTTTGTATTTTTAGTAGAGAAGGAGTTTCTCTATGTTGGTCAGGCTGGTCTCCAACTCCCGACCTCAGTTGATCTGCCCGCCTCGTCCTCCCAAAGTGCTGGGATTACAGGCGTGAGCTACCGTGCCTGGCTGAATTTTGTTATTCCTTTTAAGGATTGTGTTTGTGTTTTTTTGTTTGCTTTGCATATATATGTGGATATTGAGAAAGCTTGTCAATTTCTATAGAAACTATAGTTGAAATTTGAAGGGACTCCATTTAATTTGTAGGTCAATTTTTTGGGTATTCTTTACAATATTATCATTTAACATAGGATGTCTTTGCATTTACTCAGCTCTTTGATTTATTCTAGCATAAGGAAATCTTCCGGTGTAAAGTCCTTGCACCTGTTTTGTAAATTTGTCCGTGGGAGGGAGGGGCCAAAATAGCTGACTAGAAACAGCTGCAGTTGAAGGTGCCCAGTGAGAAGAATGAAAACCGCAAGTGAATCCTGCACCAGCACTGAGATATCCAGGTTCTCTCAATGAGAATAACTAGGCAGTTGACATGACCTATGGAGAGTGAGGAAAAGTAGGGCAACGTGATGGGCCACCTGGGAATCACACAGGGTAAGGGGAGCACCCAACCCCATCCAAGGGAGGCAGTGAGTGATCCTTCTACCCTGCCTGAGAAACCCTTGCTTTTTCCATGGATCTGTACAGGCTACAGATCAAGAGATCCCCCTCATGAGTCCAGGCCACCAGTGCCTTGGATTCTAAGCGCAGAGCTGTACAGATTCTCAGCAGCCACTTGGCTGGAGACTGCCTAAGACGACCAAGTTCCCAGAGAGAGAGGTTGCCATTATCACTAAGACTGCCTGCTGCCTAAGATGACTGAGCTCCCGGGGGGAGGGGTGGCAGCCATCACTGCAGTTCCAGTCGCCAGTTTTTCCCTGCGGATGCCAGGGAGACTAGACAATTTGGACCCAGAAGGAATTCCCCACAGTGCAGCACAGCAGCTGTGGCAGATTATGGCCAGACTGCCTCTTTAGGCCAGACCCTGACCCAACACTCCTCACTGAGGGGGAGGGGCCTCCGTAAATGAATTTTAGCAACTCCAGCCAGGGGTTTAGGGACAGAACTCTGATCCCCTGGGACTGAACGCCTGAGGGGAGGGGTAGCCACAGTCTCTTTGGATCAGCCTTATCCCCCTGCTTGCTCTGAGGAATTCAGGCAGTTCAGATGAGTGAGATTCCCCCCGTGTGCTACTGACTCTGCCAAGCGGCAGCCAGAATGTTTCGTTAAGTGGGTCCCGGATCCCAACCTTCCTGACTGGATGAGACCTCCCCCAACAGAAACTGCCAGACACCTTGTACAAGAGAGTTCTTGCCGGCATCAGGTCAGTGCTCTTCTGAGACAGAGATCCCAGAGGGAAGGAGCAGGCAGCTGTCTTTGCTGTTCGGAGCCTCCACCGGTGACACCTCCAGGTGTGGGAGGAATCCAGGCAAAAGGGTCTGGAGTGGACCCCCAGCAAAACACAGCAACCCTATGGAAGAGGGTCCTGACTGTTAAAAGAAAAACGGAAAGCAAAAACAACAATAGCATCAACAAAAACGCCACCACAAAAACCCTGTATAAAAGTCAGGACCCTGAAAGATTGAAGGTAGATAAACTCAAGAAGATGAGAAAGAATAAAACTCTAAAAACTCAAAAATCCAGAGGGCCTCTTCTCCCCCAAATGATCACAACACCTCTCCAGCAAGGACAAGCAGCTGGGCAGAGGCTGAGATGAATTAACAGAAATAGGCTTCAGAAGGCAGGTAATAGTGAACTTTGCTGAGATAAAGGAGTATATTCTAACCCAAAGCAAACAAGCTAAGAACTGTGATAAATCATAAGGAACTGTTAACCAGAGCAACCAGTGTAGAGAGGAAAATAAAAGACCTGATGGACAACGTAAGAATGTCAGAATGCAACCACGAATATCACTAACCACATAGACCAGGCAGAGGGAAGAATTTCAGAGCTTGAAAACTATCTTGCTGAAACAAGATAAGGTTAGAGAAAAAAAAGAATGAAAAGGAATGAACAAAACCTAACTATGGGATTATGTAAAAAAAAAACCAAACCTACAATTGATTGGGGTACCTGAAAGAGATGGGGAGAATGGAACCAAGTTGAAGAACATAATTCAGGATGTCATCCAGGAGAACTTCCCCAACTCACCAAGACAAGCTAACATTCAAATTCAGGAAATCTAGAGAACCCCAGTAAGACAGTCCATGAGAAGATCAATCCCAAGACACATACTCATCAGATTCTCCAAGGTCAAAATGAAGGAAAAAATGTTAAGGGCAGCCAGAGAAAAAGGCCAGGTCGCCTACAAAGGGAAGGACATTTGACTAATAGCAAACATCCCAGCAGAAACACTGCAAGCCATAAGAGATTGGGGGCCAATATTCAACATTCTAAAAGAAAAGAATTTCCAATTGAGAATTTAGTATCCAGCCAAACTAAGCTTCATAAGCAAAGGAGAAATAAAATTTTTTTCAGACAAGCAAATGCTGAGGGAATTTGTCACCACTAGGCTTGTCTTGCAAGAGCCCCCAAAGGAAACACTAAATATGGAAAGGAAAAACTATTACTAGCCACTGCAAAAACACACGGAAGTACAAAGACCAATGACACTAAGAAGCAACTATATCAACAGGTCTGCAAAATTACTAGCTGACATTATTTGACAGGATCAAATTCACACATAACAATATTAACCTTAAGTGTAAATGGTCTGAATGCCCCAATCAAAAGACACACAATGGCAAGCTGGATAGAGTCAATCAAGATCCATCAGTGTGCTGTATTCAAGAGACAAATCTCAGCTGCAAAGACACATATAGGCTCAAAATAAAGGGATGGAGGAAAATTTACCAAGCAAATGGAAAGCAGAGAAAAGCAGGGGTTGCCATCCTAGTTTCTGACAAAACAGGCCTTAAACCAACAAAGATCAAAGAAGATAAAGAAGGACATTACACAATGGTAAAGGAAAAAATTCAACAAGATGAGCTAAGTATCCTAAATGTATATGCACCCAGTACAGGAGCACCCGGATTTATAAAACAAGTTATTAGAGACTTAAAAGAGATGTAGACTCCCACACAATAATAGTTGGAGACTTTAACACCCCACTATCAATATTAGAAAAATCAAGACAGAAAATCAACAAAAATATTCAGGACTTGAACTCAACTTTGGATCAAGTGGTCCTAATAGATATCTACAGAACTTTCCACCCAAAAACAATAGAATATACATTCTTCTCAGTGACACATGGTACTTACTCTAAAATCAGTTACATAATTGGAAATAAAACACTCTTCAGCAAATGCAAAATAACTGAAATCACAGCAGTCTCTCTGACCACAGCACAATCAAATTAGTACTCAAGATTAAGAAACTCACTCAAAACTGCACAACTATATGGAAATTGAACAACCTGCTCCTGAATGACTCCTGGGTAAATAATGAAAATAAGGCAGAAAACAAGAAGTTCTTTGAAACCAATGAGAATGAAGAGACAATGTAACAGAATCTGGGACACAGCCAAAGCAGTGTTGAGGGGGAAATTTATAGTACTAAAATGCCCACATCGAAAAGCTAGAAAGATCTCCAATCAACACCTTAACATCGCAACAAAAAGGACTAGAGAAACAGGAGCAAAGAAGCCCAAAGCTAGCAGAAGACAAGAAATAACAAAGATCAGAGTGGATCTGAAGGAGATAGAAACATGAAAAACTCCAAAAAATAAATGAATCCAGGAGCTGTTTTTTGAGGAAAAAAAAAAAAAAGGAAAAACCACTAGCAAGACTAATAAAGAAGAAAAGAGAGAAACATCAAATAGATACAATAAAAAATGATAAAGGGGATATTACCACTGACCCCACAGAAATACAACCAACCATCAGAGAATACTGTAAACACTTCTTTGCAAATAAACTAGAATATTTAGAAGACAAATAAATTCCTGGACACATACACCCTCCCAAGACTGAACTAGGTAGAAGTTGAATTCCTGAATAGACTAATAACAAGTTCTGAAATTGAGGCAATAATAAATAGCCTACAACCAAAAAAAGCCCAGAACCAGATGGATTTACAGCTGAATTCTATCAGAGGTACAAAAAGGAGTTCATATCATTTCTTCTGAAACTATTCCAAAAACTTGAAAAGGATGGACCTTTTCCTAACTCACTTTATGAGGCCAGCATCATCTGGATATCAAAACCTGGCAGAGATACAATGAAAAAAAAAAAAAGAAACTTCAGGCCAATATCCCTGATGAATATTAACGCAAAAATCCTCGATAAAATATGCAAACCAAAATCAGCCACACATCAAATAGTTTATTCACCATGATCAAGTCAGTTTCATCCCTAGGATACAAGGCTGGATCAACATATGCAAATCAATAAATGTAATTAATCACATAAACAGAACTAACGGCAAAAACCACATGATTATCTCAATAGATGCAGAAAAGGCCTTCGATAAGATTCAACATCCTTTCATGTTAAAAAGTCTCAGTAAAGTAGGTATTGCTGGAGCATACCTCAAAATAATAAGAGCCTTTTATGACAAACTCACAGCTAAGATCATACTGAATGAGCAAAAGCTGGAAGCATTCCCCTTGAAAACCAGCACAAGACAAGGATGCCCTCTCTCACCACTCCTATTCAACATAGTATTGGAAGTTCTGGCCAGGGCAATCAGGCAAGATAAGGAAATGAAGTGCATTTGAATAAAAAGAGAGGAAGTCAAGCCATCTCTGTTTGCTGATGACATAATCCTATATCTAGAAAACCCCATCATCTTAGCCCAAAAGTTTCTTAAGCTGATAAGCAACTTCAGCAAAGACTCAGGATACAAAATCAATGTGCAAAAATCACAAGCATTCCTGTACACCAACAATACACAAGCAGAGAGCCAAATCATGAATTAATTCCCATTCACAATTGCTACAAAGAGAATAAAATACTTAGGAATACAGCTAACAAGGGAAGTGAAGGACCTCTTCAAGGAGAACTACAAACTACTGCTCAAAGAAATCAGAGAGGACACAAGGAAATGGAAAAACATTCCATGCTCATGGATAGAAGAATCAGTATAGTGAAAAAGGCCATTCTACCTAAAGTAATTTATAGATTCAAAGCTATTTCCATTACACTACCATTGACATTCTTCACAGAATTAGAAAAAAACTGCTTTAAAATTCACATGGAACCAAAAAAGAGCCTGTGTAGCTAAGATGATCCTAAGCAAAAAGAACAAAGTTGGAGTCACCATGTTACCAGATTTAAAACTATACAACAAGGTTGCAGAAACCAAAACAGCATGGTACTGATACAAAAACAGACACATAGACCAGTGGAACAGAATAGAAAACTCAGAAATTGACCCCACATCTACAATCATCTGATCTTTGATAAACCTGACAAAAACAAGCAATGGGGATAGGATTCCCTATTTAATAAATAGTACTGGGAAAACTGGCTAGCCATATGCAGAAAATTGAAACTGGACCTCTTCCTTATACCTTATACAAAAATTAACTCAAGATGGATTAAAGATTTAAATATAAACCAAAAATTATAAAAACCCTAGAAGAATATCTAGGCAATACCATTCAGGACATAGGCATGGGCAAAGATTTTATTATGAAAATATCAAAAGCAATTGCAACAAAAGCAAAACTTGATAAATGGGATCTCATTAAACTAAAGAGTTTATGCACAGCTAAAGAAACTATCATCAGAGTGAACAGACAACCTACAGAATGGGAGAAAATTTTTGAAATCTATCCATCTGACAAGGTCTGGTAGCCAAGATCTACAAGGAAGTTAAACAAATTTACAAGAAAACAGCAATCCCATTTTAAAAATGGGCAAAAGACATGAACAGATACTTCTCAAAAGATGACTTTTTCAGCCAACAAACATTTTAAAAAGCTCAACATCACTGATCATTAGAGAAATGCAAATCAAAACCACAAAGAGATACCATGTCATGCCAGTCAGAATGGTGATTATTAAAAAGTCAAGAAACAACAGATGCTGGCAAGGCTGTGGAAAAATAGGAACGCTTTTACACTGTTGGTGGGAATGTAAATTAGTTCAACCATTATGGAAGACAGTGTGGTAATTCCTCAAAGACCTAAAACCGGAATACCATTTCACCCAGCAATCCCTTTACTGGGTATACACCCAAAGGAATATAAATCATTCTATTATAAAGATACATCCATGTATATGTTCATTGCAGCACTATTCCCAATAACAAAAACATGGATTCAACCCAAATGCCCATCGATGATAGACTGGATAAAGAAAATGTGGTACATATACACCATGTAATACTATGTAGCCATAAAAAGGAATGAGATTATATTGTTGGCAGGGAAGTGGATGGAGCTGGAAGCCATTATGCATGTCCAGCAAACTAAAACAGGAACAGATAACCTAACACCATATGTTCTCACTTACAGGTGGGAGCTGAACAGTGAGAATACATGGACACAGGAAGGGGAACAACACACACTGGGGCCTGTTGTTGGAGGTTGGGGGAGGGAGAGTGTCGGGATAAATAGCTAATGCATGTGGGACTTAATATCTAGGTGGTGGGTTGAGAGGTGCAGCAAACCACCATGGCACACATTTAGATATGCAACAAATCTGCATGTCCTGCACATGTATCCTGGAACTTAAATTTAATTAAAACATTATCCATGAATATTTCTTTCTTTTTGATCTATTATAAATGGAATTGTTTCCTTAATTCAATTTTCAGATTGTTGTTTGCTAGTATATAAAAATCCAATTCAATTTACATGTTGATCTTGTATCTTGTGACATGGATGAATTTCTTAGTTCTAGTGAGTTTTGGTAAATTCCTGACAAATTTTTATGTAGAAGATTACGTTGTGTGCATTGAAACACAGTTCTACTTTTTTTATTCAAACTGGACAATTTTATTTTACTTTCCAGTATAATTTCCCTGGCTGAAGTACAGTTTGGATAGAGGGTTAAAAGTGGAAATTATGATCCTGTTTCCAAAGTTATCAGTAAAGCACTCAATCTTTCACCATCAAGTATATTTCTAGTTATAGGCTTTTATAGATGACTTTTAGCAGAACTCACTATTTTTTCTATTAATAGCATTCTGGTTTGGTTTTTTTTTTTTTTTTAATCACAATGTATGTTGGATTTTTGTCAAATGTTTTTCTGTGTCTATTGCAATGTTCTTTTTGTCATGTATTCAACTAATACTGCATATTAATTGACTTTTAGATGTTAAGCTACCATTGCATTTATGAAAATAAGATTTCACTTGGCTATGGCATATGATCATGTTTATTATGTTCCTGGAATAAGTTTTCTAGTATTTAATAAGGATTTCTGTGACTGTAGTCATTAGGGATTTTTCTCTGTAGTCTTCTTGCGATGCCTTTTTCAGCTTTGGTATGATGGCACTCCTGGCCTCATAGAGTAAATTGGGAAGTGTTGCTTCTATTTTTGTAAGTTACTTTGAAGAAATAGCATGAATATTTTATTAGATGTTGATAAGATTTATCATTTAAAGCTTTTGATTCAGAGATTTTCGATGTGGAAAGACTTTTAATTAATATTTTGTCTTCTGATATGACTTTATATAAAGTCATATGTTATTTATCAATGGGGATGTGTTCTGAGATATGTGTTGTTAGGCATTTCATCTTTGCAAACAGCATAGAGTGTACTTACACAAACCTAGATGGTAAACCCTATTGCACACCTAGGGTATATGGTATAGTTTATTGCTCCTATGCTACAAGTCTGTGCAGCATGTTACGCTACTGAATACTGTAGGCAGTTGAAACACAATAGTAAGTATTTATGTATCTGAAGATACCTAAACATAGAGAAGGTACAGCAAAAAATACTATATAAAAGATAAAAAATGGTACACCTTTTTAGGGCACTTACTGTGAATGGAGCTTATGGGACTGGAAGTTGTATAGTAAATACATAAATTAATAACAGTCATTTATTATCATTATCAAGTATTATATACTGTACATAATTGTATGTGGTATACATTTATATGACTGACAGCACAGGGTTGTCTACCCCAACTGATATGGTATGGCTCTATGTCTCCACCCAAATCTCATTTTGTAGCTGCCATAATTCCTAGATGTTGTGGGAGGGACCCAGTGGGAGATAATCGAATCACGGGGGCAGGTCTTTCCTATACTGTTCTTGTAACAGTGAATAAGTCTCATGAGATCTGATGATTTTAAAAACAAAAGTTTCCCTGCACATGCTCTCTGTCTTTGCCAGCCACTGTCCACGCAAGGTGTGACTTGCTTCCCCTTGCCTTCTGCCATGACTGTGAGGTCTCCTCAGCCATGTGGAACTGTAAGTCCATTAAACCTCTTTCTCTTGTAAATTGCCAAGTCTTGAGTATGTCTGTATCAACAGTGTGAAAATGGGCTAATATAGTAAATTGGTACCAGGAATGGGGCACTGCTGAAAAGATACCCAAAATTATAAAAGCAACTTTGGAACTGGGTAACAGGCAGAGACTGGAACAATTTGGAGTGCTCAGAAGAAGACAGGAAAATGTGGGAACGTTTGGAACTTCTTAGAGACTTGAATGGCTTTGCCCAAAATGCTGATAGTGATATGGAAAATAAAGTCCAGGCTGAGGTGGTCTCACATGGAAATAAGGAACTTTTTGGGAACTGGAGCAAAGGTGACTCTTGTTATGTTTTACCAAAGAGACTGGTGACATTTTGCTGCTGCTGTAGAGATCTCTGGAACTTCAAACTTGAGAGAGATGAGTTAGGGTATATGGCAGAAGAAATTCCTAAGCAGCAAAGCATTCAAGATGTTACTTGGGTGCTGTTAAAGGCATTCAGTTTTATAAGGAAAGGAGACCATAAAAGCTTGGAAAATTGCAGCCTGACAATGCAGTAGAAAAGAAAATCCCATTTTCTGAGGAGAAATTCAAGCCAGCTGCAGAAGTTTTCATAAGTAA
>NW_012102476.1:4461219-4479991 GCF_000951045.1 Mandrillus leucophaeus | reverse complement strand
ATGATCATGTTTATTATGTTCCTGGAATAAGTTTTCTAGTATTTAATAAGGATTTCTGTGACTGTAGTCATTAGGGATTTTTCTCTGTAGTCTTCTTGCGATGCCTTTTTCAGCTTTGGCATGATGGCACTCCTGGCCTCATAGAGTAAATTGGGAAGTGTTGCTTCTATTTTTGTAAGTTACTTTGAAGAAATAGCACGAATATTTTATTAGATGTTGATAAGATTTATCATTTAAAGCTTTTGATTCAGAGATTTTCGATGTGGAAAGACTTTTAATTAATATTTTGTCTTCTGATATGACTTTATATAAAGTCATATGTTATTTATCAATGGGGATGTGTTCTGAGATATGTGTTGTTAGGCATTTCATCTTTGCAAACAGCATAGAGTGTACTTACACAAACCTAGATGGTAAACCCTATTGCACACCTAGGGTATATGGTATAGTTTATTGCTCCTATGCTACAAGTCTGTGCAGCATGTTACGCTACTGAATACTGTAGGCAGTTGAAACACAATAGTAAGTATTTATGTATCTGAAGATACCTAAACATAGAGAAGGTACAGCAAAAAATACTATATAAAAGATAAAAAATGGTACACCTTTTTAGGGCACTTACTGTGAATGGAGCTTATGGGACTGGAAGTTGTATAGTAAATACATAAATTAATAACAGTCATTTATTATCATTATCAAGTATTATATACTGTACATAATTGTATGTGGTATACATTTATATGACTGACAGCACAGGGTTGTCTACCCCAACTGATATGGTATGGCTCTATGTCTCCACCCAAATCTCATTTTGTAGCTGCCATAATTCCTAGATGTTGTGGGAGGGACCCAGTGGGAGATAATCGAATCACGGGGGCAGGTCTTTCCTATACTGTTCTTGTAACAGTGAATAAGTCTCATGAGATCTGATGATTTTAAAAACAAAAGTTTCCCTGCATATGCTCTCTGTCTTTGCCAGCCACTGTCCACGCAAGGTGTGACTTGCTTCCCCTTGCCTTCTGCCATGACTGTGAGGTCTCCTCAGCCATGTGGAACTGTAAGTCCATTAAACCTCTTTCTCTTGTAAATTGCCAAGTCTTGAGTATGTCTGTATCAACAGTGTGAAAATGGGCTAATATAGTAAATTGGTACCAGGAATGGGGCACTGCTGAAAAGATACCCAAAATTATAAAAGCAACTTTGGAACTGGGTAACAGGCAGAGACTGGAACAATTTGGAGTGCTCAGAAGAAGACAGGAAAATGTGGGAACGTTTGGAACTTCTTAGAGACTTGAATGGCTTTGCCCAAAATGCTGATAGTGATATGGAAAATAAAGTCCAGGCTGAGGTGGTCTCACATGGAAATAAGGAACTTTTTGGGAACTGGAGCAAAGGTGACTCTTGTTATGTTTTACCAAAGAGACTGGTGACATTTTGCTGCTGCTGTAGAGATCTCTGGAACTTCAAACTTGAGAGAGATGAGTTAGGGTATATGGCAGAAGAAATTCCTAAGCAGCAAAGCATTCAAGATGTTACTTGGGTGCTGTTAAAGGCATTCAGTTTTATAAGGAAAGGAGACCATAAAAGCTTGGAAAATTGCAGCCTGACAATGCAGTAGAAAAGAAAATCCCATTTTCTGAGGAGAAATTCAAGCCAGCTGCAGAAGTTTTCATAAGTAACAAGGAGGTGAATGTTAATCCCCAAGACAATGTGTAAAATATCTCCACGACATTTCAGAGGTCTTCACAGCAGCTCCTCCCATCACATGCCTGGAGGTCTAGGAGGAAAAAATGGTTTCGTAAACTGGGCCCAGGGACCTCCTACTGTGGGAAATCTAGGGACTTGGTGCCCTGAGTCCCAGCCACTCCAGCCACTTGGCTGACTAAAAGAGGCCAAGGTACAGCTCAGACCATGGCTTCAGAAGGGGCAAACCCCAAGCCTTGGCAGCTTCCATGTGGTGTTGAGCTGCAGGTGCACAGAAGTCAAGAATTGAGGTTTGAGAACCTCTGCCTAGATTTCAGAGGATGTGTGGAAACACATGGATGTCCAGGCAGAAGTTTGCTGCAGGGGTGGGGCCCTCCTGGAGAACCTCGGCTAGAGCAGTGCAGAAGGGAAATGTGGCATCAGAGCACCTAGTGGAGCTGTGAGAAGAGGGCCACTGCCCTCCAGGCCCCAGAATGGTAGAACCACCAACAGCTTGCACTGTTCACCTAGAAAAACTGTGGACACTCAACACCAGCCTGTGAAAGCAGCTGGTAGGAAGGCTGTACCCTGCAAAACCACAGAGGCAGAGCTGCCCAAGACCATGGAAACCCACTTCTTGCATCATCATGACCTGGATGTGAGACATACAGTCAAAAGAGATCATTTTTGAGCTTTGAGATTTGACTGCCCTGCTGGATTTTGAACTTGCATGGGGCCGATAGCCCCTTTGTTTTGGCCAATTTCTCCCATTTGGAATGACTGTATTTACCCAATGCCTGTACCCCCACTGTATCCAGGAAGTAACTAACTTGCTTTTGATTTTACAGGCTCATGGGCAGAAGGGACTTGCCTTGTGTTAGATGAGACTTTGGACTGTGGATTATTCAGTTAATGATGAAATGAATTAAGACTTTGGGAGACTGTTGGGAAGGCATGATTGGTTTTGAAATGTGAAGACATGAGATTGGGAAAGGCCAGGTAAGGAATGATATGGTTTGGCTCTGTGTTCCTACCCAAATCTCATCTTGTAGCTCCCATAATTCCCACGTGGTATGGGAGGGACCCAATGGGAGATAATTGAATCATGGGGGTGGGTCTTTCCCATGCTCTTCTCATGACACTGAATAAGTCTCACAAGATCTGATGGTTTGAAAATGGGAGTTTTCCTGCACAAGTGTTCTCTGTTTGCCTGCTGTCATCCACGTAAGATGTGACTTGCTCATCTTTGCCTTCTGCCGTGATTGTGAGGCCTACCCAGCCATGTGGAACTGTAAGTCCATCAAACTTCTTCCTTTTGTAAATTGCCCAGTCTCTGGTATGTCTTTATCAGCAGCATGAAAATGGACTAATACACCAACATTACCACAAATATGTGAGTAATGCATTGTGCTACAATGTTACGATGGCTATATTACTAGATGCTAGGCATTTTTCAGTTCTTATAATTTTCTGGGACCATTATCATGTATGTAGTACATAGTTGACTAAAACATTGTTATGCAGCACATGACTATATTCTAGTTTTCATTTATATGACTGTTTATATCATCTACCTTTTGAGTTTACTTCCAAAATGTGTGCCTATCATAATATTTATTTTTAATTTGTTTTATTCCATGCTAATTGATTTTCTGAGAATAATAATAGAAAATGAAGTTTTATGCCCATCAATGAATAATCCAAAGTTTTCTCTGTTGTAGGATGGAAATTATTACTACAATTATCATACCTAGTCATATTTACTGTTTGTGACAAATAAGTAACTGAATATAAAAGCTATTTGTAAAATTTGACTTTGGATTTAACGAAGAGGGCTGGTAGAGACTACCTCATTTTTTTTACCTATATTTAGATAGAACAGAAACATAATTTTTAATAAGAACAAAATATTATTGTAATTGAAGAATGGCATGAATAAAAGATTACTTGATGACTCAAAGTGGTTAGCACTTACTTATCACATACAGTGTTTTAGACATTGTACTAAGTGATGGCACATTTATAGGCATAATACCTAGAGTTTAAAAATAAATAATCAAAAGATTCACTGGAAATGACAAATTGGCACATCTTTAGTCATACCAGGTGACAGTAAGACAATTGTAAAAATTGACTTTTGGTATACAGTTAATAAATGAATATAAAGAATGTTACATAATTTTGTTAGAAATTTGACTAAGTTGTCATAGAAATAGGTGGCATTTCGACCAGAAAACAGAGGATGTGCATTTTTTTAAAAAAAAATCTTACAAAAGTATGCTTTATGCCTGAAAATTGTTATTTAATTAATGATAGGAATATAATGTCATATTTTCTGAACACTCTAAATTACAATTGAAAGTACCTATTAAAATGTATTGGTTCATTCTCATGCTGCTATGAAAAAATGCCCAAGACTGGGTGATTTATGAAGGAAACAGGTTTAATTGACTCACTTCCGCAGAGCTGGGGAGGCCTCACAATACTTACAATCATGGTGGAAAAGGAAGCAAACACGTCCTTCTACACATGATGGCAGGAAAATGAAGTGCAGAATGAAGCAGGGAAAGCTCCTTATAAAACCATCAGATCTTGTGAGAACTCACTCTCTATCATGAAAACAGCATGGAGGTAACTGACCCCATGATTCAATTAGTTCCCACTTGGTTGCTCGCCTGACACATGGGGATTATGGGAACTACAATTCAAGATGAGATTTGGGTGAGGACACAGCCAAACCATATCATTATGCCCCTGGCCCCTCCCAAATCTCATGTCCTCACATTTCAAAACACAATCCTGCCTTCCCAACAGTTCCCCAAATCTTAACTCATTCCAGCATTAACTCAAAAATCCAAGTCAAAGTCTCATCTGAGACAAGGCAAGTTCCTTCCACCTGTAAGCCTGTAAATTCAAAAGCAAGTTAGTTACTTCCTAGATATAATAGGGGTACAGACATTGGGTAAATACACCCATTTCAAGTGAAAAAAAATTGACCAAAATGAAGGGGCTACAGGCCCCACGCAAGTCCAAAATCCAGCAGAGTAGTCAAATCTTAAAGCTCAAAATGATCTCCTTTGACTCCATGTCTCACATCTAGGTCACACTGATGCAAGAAGTGAGTTCCTATGGCCTTGGGCAGCTCTACATCTTTGGCTTTTTAGGGTACAGCCCTCCCCCCTTGCTGCTTTCACAGGCTGTCATTGAGTGCCTGCAGTTTTTCCAGGTGTAGGGTGCAAGCTGTCCATGGATCTGCCATTTCTGGGGTAGAGGATGGTGGCCCTGTTCTCACAGCTCCACTAGGCAGTGTTCCAGTTAGGGATTCTGTGTGGGGGCTCTGACCCCACATTTTTCTCCCACATTAGCCTAGCAGAGGTTCTCCATGAGGGCTCTACCCCTGCAGCAAACTTCAGTCTGGACATCCATGTGTTTCCATACATCCTCTGAAGTCTAGGTGGAGGTTCTCAAACCTCAATTCTTAACTTCTGTGCAACTGCAGGCTCAACACCATATGGAAGCTGCCAAGGCTTGGGGTTTGCACCCTCTGAAGTCACAGCTCAAGATGTACCTTGACCCTTTTTAGTCACTGCTGGAAAGCTAGGATGCAGGGCACCAACTTGCTAGGCTGCACACAGTAGGGGGGCCCTGGGCCCAGCCCACAAAACCATTTTTTCCTCTTAGGCCTCCAGGCCTGTGATGGGAGGGGCTACCATGAAGGTCTCTGACTTGCCCTGAAGACATTTTCCCCTTTGTCTTGGTGATTAACAGTCAGCTCCTCATTGCTTATGTAAATTTCTACAGGAGGCTTGAATTTCTCCCCAGAAAATGGGCTTTTTTTTTTTCTGTTACATTACCAGGCTGCAAATTTTTCAAACTTTGTGCTCTGCTTTCTCTTGAATGCTTTCCCGCTTGGGAATTTCTTCCACCAGATACTCTAAATCATCTCTCTCAATTTCAAAGTTTTACAAATCTCTAGGGCAGAGGCAAAATGCCACCAGTCTCTTTGCATAGCAAAAGTGACCTTTACTGCAGCTCCCAACAAGTTCCTCATCCCCATCTGAGACCACCTCGGCCTGGACCTCATTGTCCACATTATTACCAGCGTTTTTGTCAAAGCCATTCAACAAGTTTCTAGGAAATTCCAAACTTTCCCACATCTTTCTGCCTTCTGAGCCCTCCAAGTCTCTAGGAAGTTCCAAACTTTCTCACATTTTTCTGTCATCTGAGCCCTCCAAGTTTCTAGGAAGTTCCAAAGTTTCCCACATTTTCCTGTCTTCTGAGCCCTCCAAAGTGTTCCAACCTCTGCCTGTTACCCAGTTCCAAAGTCACTTCCACATTTTGGGGTATTCTTATAGCAGCACCCCACTCTGCAGTACCAATTTACTGTATCAGTCCATTCTCATGCTGCTATGAAAAAATACTGGAGACTGCATAATTTTTAAAGGAAAGAGGTTTAATTGACTCACAGTTTGCCCATGCAAGGTATTGGATTATGAGAGTGCTCACAATCATGATTTCAAATACCACTTTTCCACTCAATCAGCCCTGCTGCTTGGGGATTATATGACCCAATCTTGGACATGATGTCCAGTGAAATGCATGCCTTGGTCACAATCGATGTATCAAGGTCATTTGTATGTGACCCTGACCTCAATCCAAGCCATTAATAGTGGCCAGTTGGTTTGGCCTTTTGCAAGAGAAGGCCTGCAGCAATTCCATGGCACTATCTACACATGTTAGTGCATACTTTTGACCCACGTTTACTGGCAGGTGTTTAATGTGGTCTAAAACAGGGGCAGCTGTCTTATGTATGTGTCCAGGTGTATGTGGAATGCTGCAAGGGCACATATGGGAGTGAACTAAGCAGTTTGTTAATGCTGTAGCTAAATCCACATAGCAGGGTGGTGATCCTGTTCCCTTTGCTATTTGCCAGCTCCCTCGTTCACTGTAGCACCTCCAACCTGTTTTCCTCCTCCCTAAAGGTAACCAAGATCTTAAAAGTTAACATTGTAAATCAACCTTGTCATTTCATACAAATGTTTTAATACAGGACATTTTTAGAAAATTGCTTTTTTACATATATTTAGGGGACACAAGTCCCAATTTCTTTTCTTTTTTTTTTTTTTTTTTTTTTTTTTTGAGATGGAGTCTCACTCTGTCACCCAGGCTGGAGTGCAGTGGTGTGATCTTGGCTCACTGCAACCTCTACCTCAAGTGATTCTCCTGTCTCAGCCTGGGACTGCTGGCACACATCACCATGCCTGGCTAATTTTTCTATTTTTAGTAGAAATGGAGTTTCACCATATTGGTCAGGCTGGTCTCGAACTCCTGACCTCAGGTGATCCACCCACCATGGCGTCCCAAAGTGCTGGGATTACAGGTATGAGCTGAGCTGCTGTGCCCAGCCACAAGTGCCGGTGTTTTTTGTTTTTTTTTTTTTAGACGGAGTCTTGTACTGTCACCCAGGCTGGAGTACAGTGGCTCGATCTGACTGCAAGCTCCAGCTCCCGGGTTCACACCATTCTCCTGCATCAGCCTCCCAAGTAACTGGGACTACAGGCACCCATCACCACGCCCCGCTAAGTTTTTGTATTTTTAGTAGAGATGGGGTTTCACCATGTTGGCCAGGATGGTCTCAATCTCCTGACCTCGTGATCCGCCCACCTTGGCCTCCCAGAGTGCTGGGATTACAGGCGTGAGCCACCGCACCCGGCCACAAGTGCCAGTTTCTTACTTGCATACATTGCATAGTGGTGATGTCTGGGCTTTTGGTGTACCCATCACCTGAATAGTGAAATTTCTGCCCAATCGTTTTCACCTCTCACCCTTCTTCCACCCTCCAATCTTTCATGGACTCCAGTGACTGTTATTTCACTCTATAAGTCAATAAGTACCCATTGTTTAGCCCCTACTTATGAGATCAAACAGTATTGAACGTTCTTTTCTTGAGTTATTTCACTAAGGAAAATAGCTTCCAGTTTCATCCTTGTTGCTGCAAAAGACATGATTTCTTTTTTTTATGGCTGAGTATTTTGTGGTATATGTGTACCACATTTTAATTTTTTTTTAATTTTTCTGTGTAACATAGTAGGTGTTATATGTCTACGAGGTATACGAAATATTTTGATACAGACATACAATGTACAATAATCATAAAGGAGTAAATGGGGATTCATCATCCCAAGCATTTCTTCCTTGTGTTATAAACAATTCAATTATACTCTTTTAGTTATTTTTAAATGTATAATTACCTTATTTTTGACTATAGTCACCCTGTTGTGCTAGCAAATACTGTATCTTATTCTTTCTATTTTTTTTGTATGCATCAATTATTCCCACTCTCCCACCCACTGGTAACCATCAGTGGATTATGGACTGGGGGTGCATATCATTCTTAGCCCCTGGTAAACACCCTTCTACTCTCTATCTCCATGAGTTCAATTGTTTTATTTTTTAGCTGCCACAAATAAGTGTGAACCTGCCAAGTTTGTCTTTCTGCACCTGGCTTATTTTACATAATGTGATGACTTCCAGTTCTATCCATGTTGTTGCAAATGACAGAATGTTATTCTTTTTTACAGCTGAATAGCCCATTGTGTACATGTACCACATTATTTATACATTCATCTGTTGATGAGCACTTAGGTTGCTTTCATAGCTTGACTACTGTGAATAGTGCTGTAAATAAACATAAGAATGCAGATATGTTTTTAATATAATGATTTATCTCCCTTTGACTATATACCTAGCAGTGGGGTTGCTGCAGCTAATGGTAGTTCTATTTTTAGTTCTTTGAGAACTCTCCATACTGTTTTCCATAAATGTACTAATTTACATTCCCACCAAAAGTGTATAAGCGTTACCTTCTCCCTGTAGCCTCACCAATATGTGTTGCTTTTAGACATTTTAATAATAGCCATTCTGACTCATGTAAGTTGGTATCTTATTGTGGTTTTCATTTGTGTTTCTCTGATGATTAATGATGTTTAGGATCTTTTCATGTGTTTGTTGGCAACTAGCATATGTTGTTTTGGAAAATGTCTCTCTGTTATGTCCTTTGCCAACTTTTTAATGGGGTCATTTGTTTTCCTCTTGTTGAGTTGTTTGAGTTCCTTGTGAATTCTGGATATCAGCCCTTTGTCATATGCATAGTTTGCAAATATTTTCTTCTGTTCTCTAGGTTGTCTGTTTACTCTGTTATTTCTTTTGCTGTGTAGAATCTTTTTAGTTTAATTGAGTCTACTTCTGTTTTTGTTGTGTTTACTTTTGAGGACTCTGTCATAAATTCTTTGCCTAGGCCAATGTCTAGAAGAGTTTGTCCTAGCTTTTCTTTCTTCCAAAATTTTTATAGTTTCAGGTCTTATGTTTAGATCTTTAATCCATTTTGAGTTAATTTTTCTATCTGGTCAGAGGTCTAGGTTCACTTTTATTCTTCTGCATATGGCTATTCAATTTTCCCAGCACCATTATTGAATGGGGAGGGGGTCATTTCCCCAGTGTACATTTTTGTTGACTTTGTCAAAGTCTGGTTGTTTGGATGGTTCATTGGATATGACTTTGTTTCATGGCTCTTTATTATGTTCCATTGATCTATGTCTATATACCAGTACCACGTTGTTTTTGATTACTATAGCCTCATGGTATAATTTGAAGTTGGATAATGTGAAGTCTCTGGCATTGTTCTTTTTGGTTAGAACTTCTTTGGCTATTTCAGTTCCATATCAGGATCTTTTTTTGGTTCCATATGAATTTTAGGAATTCTTTTCTAATTCTGAATAAAAGGACATTGGTAATTGGATAGGGGTTGCATTGAATCCATACATTGCTTTGGCCAGTATGGCCATTGTGAAAATATTGATTCTTCCACAACTTATTGTAAACAGAAACACAAAGAGAAAGAACCAAAGCGTGCAAGGTTGATGATGATAATCTAGCTGAAGGAATCAGCTTAGATTATGGATGCCGAGCAGACTCTACAGAGCATAGTGGGGCTCTCAGGGTGACTGAGGGAGAATGAGGTAGAAGGAAAGTTTCCCTCGTCAGCTGGACTTTTTGCTGCCTCAAGAATTCAGTTGATTGGGTTAGCTTTACATGTGATCTAATCAGTCCAGTGGAGTCGCATTTGATCTAATCATCTCCCCCACTTTCAAGCTAGGAAAGGATATTTTATTTGGTGTTTACTTTCTGTCTGCATTATTATCTTACCACATATGCATATATCTAATATAATGAACTATAATTTGATATTTGTCATTTCCAAGCATTTGAGAAATTATAACATCTATGTGTACAATTTTAACACTATATATAATTTTCTTCACGTGCAAAATATATATACACATGGCAATATGTGGTCTGTCTAATTCTGCATCTTGAAATCTGGGCAGGATCTTAAATACTTCTAGGTGGGTATTGGGGCACAAATCAGATAGGGATAAGTTCCTTGCATTCCGTTCCTTTGCCCCCAGCTTTGAATTTCTGCTTCTTAACATGATGACGGGGCTCTGTGTCTAGACCTTATCTGTGTCTAGGTCCCCAAGGCATTCATGATGGAAAAATTTATTACTGAGGCCATGATGAGTGGCAGGAGGAAGAAATCTCTCCAGCCAGTAGAAGTGAGCCATGTCCAGCTTAAGGGCTTAGAAAAGCAGGTTCACAAGAACAACCTGCACCTGATTCTGGGCATGAGAGAGAGAGAGAGAGAGAGAGAGAGATCACCTTTCACTGGAGCTTCACCATGGGATGGGGAACTGAAGACCAGACTCCCACTGCCCCTCCATCCAATGCTCCATTGACCCACCTTCTTTCCAACAGATCTCCTTTACAGAAAGGGGCTTGGATAATGAGGAAAGACCATTAGAAGAAACGATAAGCCACTCTCTTCTCATTCCAGTAAGAGCCACGTGCAAGGCAAGATAAGGTCTTTGGCTGTTCCTAAGGAGGCTGGCAGGAGGGGTAGAATTAGGGATACTGATCTGGGTATTTGGTGGGGTTTCATTTTATGATTAGAAATGGGAAATGACTTAAAGTCATCACAGGGATTTCAGAAATATGGTGATGATCCCCTGGAACTCTTACTTCCCATTCACACTCGACACTGGCTGAACAGCCTTGATTGAGAGAATGACCCACAAATATGGGTCAGGTATAGACTTTGGGGCTCTGTGCCTAGGAAGAGATGAGTCACCTAAACTTTCTTTTCCACTAAGATCAGAGCCCAATTCAAATGAAGAATAGAATTCCAAGGAAAGTAAGCTCAAAGTCAGAAACAGCACTGCTAAATTATGTAAGATGTGATTCTTCCAAGGTGAGAAGAGATAGTGGATGGGTAAACACAGTCTCCTCTGGGAAGGGAACTGGGAGCTCTTTGGCATCCAGGGTCTTATAAATCTTGGACTCTGGAGAACAGAGAAGAACTGAGTTTTGGTGGCAACCTCAGCTCTGGTGTGTGCAGGATGAACTAGCGCTCCTAAGGTGTTCAGTTGGAGGCAGTCACTCAAACTTTCATTTTATCCACAGAATCAGAGTCCAGCTCAGATGGGGGAACTCCAGGAATAGAGGAATCCATTCCATGGACAGCTGCCAAGATAGAGCAGGATCTTGCTTTTTTGTTCCAAAGGGCAGATAAGCAGGTTATTTATACTGAGTTTGAACAGGAAAGGGGTTTCTCAGTGACTGTGAGGATTTTAGAGATCCTGACATCCAGAAAGCATTTGGGGTCCCAGAAGGGGTTTAGCCTCACTTCCTTAGGGAGACAGAGGGGGGCAGGGAAGGAGAAGGAAAGACAAGTGGGGTTCACTTGAAGGTGCATGGGGACATTCTGAGAATGAGCATCCATGGGAGCTATTCTGGTAAGTCTCACTCACATGCTTCCTCTTCAGGACACCGTCAAGGACATGAGCCAAAACTGCAAAAGGATTGCTTGACTTTGGAAAAGAAACCAAAGGCCTCTGACACTGTACATATCAGTGAAATGAGGAGACCCATGATGCCTGCTGTGAGGGACCCCCAGAGGCCCACACCGGGCACAGCAAGTGACCCAGATCTCAGTCTCAAGAGACCTCCCACTGCCACTTCAGAAAAGCCTGGCGACCTCTCTGCACACTCCATCTGAAGCCAGTTATCACAACACAGCCCAGGTGTGGGAACAGTAGGTCTCTTCTCTGCTGACCTGGGAGCAGCTGTCTGAGCTCATCTGGCTCCAGGGGACTCTGTGCTGTGGTACAAATCTGTGCCATGGCCACCCAGGTGGCCTATGTCTTCCCTGCTGAGGGCTGGCTCATCCCAGCCACACTGCCTGGTCCCTAGGGTGGAGAAGCTCAGAGCTCCTCCTAGGAAGAAAATGGGCCCACCCTTCCCTGGACAGAAGATAAAGGAGCCTGTTGGTGGATCAAATGAGGCTTTAGCTGGGGGCACCCAGACCCTATTCAGCAGAGGACACAGCTATGAGAGTGAGAACAAAGACTTGCTACTTCTCAGGCAATTTTAGACACACGGTGTTAATACATGACAAAACCAGGGGCTGTCCTGGTAAAGGAGTTTGAACAATGTCCTCGAAGTAGAAACTGTGTTTCATTTAGGTCTAAAACTACTGACCAATTTTGTACTTCGTGTTAGACATTTGATGTTTTTGGATGTTTTATGACAGTCACGCATTTCTTTGTAATCAGAAAACATTAGGGTAATCATTCATATGTGTTTGTGTATTGCAAAGTATAGCAAAATGAATATATATATATTAAGTCAGAAAAGGCTGTAGCTCTTTACTTTCCCATTCTGAGTCACTAATAAAGGACTGATATCTACTAACCTTTAACAAGATTCTCTATGGAGAAATGTCAGTATTTTTTCAATTCAATTCGATGAAATGGTAAAATCACCATGCCATTGTTTCATTTTCTTTGTTCTAAAGCTGTCAGAATGTATTAAGTGCTTGTTGATCATATTTATTTATTCTTCAACCTGGGTTATATTATTTGCCTAATTTTAATCTTCCATTTTATAGGTTTCAATTGAGCTTATTTTTTAAAACAGCTTTATTAAAGTATAATTAACCTTCAATAAGCTGCACATATTTAAAGTGTTTAATTTATTTTGTTTTGATGTGTGTGTATACCTGGGGAATCTCCAACAGTCAAGACAATGAACATATCAATTCCCCCCAAACATTTTATCTTGATTACCCTCCATTGCGATTCTTCCTTTGCACTCCTTCCAACCCTAAGCACTCTCTAAGCAACCACCGCTTCCAGTAACAATAGACTGATTTTCACTTTCCACAATTCTATATAAATAGACTCACACAGCGTAAGATCCATTCCCACTGTAGCAGGTATCAACAGTTCATCACCTTTCAATGCAAAATTGTATTCTAGAGCTTGTTTATTCACTAGTGGAAGACCACGTGAATTGTTTCTAGTTTTTGTCTGTTACGAATGAAACTGGCATGAATATTCATGTACAAGTTGCTGAATAGAGGTATATTGCAATTTCTCTTAAGTAAATACTTCGGAGCTTAATGTTTAAAAAAGGAAACAACCACCAAACTGTTTTGGAAAGGGGTGACATCATTACACATTCCCATGAAGACTGTACGAGGGTCCCATTTCCCCTACATTCTCATCACATTTGGTGGTGTCCCTCTTTTTAGTATTTTTAATTTTTCTCTTTTTTAACTTTTATTTTGGGTTCGGGAGTACATGTGAAGGTTTGTTACATAAGATGAAGGTTTCTTAGGTAGACTCATGTCACAGGGGTTTGTTGTATAGATTTTTTCATCACCCAAGTATCAAACCTGGTACCGAATAGTTACTTTTTCTGCTCCTCTCCCTCCTCCCAATCTCCACCCTCAAGTAGACCCCAGTGTCTCTTGTTCCCTTTTTTGTGTCCATGTGTTCTCATCATTTAGCTTTCTCTTGTAAGTGAGAACACATGGTATTTGGTTTCCTGCTCCTGTATTCGTTTGCTGAGGATAATAGCTGCCAGCTCCATCCATGTTTCTGTGAAAGACATGGTAATGTTTCTTATGGCTGCATAGCATTCCATGGTGTGTATGTACCACATTTTCTTTATCCACTCTGTCGTTGATTGGCATGTAGGTTGATTTCATGTCTTTGCTCTTGTGAATAGTGCTGCAGTGAACATTCACATGCAGGTATCTTTATGGTAGAATGATTTATATCCCTCTGGGTATATATCCAGTAATGGGATTACTGGGTCTAATGGTATTTCTGTTTTTCAGTCTTTGAGGAATCACCATACTACTTTCCACAGTCTCTGAACTAACTGACACTCCCACCAACAGTGTGTAAGTGTTCCCTTTTCTTCACAACCTCACCAGCATTTGAATTTTTTTTTTTTTTTTTTTGAGACGGAGTCTCACTCTGTCGCTCAGGCTGGAGTGCAGTGGTGCGATCTCGGTTCACTGCAAGCTCCACCTCCCAGGTTCACACCATTCTCCTGCCTCAGCCTCCACAGTAGCTGGGACTACAGGCGCCCGCCACCACGCCTGGCTAATTTTTTGTATTTTTAGTAGAGACGGGTTTCGCCGTGTTAGCCAGGATGGTCTCAATCTCCTGACCTCATGATCCACCTGCCTCGGCCTCCCAAAGTGCTGGGATTACAGGCGTGGGCCACTGCGCCTGGCCTGTTTTGACTTTTTAGTAATAGCCATTCTGACTGGTGTGAGGTGGTATCTCATTGTGGTTTTGATTTGCATTTCTCTAGTGATCAATAATATTGAGCTTTTATCAGATACTTGTTGGCCACATGTATGTCTTATTTTGAAAAGTGTGTGTTCATGTCCTTTACTCACTTTTTAATGAGGTTATTTTTCTCTTGTAAATTTAAGTTCCTTGTGGATAGGAGACCTTTGTCAGATGCATAGTTTGCAAAAACTTTCTCTCTTTCTGTAAGTTGTCTGTTTACTCTGTTGATAGTTTCTTTTGCTGTGCAGAAACTCTTAAGTTTAATTAGATACCATTTGTCAATTTTTACTTTTGTTGTGATTGCTTTTGGTGTCTGTCATGAAATATTTGCCCATTCTTGTGTCTAGGATAGTATTGTCTGGGATGTCTTCCAGGGTATTTTATAGTTTTTGGTTTTACATTTAAGTGTTTAGTCTATTGTGAGTTGATTTTTGTATATGGTGTAAGAAAGGGGTCCAGCTTCAATCTTCTGCATATGGCTAGCCAGTTATCCCAGCACAATTTACTGAATAGGGAATCTTTTCCCCATTGCTTGTTTTTGTCAGCTTTGTCAAAGATCAGATGGTTATAGCTGTGTGGCCTTATTTCTGACCTCTCTATTATGTTCCATTGGACTATATGCCTGTTTTTTTTTTACCAGTAGCATGCTGTTTTGGTTACTGTAGCCCTGTAGTATAGTTTGAAGTCAAGTAGCATGATGCCTCCAGCTTTGTTCTTTTTGCTTAGGATTACCTTGGCTATTCAGGCTCTCTTTTGGTTCCATATGAATTTTTCAGTAGTTTTTTTCTAGTTCTTTGAAGAATTTCATTGGTAGTTTGATAGGAATAGCATTGAATCTGTACATTGCTTTGGGCAGTATAGCCATTTTAATGATATTGATTCTTCCTATCCATGAGCATGGAATGTTTTTCTATTAGTTTGTGTCATCTCCGATTTATTTGAGCAGTGTTTTGTAATTCTCATTGTAGGGGTCTTTCACTTTCCTGGTGAGCTGTATTCCTAGGTGTTCTATTCTTTTTGTGGTGATTGTGAATGGGATTGCCTTCCTGATTTAGCTTTCAGCTTGTCTGCTGTTGGTATACAGGAATGCTAGTGATTTTTATACATTGATTTTGTATCCTGAAACTTTGCTGAAGTTGTCTATCAGCTGAAGGAGCTTTTGGGCTAAGACCATGGGGTTATCTAGGTATAGAATTATGTCATCTGCAAACAGGGATAGTTTGACTTCCTCTCTTCCTATTTGAATGCCCTTTGTTTCTTTCTCTTGCCTGATTGCTCTGTCTAGGACTTTCAATACTATGTTGAATAGGAGTGGTGAAAGTGGGCATCCTTGTTTCATGCTTGTTTTCCAGGGGAATGCTTTCAGCATTTGCCCATTGACTATGATGTTGGCTGTGGGTTTTTCATGGATGGCTCTTATTGTTTTGAGGCATGTTCCTTTGATACCTAGTTTATGAAGAGTTTTTAACATGAAGCAGTGTTGAATTTTATCAAAAGTCTTTTCTGCATCTATTGAGATAATAATGTGGTTTTTGTCTTTAGTTATGTTTATTCGATGAATCACATTTATTAATTTATGTATGTTGAATCAACCTTGCATTCCAGAGATGGTGCCTACTTCATCCTGGTGGATTAGCTGTTTGATGTGTTGCTGGATTGGGTTTGCAAGTATTTGTTGAGGATTTTTGCATTGATATTTATCAAAGATATTGGTCCTAAAGTTTTCTTTTTTGCTGTGTCTCTGCCAGGTTTTGGTATGAGGATAATGATGGCCTCATAGAGTGAGTTGGGGAGGCCTCCCTCCTCAATGTTTTGGAATGGTTTCAGTAGGAATAGTACCAGCTCTCCTTTGTACATCTGGTAGAATTTGGCTGTGAATTCATCTGGTCCTAGGCTTTTTTTGGTTGGTAGGCTATTTATTACTAACTCAATTTTGGAGCTCATTATTGGTCTGTTCAGGGAATCCATTTATTCCTGGTTCTGTCTTGGGAGGGTGTATATGTCCAGGAACTGATCCTTCTTTTTTAGGTTTTCTAGTTGGTGTGCATAGAGGTATTCATAGTCATTTCTGATGTTTATTTTTATTTCTGTAGGGTCAGTGGTAACATCTCTTTCATTATTTCTAATGTATGTTTATTTGGATCTTCTCTCTTTTCTTCTTTATTAATCTAGCTAGTGACCTATCCATCTTATCAAATTTTTTAACAAAGCAACTCCTAGATTTGTTGATCTTTTGAATGGTTTTTATATCTTGATTTCCTTCAGTTCAGCTCTGATTTTGGTTATTTCTTGTCTTCGACTAGCTTTAGGGCTGATTTGTTCTTGCTTCTCTAATTCTTTCAGTTGTGATGTTAGGTTGTTAACTTGAGATCTAACTTTTTGATGTGGCCATTTAGTGCTGTGAATTTCCTTCTCAAGACTGCCTTAACAGTAATGTCCCAGAGATTCTGGTATGTTGCATCTTTGTTCTTATTAGCTTCAAAGAACTTCTTGATTTCTGCTTTAATTTCATGAGTCACCCAAAAGTCATTCAGTAGCATATAAGAAAAACCAAAGAAAGCACCTAAAATATATAAATACAGACATAAGCAAATGGAAACTTGCATCACATTTTAGGTAGAAAAAATATTATCAACATCAGTTGTGCTTAGGGTAACTTATTCATTTAATTTTGCTTCAATACAGATACAACTAGGTATTAGAGGTAGGCATGTTATTGGGGGAAAAATCTTATAGATACAAACAAGCCAAGAAATTTCTGAGAAAAAAAATAATATGGGCCATCCCTGTGAGACATCTTGATTGATGAAAACACTGATAGAACATTGGAGCTAAAAATTCAGACAGAGACCAACGTTAAATGACAGAAATTTATTGCTCACAGTTGTTGAGGCTGGAAAGTTCAAGATCAATGCATCAGCGAATTTGGTGTCTGACGAGAGCCCTGTTTCTCATAGACGGTAGCTTCTAGATGTGTCCTCACATGGCAGAAGGGGCAAAGGCACTCCCTTCAACCTCCTTCACAAGGGCACTAATTCCATTCATGAAGATGGTGCCCTCCTGGCTTATTTTCTTCCCCAAAGAATATAGCAAAAAAAAAAAAAAAAAAAAAAAAGTCAGTTTTGATAAGGTTAACACTAACGGATTCTACCAGGAATTTTGAGGTTTCTGACAATAGGCAGGGCCCCAGAGTTCCCTCCTATGACATTTTTCCTGAAGTTTCTCACACTCTTTCTCAAACTGAAAGTGAATAAAAATATTTTGTTTTATTATTTAAGCAAGTAAACATAAAGAAGGCCAGTTAGGCATGATCATCAGACAATTATTCAGTCAGTAGCGCTCTGTTGAGGAAGGGCACAGACCCTCACACCCACAGACGCATGATGTTTTATGAGACAGGAGACATCTCCCTGAGCCACAGCCCCACCTTTTATGGCTGACCAGAGGCTTTCACAAGCATGCACTGCTCTGCAGCCCTGCCACAGAGGCTTAACCCTGAGAATCTGACCTCCGAAGGTAACTGGTTACCACGTGCCACAACACTGTGCTCTACAGGAATGCTGCCCTCTCTTTATGTTTTTATTTTTAGTTTTTGTGGGTACACAGTAGGTGTATATATTTATGGGTTACATGAGAGATTTCGATGCATGCAGTGTGTAATAATCACATCAGGGTAAATGAGTTATCCATCTCCTCAAGCGTTTATCCTTCCTGTTGCTAGCAATCCAAGTGTACTCTTTTAGTTGTTTTTAAATGTACAATTAAACCTCTTTTTACTAAAATCACCCTGTGGTGCTAGCAAATAAGACTAAGTCTTACTCATTCTATGTTTTGCAAACACATTTACTATCCCCACTTCCACCCCCATCCCTCCACTACTCTCCCCAGCTTCTGGTAACCATCATTCTACTCTCTGTCTCCATGAGTTCAATTGTTTTAATTTTTAGCTGCCACAAATAAGTGAGAAAATGTGGTTTGTCTTTCTGTGCCTGGCTTATTTCACTTAACATAATGACCTCCAGTTCCATCCATTTTGTTGCAAATGACAGAATCTCACATTTCATGAGTGAATAGTATTCCAATGTGTACATATGTACCACATTTTCTTTATCCATTTATTTGTTGATGTTAGGTTGTTTCCAAATCTTGACTATTGTGAATAGTGTTGCAATAAACGTGGCAGTACAAATATCTCTTCAATATACTGATTTACTTTCTTTGGGGTATATTCCTAGGAGTAGGGTTGCTGGATCATAAAGTAGCGATTTTTAGTTTTTTCAGGGTCCTCCAAACTGTTCTCCATAGTGGCTATACTAATTTACATTTCCACCAACAGTATACAAGGATTCCCTTTTCTCCACATCCTCAACAGCATTTGGATT
>NW_012102476.1:4460124-4460969 GCF_000951045.1 Mandrillus leucophaeus | reverse complement strand
AGTGGCCGGATCTCAGCTCACTGCAAGCTCTGCCTCCCGGGTTTACGCCATTCTCCTGCCTCAGCCTCCCAAGTAGCTGGGACTACAGGCGCCCGGCTAGTTTTTTTTTTATATTTTTTAGTAGAGACGGGGTTTCACTGTGTTAGCCAGGGTGGTCTCGATCTCCTGACCTTGTGATCTACCCGTCTCGGCCTCCCAAAGTGCTGGGATTATAGGCTTGAGCCACCGCGCCCGGCCTTTTTTTTTTTTTAAATGAGATGGAGTCTCACTCTGTCACCCAGGCTGGAGTGTAATGGCACAATCTCTACTCACTGCAACTGCTGCCGCCTGAATTCCAGTGATTGTTTTCAGTTTGCAGCCCCAAAGATGATGTTCTCATTCCAATAGTCTATAGTTTTCAATATGGAAGACTAAACAGCTAGAAAGTAGTCAATGACACAAAACTCTTGAGTTCTGACCACTGAGTGGAGTGACCATTCCTGCTTCCGGTTTTGCATGGCTGGCACTGAGGTTAAACACCTACAGCAGCCCAATGGAACCATGAAGTGTCATTTTTTTCCCCACCCATTAGAAAACTAGGACTAGACATTTAGTAAATACTCAGTGAATTGTGTGTTGGGGAAGAGGGTCCCATGGAGCCAGCAACATTGCTTTGGAAAATGGAGTGGGGGCAAAAAATTCCCACCAAAGGTGAATCCTAATTTTTCCTTTAGAGCTGAGATATTTCTGTTCTAGTCCAATTTCCTTCTAGATTATATTATTTCTATTTACCAAGTGGCATTCTGAGATCATTTATAAAGTCCAAATTGATCCATCTCAAAATTTTTATTTTTATTTATTTATTT
>NW_012102476.1:4446448-4459429 GCF_000951045.1 Mandrillus leucophaeus | reverse complement strand
GGGGAAGGGGAGGGGAGGGAAGGGAAGGGAAGGGAAAAGAAAAGAAGAAAAAGAAAAGAAAGAAAAAGAAAAGAAAGGAAAAAATCTCTGCCCAGGAAGGGAGGGGCAGCTCAGGCTCCTAACCCAGGCAAAAGGGTGCACCAAATGCCTGTAAGTATGCCTGGGCAAGGAGCAGAGAAACCAACACTGCAACAAGGCCTTTGCACAGGGAGAGGTGGCTCAGCCTCCTAATCTGGGGGTGTGAGTATGCCGGAAGACGAGAGACGAATCCGTGTATGAGCAGAGAGAGTGCCGCTGCACCATGTTCTCTGCATGGGAACAGACAGGCAGCCCAGAACTCACAATCCAGCTGAGAGGGTGCACCAAATGCCTGCAGACATGCCTCTGCCAAGAGCAGAGAAGATGCCTCTGCACCAAACTCTTCGCACAGGAAGGGAGTGGTGGCCCATGCTCCCGATCCAGGTGAGCAGGAGTGGGATCTGTCTCCCTCTCACTCCTCAGAACCAGTTGGGCTCACTCCCCTGACTGATCAAGCTAGCAGGCTAGGGCACCCAGAAATACCATACATAGACTGGTCCCAGGTTGCAAAGCCACCTCTGGCCACAAATATCACCACCTGAGAGCAACTATGGCTTCCGCAAATCTCCTCCCATTCCAGTCCTGTAATGAAAGAAAGCCCGATTCCGGTGCCTATAGCGGAAGTAGACGCCACACTTGCTGCTCAATTCTGCCTATTCTGCTCAATCCAGGTCCTTCTCCTGCTCCAGAACAAGTACTTTAATCTTTCTCACCAGAGACCTAAATACTTGTGGCAGCTGCTGCTGCCCAGCCACCAATGACTGCCTTGACACCAGCCAGAATTGAAAATGGCATCCTCCTCTTGGTCCTGTGGTCCTGGGTCTGGGAAAATGCCTGCAGCTTTTCCCAGTGCCTTTCCCTCTCAGAGTCTCCCAGCCTCTCCCCAAGTTTGCCCCAGGGCTTGGGAGAAACAAGATGCCCTTCCATGGCCTGAGTTCCACATATCCCTGGTGAAAACGTGAATTACTGAGAGAGACTCTCTGTCCCTTTCACATACTAGGGATTCACTCACTTTTCTCAGATGAATGCCACCACCCAAGCTGCTTGCCCACCTTCCCTTCCCCAGGATCTGAAGTTATCTATGCTTCTCTGGTGAACTCTCATGTTCCTGCTTGAATAAAAGCTCAGTGTTGATCTCTATGGTCTATTTTGCTATTTCCGACATGGAAGACAAAAAAACAACCAATATTGCTAATAGCCCCATCATGACTACTACTCATATGCATTTACAGTGGCATGATTAAATTCATTGCTTGATGTTCAGATGATGCCATTACTTTAGAGGGCAAAAACCTCAACCAACCTAGTAATTCTATCACCTACCTAATGAATGAACCACAATAACATACAGATAAGTTTCCAAACGTGGAATTCAAAATCTACATACAAAAATAAGTTATACTACATGATTTCATATATATAAGCTACAAAACAGGTGAAAGTACAGGTGAGCTATACTGTTAGGAGTCAGAGTCATGGTTACTCCCAGAGGTAGTGACTGGAAGGGCACAAGGAGGTGGCTGGGGTCTGATGATGTTCTGTTTTGCAACCTAAGACACGCATAATAAATAAACGGAACATGGGTTCAGTTTGTTAAAATTTCATTTAGTTGTGCACTTATGGCCTGTAGAAGTATTACAACTTTTTAAAAAAAATACATATCAATTAAAACACAAAGAACATAAATGGATTAGTGAATTTTTTGTTGTTGTTTGAAACAGGGTTTCACTCTGTCACATAGGTGTGACTTGACTCCAGCCTAGGCGACAGAGTGAAACACACAGAGTGAGCACACAGCCTTGGCCTCCTGGGCTCAAGTGATCCTCCTACCTCAGCCTCCTGAGTAGCTGGGACTTCAGGCATGTGGCACCATGCCTGGCTAAGTTTTTAATTTTTTGTAGAGACTAGTTCTCGCTGTGTTGCTCATACTGGTCTCAAACTCCCGAGCTCAAGCAATCCTCCTGCCTCAGCCTCCCAAAGTGCTGGGATTACAAGCGTGAGCCAGCTCACCTGGCTTGTTTAGTAATTTAATGACTTAATGTTGTCAAAGTGGAGGTTGAAAGTATTAAATAACTTTATACCATGATTAACATTTTAAAGCCTGCTGTAACCTCTGTGTTAAAAACTAAGATATACTTGTATACAACTCCCAAATAACAGAGGTTAACTGTGAATTTTTAAAATCTATATATAAAGCATAGAAGGCATTAAAATAGGAAGAATCAGAAAAGATGATGGGTATTCTGAGGAATACAGAAAGTTGATATATCCAATGCCAAATATACCCTTTAAAATATTAAACATAAATAGCTAAATTATTCCTGTCAAAGTCAAATATTATTTGACTATATTCAATCAGATTTTCCTTCAAGAGATACAACTAAAACATAAACATAATCTTTATATATATTTATGTTTTAGTTATATCTCTTGAAGGAGTAGAAAAATTAGAAGATAAATTATATGTAATTTTAACCAATTAAAATTAAAGTGGAAAAAGTAAAGATACCTTATATGTGATTTTAACCAATTAATCAGTGAAGATGGTGATATATCAGATTTAAAAAGACAATACAGTTAAAATAGTTTAACATTGTTATAGTATTATCTTTACATATCTTAAAGCATAATTTTCCAGTATTATTGCTTGATGGATAACAAACATATTCTGATTATCCCCACATATGTTAGTTAGACATATGTAGGTGTTTTTCTGTATGTATCACCAATCCCTTGTAACGTCATTTTCACAACTGTGCTTACAATTCTGTGGGAGATGAGTAAACAACTGGACATTGTGCAAAAATAGACAACAAACATATAGGATAAAATGAGTAGATTTTGTATTCTGTGTCAGGCAAAGCAGAGCCTGGAGACACCAGAGTCACAGCTGATGGAAACAAAAAGGCTGAGAGTTGGGGAACACACAGCACTCAGGGCAGAAATGTTCACCAGCCACTGCCCAAGAGGATTAAAAAGAGCCAAAAATTGACAAAAGGAAAAGAGGATGTAAAAGCATACATAGATGTGCCCCAGGGCCAGGATGGCTTAGGTGACTCTGGACTCAGGGGAGGACCTGGACAGCCATTGGGTCCCATGAATGTGTTGGACCTGCAGCTTGTGCCGGTGCAGGATGAAAACCATGGAGCCTCTGGCCCAAGCCGTGATTCCCAAATCCAAAACATCGGGGTATAAGAACAGCACAGCACACTGCGAGTGTGAGATTTTGACATGAATCACAGCATAACAGTATCCATTATCTATTTTCCTTGTGATGGCTGCATTGAGTTATAACCAGACACATAAAGAGGAAAATTATTTACTAGTGTGTTTAGGATCCAGCACGAGAGAATCAAGTGTCCAGTGAACTTAGGAAATATTACTGTAAGCTCTGCCCTACTGGAGTCCCTGGGGGAACAGGGATGGCCTGGAAGACACTCAGGAGGCAAGTGCTGCCAGGAGGCACAGCCCTGCCCAGTCTCTGAAGGCAGAGTAGAAGTCCACATGAAAAGTCATTGAAGTTGTTCGAACCAAAGATGTCATTGTCTGCCAGATTTCTTTAGAGAGAATGACCGGGAAGTTGGCTATAATCAGATGCATGAGAATCAAATCTGTGCACCTTAACCTGCACCCAGTGAGGAAAAGGGAGGCATAATGATAAAGAAGAGAGTTTCCCAGAATTTACAGAGTCAAATGTGTCAGTCTGTCTTCTGCTAAACCATCCGTCATGGTTGAGTATCACTGATCAAAGTGATTCCTGCACCTGCAGACGATTCAGGTGATTATGACATGACTTCTTGGACAGGGCGTTCCAGAGAAACAAAACCAATTTAAATTGCTTAAATTTGAATAACTCAAATCATTGAATTAATAAATTATTTTAACTTAAATGCATACATGCAATTTATTTAAGTATAGATATTAATATTTAATAAATGTGTATTCATTTTAAGCAATTGGCTCGTGTCACTATGGAGGCTGAGAATTCCCATTGTCTGCTGCCTTCAAGTCAGAAATGTGGGACACCCAGCAGTGTCACTTGAAGGTTTGAGAACTAGGAGTGCTGAGGGCAACAGAAGATCCCTTCAGGAGTAGCCCCAGGTAAGGGACCCCAAAGAGTGACCTCACTTCCTTGACAATAGACCCCAACAGAACTTGCAGCACTGGAAACCAGGCACCCACATTCTAGAAACAGTCTCTCTCCAGCTCACTTGGCTGAAGACACTAAAGAGAATTAGATGTTATCCTGCTGATCCCAATTTCCTATAGTTCTGGCACCACAAAACCCTGAATGATAGGTTTTTCTGAAGCTGCTGACGTTGGGTCAGTCCTCAACACCATCACCTCTGGCCATGTTCAGGAGGTACTCGAAGGTAACACTGGCAACTGAGAGCAGGCCAATCAATGTCTGGCCACCACCCTAATCCCACCTGGATAGTCACACCCCACCTCCCTATGTGTGTTTGTGCAGTGGGGGTGATGTCATGTGGGTCTGGCCTGTCCTGAGCAGAACCAGGTGTTCGGTTGTCAGAAACCCAGTGACCCATCACGTTCACTCCTCAGATCATGGCTCAAAAGTCTGCAGAGCAGAGACAAGAGATTGGCAAAGAGGTGTTGATGAGGTAATGTGTTCCATTTCCCTAGGTGAAAGGCAGGTGCACCACACTGTGAACAAGGACCAGTGCTGGACTGGAGTGAGTGCAGGAGCAAAACGTTCTCTAACCTGGGCACGGTGGCTCACACCTGTAATCCCAGCACTTTGGGAGGTCAAGGCGGGCAGGTCACCTGAGGTCGGGAGTTTGAGATCAGCCTGGCTAATGTGGTGAAACCCCATCTCTACTAAAAATACAAAAAAAGTTAGCCGGGCATAGTGGTGGTTGCCTGTAATCCCAGCTACTTGGGAGGCTGAAGCAGGAGAATTGCTTGAACTCGGGAGGCAGAAGTTGCAGTGAGCCAAGACCACGCCATTTCACTCCAGCCTGGACAACAAGAAAGAAAATTCATCTCAAAAGAAAAAAAAAAAAGAAGAAGATTCTCTAATCCAGAGCCTGGAGGGGGCAGGGATGGCCTTCTGCTGAGACACTACTGTAAATAGCTTTATTCAATACACACACACACACACACACATATGGGTGAAAAAATATGTAAACCTTGATATATAGATGTAGATATTCATTCTATTAGTTCTGTTTCTCTGTCTTCTTGAGTATGGCCATCCTAGTGGGTGTCAACTAACACTTCATTGCGGTTTTGATTTGAATTTCCCTAATGAATAAGAATTCTGAGTGTCTTTTCACATGCTCATTGGTCATTTATGTTTTATTTCTATATCCTCAAGTGTTGTTATCACCAATAATTAAAACATTCTCTGGTAAAATATTTTTCTAAGTTAATTTACTTATAAAATTACAAAGGCAAGAAGTGATTTACTCAATGAATGCTGTTATCTCATTTAATTTTTCATCTCATATGTCATAATATGAGCTGATTCTCTCATTGGCGTGTCCTGTATTTCTGAAATGAACCATTCTCAATCATTTTGTGTACCTGTATATTAATTATACATGCAAATTCATGACTTACGCTTGCTTAGTTTTAAGTTTTGACATAATGTATGTATTAGGTATCTTATTTGACAGAAATCACTTTTTCCTCTAAGTTTTCTAATTAGTGTAAAGTTGTTTGTCTTAGAATGTAGACTTTTTAAAAATCTCCATGAAGTTTTAAATACTGTTTATTTTTTAATATTAAATATATATTTTCACATTTTTATTAACACTGCAGTAAGCTCTATTTTATCATTAATTTTATTTGATTATATTCCATGTAATACTTATTCTAAATTTTTCACTTACATTATATTTTATAAAATAAAAATTTAGGCTAAGCTTCTTTTATCTTTTTGAGACAGTGTCTTGCTCTGTCAGCCAGGCTGGAGAGCAGTGGTACAATCTGCCATCAGCTTGGCATGCATGCCTTTGGACTCTACAGGGTTCTTTGGATTGTAGCTGAATTTTCAATGTTTAGTCAGTATGGATCTGATCTCCGCATGATCTTTTTTGTGAATGCTAACATGATTTTGTAACTTTTTTTCCATTCTAAACATTTTTCCTTTCACTGCCAACCCTCTGCCTTATTATTTTATTGGAAATCAAGGACCTGCTTTTATTTGTTAATTTGCCATCATTTATGTATATATTGAAAGGTACAAGACCCACAAGCACAATGATCATTTTTATTTGTTTGAAACTTCAGAAGAATATATATCTTCATGCTTTATGAAGTTGCTTCAATAGGAGCCCATGGGATGCCAGAAATTAGCATTTCTTTGCTGCCACCGGCTGATGATACGGCTGCTAATTTCGCTGTGGCACCAGGTCACATTTTCATAGAAAAAGATGACTTGTAGCTTATTTTAGAAGTAGGAACATTTGGTCTATTCGACTAGACTTGCAATTTAAAAAAAGAAAAAAAAAGCTTGCATTCATTAAAGAAACAATGAATTTAAGGTAAAATGACAAAACCTGGTCTTTAACATCCTGAAGGATCTGATACATTATTTTCCCTCCAACTCCATCCCAGGCCCAGTGGTAGAACGGCTGCTTTTCCTTCTTACCTTTTAGAAAAGTATGCGTCTAGATTTTATTCAAAAATAGAAGAAACAACAGTAGAATGATATAAATAGCAAAAATTTTAAACTCAAAATATTAAGTATAAATTACAAAAACATACAAACAACAGAATATGTGGGATAAATACCAAATTTTATACAATTACTCTGGATTAAAAGGCTGAACGTTCAGGTGAAGGAGCAGAGAATACTCCTTCAAAACCAAAAGAGAGAAAATCTTCGTAAAAATATAAGAAGCATGAACATAGGGTCTACACATCAGAAAAATTATAGGACAGAATTCTTTGTAAATAATCAAAAACTAGTCTCATTAAAATAAAGTATAATCATCAAGGACAAAAATAAAATTCTACAACTTGAAAATGGGAAAAAAATGAAGATTAATTCAAAACAAAAAATGGTGTGAACTATGACTTTCTTCTCACTTTCTTCATTGATCATCACTTAAAGCTTTATTTCATTACTTTTCTTACACTGCTGTGCCCAGTTAATTTCATAACATTTTTTATTAATTGGTTTAAAGTTGCATTATTCCAAATTATTAGAGGCCCACATTTAATGAATAATTTGCCTCTAAACTTCTCCATTGCAACATTAACAAAATGAAAATTATGAAAGCACTTTGCAAAACATTTCATCTGTAACTATCGTTTATGATACATGAAAAATCCTTGAAGGGCAAAGACGGATTCTGAGTCTCACACACACTTTGCAATTGTCTGCCAATTGTGGTGCTTAACCTTCTGCAGGAAGAAATCAACAAATGGCCATTCATTGTATAGAAAGAAGACAATCCACATAAATTGAAGAACTATCTGACCAGCTTAGGAAACTGTGTATTCTCTCCACAGCAGGCAGAGCCCAGCCTGGGTATCCTGGGATGGTGGTTCATAAGCACAAACAGGCTGACCGTGGGAAAGCAGGCAGTCATCAGTGCAGAGGTGTTCACTGTTTGGGTGAGGGAGAAAGGACAAGATGGAGGAAGGTGAACAAGAAGGCACAATCCATGTTGCTTCCGGGTTCTTCCTCACCAACTTTCCCGGGCCGGGAAAATGCAGCCCGGGCCTCGGAAGATGCAGATCAACAGGAGCATGCGCCAGGTGACGTCAATCTGAAGAGATTGAAACTTACCTGGCCATGCCTATGGAGACGCCCCTATCATGCCCTTATCCCACCCACTGCCCTCCCCCTTCCAGTACCAATGCATAAAAGTCCGCTGCCGGCAGGAGCCCGCATGACTTCTTCGGCCTCTCCTACTTGTGGACCGGAGAACCTCACCTACTTGTGGACCAGAGAACCTCACCCTAGAGCGCTGGCACGACTTCCCTGGCCGCATACCTGAGGAGGGGAGAACCTCGCCCGAGAGTGTGTGCATATTTGCAATAAAAGACTGCCGCCTTCTTATGTACTTTGGCCTCATGTTTAATTATTTAGCTCTCCAAAATTAAGTATTAAATTAAGACAATTATTAAATTAAATTAAAATAAGACATTCACCAGCCACCAACTGGGATTAGGAAAAAGAGACATGTAAAGATGGAGGAGAGCGAGTAAAATAACAGAAGGTGCTCACCAGGACCAGGATATTTTGGGCGACTCTCGACTCAGTAGGGATCGGGGGGAGAGGTTGGTCCCCTGAATGTGCTGGACCTGCTGCTTGCCTCTGTGTAGGATAAAAACCATGGAGTCACTGGCCAAGGTCATGCGCCCCACACACGAAACGTGAAGGGATGATAACAAGACAATATGTAATGAACATAGAATTCTGCTCCTACATCCTCCAGAACAACACTTATAATCATTTGTCTTTGTGCTATTTATGCTGTTCCACTTGCCAGTCATATGTAGAGGAACAGTAATATTTACCAGCATGTTCAGAATCCAGCACAGGACCAGGATGTTGGAGGACCCGATGTATCTGGGAGCATGTAGTTTAAGCTGTGCCCACCTGAATTCGCAGGGGCTGATGGTGATGACCTGGAAGATACTCAGGAGGCAGGCGTTGCCAATGCACACAGCCCTGCCCACTCTGTGACCATAAAACACAAGTTTGCATCCAATATCACTCTCAGTATCCTTCAATCCAAAAGCAGCCATTGTTTGTGGGATTCCTTTAGTGAGTATAACCAAGGAGTTGGCTATGGTCAGATGCTTGAGAATCAGATCTGTGGACCATAACAAACCTCTGGTGAAACAAAGGAAACTATAGTGGTAAAGAAGAAACTCCCCAGGAATCCGACTATGATCTGAGATAAGAAGATCATGCCTATTGCCAAATCCCTGGAGGCCGTCATTTTTCAGTGACTGATAATTACATTCAAAGTGAGAGAACCCTGTGTGGAAACATAAAATCTGTTTCACTTTTGCAAATAAAATCCCCTATTGTCCACTTACCATTGTTTCCAACTTAGATGTTTTCTTATTAGACCCTATTTTTTTATTTTTAATAATTATTTTATTTTATTTTATTTTATTTTATTTTATTTTTTAGACAGAGTTTAGCTCTGTCACCAGGCTGGAGTGCAGTGGCATGATCTCAGCTCACTGCAACCTCCACCTCCCGGGTTCAAGGAATTCCCCTGCCTCAGCCTCCTGAGTAGCTGGAACTACAGGCACGTGCCACCAGACCCAGCTAAATTTTTTTGTATTTTAGTAGAGACAGGGTTTCATCACGTTGACCAGGATGGTCTCGATCTCCTGACCTCATGATCTGCCCACCTCAGACTCCCAAAGTGCTGGGATTACAGGCATGAGCCACCATCCCCAACCAGACCTTGTTTTTAAAATAAGAGTTTTGCTCTAAAAAGAAAAACATATACATCCCCATGAGGAGAGTACTATATTAGTGTTTTACATATAACTTTTACAATAATTCTGTGGTATATAAAATAAAAAGTGCTTTATTATTTCCATATTACAGTTAAGGAGCTCTTACACAAGGAAGCTTAATGACTTTTCTAAAGTAACTCCTTTGTAAGAGGCAGAATCAAAATTGGACAATGTGTTTGATCACTGTGTGCCTTACCCTTGGCCATAGCTATGTTTTTCTAATGCTTCACACATTTTATGTCGTCTATCTTGTCATTTTCTTTAAACCTGGTTGTAGTTTTTTCTTCATTTTTGATTGTGGCAATTTCTCATTTAAATCTAATTGCTTATTTTATGAGCAAATATCACCTATAAAGATTCAGAAATCCAAGTAGAATATAGATGCACTGATTTAGTATAATCCTAAAAGAATAATCATACAAGACCAAATGAAATGTATTGAATGTTTAAATGATTTCATGTTGAAATTAAAAAAGAAGATTCTTTTTCATCTTAACCAAGAAGGATACAGAAATGACTGCTGCTAAGCAAGGGAACAAGGGACATGAGTAGGAGATAAAGCACTGCAAAGGAGAACCAGGTTGTGATTAATTACAGAGAAATTTAGTATTTGTTTATGAATACAAAAATATCAAATGAAATTATTCCAGGGCAGACATCGTGGCTCTTGTGGCTCTCACCTGTAATCCCAGAACTTTGGGAGGCTGAGATGGGCAGATCACTTGAGGTCAGGAGTTCGAGACCAGCCTGGCCAACATGGTGAAACTCCGTCTCTACTAAAAATACAAAAATTAGCCAGGCATAGTGGTGCATGCACCTGTGGTCCCAGCTACTTGGGATGTGGAGGCAGGAGAATCGCTTGAACCCAGGAGGTGGAGGCTGCAGTGAACCAAGATCCCACCACTGTACTCCAGCCTGGGTGACAGAAAAAGACTCCATCTCAAAAAAAAAAAAAAAAAGAAAAATTATTTAATGTCAGAATTGTTATATATATTAAAATATAAGCCTATTATTTAACAGGAACACTCGAGGTAGGGAAAATATTCACTGAATTGTTACTAAGATGAGTATTGCGCCTAAGAATGGCTTTAGAACATTTTTGAAGATACAGTAAATATTACCAAATAATTTACTTCTGAAAACTACTGAAGTCCATGATTTTTGTTCTCATATGAAAACCTCAGGTCATCAAGATACCTTTCCTTGACCGCTCCTCCCCTGACTTCATGAAAGAATATGGTCTTTTCATCATTCTCAGATGCTTCCTGTCACCACTCATCACAGTCTCCCTTAGGTACTTCCAGAGTAGTGTTGTACCCAAGCGAGTTAGAGAGAAACGTCACACTTTGAGACAAATTCTAGAGTCCTTTATTAGCCTGTGATCGAGAGACAGCTAGCGCTCGAAATTCTCTCGGCCCCTAAGAGGGGGCTAATTTTTTTTTATACTTTGGTTTAGAGTGGGAAGGGGGATTCTAGCCGCAGCAACTTTAAAGAAGAGAAACAAACAAAAAAAGTTAAAAAGAAAAATGGTTACAGGAAAACAAACAGTTCCAGGTGCAGGGGCTACAAATTCATCACAAAGTGATAGGTGAGGGGGCTCTGGGCATTATCTACTGGACAAATGCGGGGGCTTTATGGTACCATCTCTGAGTACATTGCTGGGAACTGTGGACACCAGTTTGCCTCAGCACCTTATCAGTTAATTGGACTCTTTGATAGGCTGAGACTCAGCTTACACAAGTTAACTCCTTGAGGAAGGGGGTGGGTAAGGAGTCCTTGATGTCTTGCAAATGAAGGATCCAAATGGAGTCCGTCCATTTTTCTCATCTAGGGGAGAGTCTATTCATATTAAAACAAGGTTAGGTAGCTAAGGGAGAGTCTATCCATGTTCAAACAAGGTTAGGTATTACATTCCCCACTTGTGTTTTGGGGGAATCAAATCGTTGATTCCTCAGCTATAACAAGGGAGTCATATTGGGTTTTAAGATACATAAGCTTGACAGAAGCTATGCGTTGTTTTAGAAAATTAAGAAACCAGTTTAATATACACGGCCTGAAGATTAAGCCTAACAGCAGGAGGAGAAGGGGTCTAGCTAACCTCATGACTAGAGTAGTTAGCCATGGATTCCAGTTAAACATGTTTTGATACCAGGGGATGTTATTTTCTCCCTCTTGTTGGCGTCTATCTAGATTTTCTCCCGCCTTTTGGAGAGTATCCTTTATGACGCCAGACTGATTGGCATAGAAGCAACAACTGTCTCCTAGGGCTGCGCATAAACCTCCTTGGGAGAGGAATAGCAGATCTAAGCCTTGGCAGTTTGAAGAACTACTTCAGCCAGAGACTCTACCTGGATATGCAGTGTATCTATGGCTGACTGGAGGTTGCTTAAATTAGCATCTACCTGTTGAGACAGGGACATTAGTCGAGTTTCTCCCTGAACTAGGGCAGTCATGCCGATGGCTGCTGATCCGGCTATGCTAAGGCCGTCCAGGAGGGGTACTAGGAGCAGGGCGCCTCAGCGAAACCTGGGATGCAATCCAGGGGGAGAGATGAGGAGTTGTCCTTCCGGTCTACTGTACATGTATGCCTGGGGAAGTACATGAACTAACATGCACAAGAGAGGTCCTGGTTCAGTCCCATCGATACAGTGAGTGAGACCGGAGGTGCGGGCTAACCAGGTATTGTTAGGTGCCTGGTAAGAGACTGAAGTGCTTAAGGAAGTAAGCAGGGACTGATTACAAGTAACCTGAAATGGAGAAGCAGGTAAGTCATATCCGGTGCTAATTAGACAAGAAGCATTCCCAGACACGTCTCCTAGTGTGAGGGCACGGGGTCATGCACGACAAAATAGAGGGCCACTTCTAAGCATGGCTTCTACTCCTAATCCCACATAGTAAGGGGATTTGGCTTTTAGACATAGCCAACAATCTTGAGCTAGTTTAGGCTGGGTGAGATTCATGAGGTGATGTAGCCCACCTAGTATGAACATCAGGCTGGGTTGGAGATGTTGTCATTGCAGTTGGGCTTTAGGAACTAGGAATGGCAGCGGAACAGTTAAATTGACCTTATCTGGGTGTTTTTGGAACATAGGGTCACCTAGATCAGGTAAAGGCCCAATTGGCTTAGGAGGGCTCCATGAGACCAGGATTTTTTTCTGGATGGTGAACATAGTTCCAACATCAAATCCCAGGATATAAAGCCTTAATTCCCATGACATACTGTAGTACCATTGAGCTGAATTAGGGTTATGAACGGTTATAGTAAGAGGATTGCAATTTTTTGTAGTACACAGTCTAGGATGGGAAGCACGAGCAATGGAAAGAGTTGAAGATCGGGTTAATCCCCCAGAATAAGTGGCTAAAGTTACACATGTCCAGTCAAGGCAGAAAAACTGGTAAGTATCTCGACAACTAGAGTCAGGGTGATTTCCAGGACAGAGGTAA
>NW_012102476.1:4426009-4444573 GCF_000951045.1 Mandrillus leucophaeus | reverse complement strand
TTATCAGTTAATTGGACTCTTTGATAGGCTGAGACTCAGCTTACACAAGTTAACTCCTTGAGGAAGGGGGTGGGTAAGGAGTCCTTGATGTCTTGCAAATGAAGGATCCAAATGGAGTCCGTCCATTTTTCTCATCTAGGGGAGAGTCTATTCATATTAAAACAAGGTTAGGTAGCTAAGGGAGAGTCTATCCATGTTCAAACAAGGTTAGGTATTACATTCCCCACTTGTGTTTTGGGGGAATCAAATCGTTGATTCCTCAGCTATAACAAGGGAGTCATATTGGGTTTTAAGATACATAAGCTTGACAGAAGCTATGCGTTGTTTTAGAAAATTAAGAAACCAGTTTAATATACACGGCCTGAAGATTAAGCCTAACAGCAGGAGGAGAAGGGGTCTAGCTAACCTCATGACTAGAGTAGTTAGCCATGGATTCCAGTTAAACATGTTTTGATACCAGGGGATGTTATTTTCTCCCTCTTGTTGGCGTCTATCTAGATTTTCTCCCGCCTTTTGGAGAGTATCCTTTATGACGCCAGACTGATTGGCATAGAAGCAACAACTGTCTCCTAGGGCTGCGCATAAACCTCCTTGGGAGAGGAATAGCAGATCTAAGCCTTGGCAGTTTGAAGAACTACTTCAGCCAGAGACTCTACCTGGATATGCAGTGTATCTATGGCTGACTGGAGGTTGCTTAAATTAGCATCTACCTGTTGAGACAGGGACATTAGTCGAGTTTCTCCCTGAACTAGGGCAGTCATGCCGATGGCTGCTGATCCGGCTATGCTAAGGCCGTCCAGGAGGGGTACTAGGAGCAGGGCGCCTCAGCGAAACCTGGGATGCAATCCAGGGGGAGAGATGAGGAGTTGTCCTTCCGGTCTACTGTACATGTATGCCTGGGGAAGTACATGAACTAACATGCACAAGAGAGGTCCTGGTTCAGTCCCATCGATACAGTGAGTGAGACCGGAGGTGCGGGCTAACCAGGTATTGTTAGGTGCCTGGTAAGAGACTGAAGTGCTTAAGGAAGTAAGCAGGGACTGATTACAAGTAACCTGAAATGGAGAAGCAGGTAAGTCATATCCGGTGCTAATTAGACAAGAAGCATTCCCAGACACGTCTCCTAGTGTGAGGGCACGGGGTCATGCACGACAAAATAGAGGGCCACTTCTAAGCATGGCTTCTACTCCTAATCCCACATAGTAAGGGGATTTGGCTTTTAGACATAGCCAACAATCTTGAGCTAGTTTAGGCTGGGTGAGATTCATGAGGTGATGTAGCCCACCTAGTATGAACATCAGGCTGGGTTGGAGATGTTGTCATTGCAGTTGGGCTTTAGGAACTAGGAATGGCAGCGGAACAGTTAAATTGACCTTATCTGGGTGTTTTTGGAACATAGGGTCACCTAGATCAGGTAAAGGCCCAATTGGCTTAGGAGGGCTCCATGAGACCAGGATTTTTTTCTGGATGGTGAACATAGTTCCAACATCAAATCCCAGGATATAAAGCCTTAATTCCCATGACATACTGTAGTACCATTGAGCTGAATTAGGGTTATGAACGGTTATAGTAAGAGGATTGCAATTTTTTGTAGTACACAGTCTAGGATGGGAAGCACGAGCAATGGAAAGAGTTGAAGATCGGGTTAATCCCCCAGAATAAGTGGCTAAAGTTACACATGTCCAGTCAAGGCAGAAAAACTGGTAAGTATCTCGACAACTAGAGTCAGGGTGATTTCCAGGACAGAGGTAAGAGTCAACATTTTGGAGTCCTTTTTCTGCACCTTTGGAGCTCCCACATCCAGTCTGGTTGACAGAGTGTCTAAATCCCGCAGCAAGGTCAACGTTCCCTGCTCCTATGACTGGCAGCTTACATTGTTCTTCGTGGGTATGGGCAGGTTCTGGGAACAAAGCACATAAATCGACTGCAAAAGAGACTTCCTTGGAGGTACCTGTCTTCCAAGTAGTGTTAGCAAATACATGTCCTGTTGTGAAAGAAGTGAGGAGAAAGGAATAGGAAGGGGCGCGGAGGGCATATCAGGTGGAAACAGACAGGAGAGATAAATAAAAGGAATTAATCTAATGGCTTTACTTGACTTAAACCCAGTTTTAAGGGGCCTGACCCAGGCTTGGGAACCCATGTTTCTTGCTGAGCTTTGTTGGCCTTTTTGATGCGGGAGTGATGAATCGAAGCAGGAATGCCATCCACCTTCAGAGCCGTCAGCGTGGCGAGGATGACAGTATGAGGTCCTTTCCAAGGAGGAGTGAGTCCTTCTTTCTGGAACTTTTTAACAAACACCAGGTCACCCATCTGGAATGAGTGGCAAGGACCCATCTGGTCAGGAACTGGATTGGGATGAGTTCGCCGGACGAGTGGCTGGATGACATCTCGCACCTGTTGAAGAGATTGTAGGTACTGTAATAAATTAGCTTGTGATATTTCTGCTAAATGAGTATCCCTTAGCTTAGGCAAGATAGGCGGTGCCCTCCCATACATGATTTCAAAAGGTGAAAAACCCTCCCGGTAAGGAGTGCATCTCACTCTAAGGAGGCTAAAGGAAAGAGTCTTACCCAATTATCACAGGTTTCTAAGATTAATTTTGTAAGAGTACTTTTTAGGGTGCAATTCATGCATTCTACCTGCCCAGAGCTCTGGGGTCGATAAGCACAATGGAACTTCCATTGAATGCTTAATGCTTTACTGACCGACTGAGCTATGGATGAGGTGAAGGCTGGCCCATTATCAGACCCTATGGCAGCAGGCAGCCCATGTCGAGGGATGATTTCATTGAGTAAAAACCTAACCACCACGGTAGCAGTCTTGTTTTTGGTCACAAATGCCTCAGTCCATCCGGAGAAAGTGTCTACTAGTACCAGAAGATATTTGTACCCAGCCCAGTGTGGTTTTATTTCTGTAAAGTCAATTTCCTACCTTTCTCCTGGTGAGTTTCCTCAGAGGCGGTGGCCTGAGCTGGGTTTACGACCTTGCTTGGCATTTACCTGAGTGCAAGCCGTACACCAGAGGGCTGCTTGATCGCTAAGTTCTGAAGGTGGGTGATCTTAAAACGGTTCCTGAGGAGCTGGGCCAGTTTTGCTCCTCCCAAATGGGTGGTAGAATGCAGAAGACTGATTAAAGTTTCCCCGAGAGCTTGAGTATGAAGATTCTGGAGTAAGGAAGAATCCACCAACTTTTTGGTTTTTATTGGCCTGAGATCTGAAGCCAGTTTCTCCTACTCTGCCGAGTATACGGGACGATTGAGTAAATCAGGTTGTGGAAAGGAGACTGCTGGCAGTAAGTTTACAGGCAATGGCCATGTTTTCTCTTTGATGTCCTTTGCAGTGGATTACAGCCACCTGCTGAGGGAGCCATACAGCTTCAAGCAGGGCTAGAATTTCTTCTTTGTTTTTGATAGTCTTTCCTGCTGAGGTGAGTAGCCCGCGTGCTTGATAGGTGGCTCCATGCATATACACAGTAGCAAATGCATATCTACTGTCAGTGTAAATGATTTTCTTTGTTTTTTGTTTGTTTGTTTGAGATGGAGTCGTCTCGCTCTGTCGCCTAGGCTGGAGTGCAGTGATGCGATCTCAGCTCACTGCAAGCTCTGCCTCCCGGGTTCATGCCATTCTCCTGCCTCAGCCTCCTGAGTAGCTGGGCCTACAGGCACCTGCCACCACGCCCGGCTAATTTTTTGTATTTTTAGTAGAGATGGGGTTTCACTGTGTCAGCCAGGATGGTCTCTGATCCGCCTGCCTCAGCCTCCTCAATTGCTGGGATTACAGGCATGAGCCACTGCGCCCAGCTGTCAGTGTAGATGTTAATACATTCATACTTACCCCATCAGAGAGCCTGTGTGAGGGCAACCAACTCAGCTCTCTGTGGTGAGGTGTCAGCTGGCAGAGCTTGGGCCTAAAGAATATCTGTCTCCATAGTAACGGCTGTACCAGCCTTTCGTACTCCCTGTTCGAGGAAGCTGCTACCATCTGTAAACACGGTGGCATCTGCCTTTTTAGGGGCACATCTTGGAGATCGGGTCAGCCAGTTTCCATAGTTTCTAACAATTCCTGGCAGTCATGGATGGGTGTAGGGAAGTCTGGATCAGGCAGTAAAGTAGCTGGATTTAAACACCTTGTGGGAGAGAAAGTCAAACGAGGCTAATCTAACAGTAAACTCTGATACTCTAGGATGTGAGCATTCAACATCCATTTGCCAGAAGCACTTCGTAGCAGAGTCTCTATGGCAAGAGGAGCCGTAAGGGTTAAATTCTGGCCTAAGGTCAACTTATCAGCCTCCTGGACTAGGCTTGCTGTTGCTGCTACAGCTCACAGACAACTTGGCCATCCAGAGGCCACAGGGTCCAGTCTCTTAGACAAATAGGCTACTGGGCGTCTCCAGGGTCCTAAAGTCTGAGTGAGCACCCGTTAGCAACTCCCTGGCTTTCATGACAAAATGGTGAAATGGTTTTGAATATTAGGGAGGGCTAGAGTGGGGGCCTCGGTTAATGCCTTTTTCAGGTTTTGAAAAGCCTGTTCTTCTGTGTCAGTCTGAATCAGTGGGCCATTCCCTCCTGTAGCGGTGTCCAGGGGCTTGGCAATCTCCACGAACCGTGATGTCCATAGACAACAGTATCCCACAGGCCCCAGGAATTCACGTACCTGTCTCTTGGTGGTGGGAGTGGGGATTTGTAAGATGGCTTTTTTCCAGGCACTGGTGAGTGCCCTTTTTCCTTGGTTTATCTCATATTCCAGGTAGGACACTCTGGGAAGACAAAGCTGGGCCTTCTTGGCCGAGACTAGATACCTGAGCTGCTGAAGATGGTAAAGCAGGTCCCTAGTATGTTGCAGGCAGCTGTCAGTAGTTTCAGTAGCTAATAAAAGATCATCAACGTACTGAAGAAGAGGACAGTTAGGGTGACTGCCTCGGAATGGCACGAGATCCTGCTGGAGGGCTTCCCCAAAAAGAATGGGGGAATTTTTAAAACCTTGAGGCAACTGAGTCCAGGTTAACTGGGTGGTGTCTCCTGAGCCAGGATCTGTCTATTTAAAAGGAAAGACTGGTAGGCTTTTCAGGATGAGAGGAATAGCAAAAAAGGCATCCTTTAGGTCAAGGACAGTGTATACTATATGTTCTGGTGGGAACAGGCTGAGTAGATAGAGTATAAGGATTACGGACAGTCAGATGGAGGGTAACAGTCCATTTGTTAACTTCCCTTAAGTCCTGTACCAGTGGGTAATCATTTGTTTTGGGTTTCTGTACCAGCAAAAATGGAGTATTCCAAGCGGACTGACATGGTGTGAGTATGCCGGCTTGTAACAGTCGCTGAATATGGGGATGGATCCCCTGTCTAGCCCACTGACTCATAGGATATTGCTTTATCTGGACTGGCAAGGTGGTGGCCAGGAGTTCTACAACCACTGGTGGATGGTGCTTAGCCAGTCCTGGGGGGTTTGACTAAGCCCAGACTCAGGGAAAGAGTGTCTATAAGTCCAATAGGAGAGGATTAGTGTTATTCCTCAGTGGTTGTGATGGTGAAACTAAAAGACATTCCTCTGACAGAGGGGTAGTTAGCAGGAGTTGGGCAGTGGGGGACGTGGTGTCTCCCAGTTTGAGGTGAGCCTGCTGGGCTGAGAAGGAGATAGAGGCCTGTAACTTATGGAGTAGGTCTCATCAGAGGAGGGGAAAAGGGCACTCTGGGACCACAAGAAATCAGTGAGTTACTCTTTTCTGTCCCAAACTCACTTCTCATGAGTGTGTGACGGGATATTCTTGAATAGCTCCAGTAGCCCCTTGTACGGCCATGGTTTTATTAGAGATACTGCCCAAGGGTGTCTGCAGTATGGAGTGCTCTGCCCCCATATCTATTAGGAAGTATACAGGCTGGCCCCCCACTGTAGCGGTCACCATGGGCTCCCGGGAGCCAAGAGAGAGGGAGCCCTGGTCCCGTCACTCATCTGACTCTTCCGTTGTGGGGAGGGTGAGGACTTTTTCCTTTCTGGTTTTTCTTCTAGTAGTAATGGGCATTCTTTTTTCCAGTGTCCAGTCTGCTTACAATCAGCACATTGGTTTTTCTCCAGGGGAGTCCTTTCACCTGTCTTGCCTTTCTGGTGGGGACCCAGGGTTCCCTGGCCATTTTTCTGTGATAGAGGCCTTCCCTTCTTGGCTTCCTGGATGACCGCCACCAAGATTTTTGCTTGTCTTTTGGGTGCTTTATCAGCTGCCTTTTTAGCTGCCTGAGCTGCCTGTTTTTGTTCAAACTCTCGATTGTCAAAAACTTTTTGAGCTATCTCTAAAAGCTGACTGATATTCATCCCAGCAAATCTGTCCAGTTTTTGGAGCTTTCTTTTAATATCCGGGGCTGCCTGAACCACAAATGCCAAATTAAGAGCATGGCTATTTTCGGGAGCCGCCAGGTCAAAAGGGGTGTAAGTCCGATAGGTCTCCTGGAGGTATTCTAAAAACACTCCCAGTGACTCATCAGGCCCCTGAACAACTTCAGTCATCTTAGACAAGTTTATGGGTTTCCAAGCGGCTCCCTTGATAACCGCCAGGAGATACCAGTGAAAATCGTCTAAGGCTCTCTTCCCACCTGAGGAGTTCAGGTCCCAGTTGGCTGGGTAGAGGGAAAGACCTCCTCAAGAAAGTCTCTAGCTTCTTCTTCCAGCCTATTGTCTGATGTGAGGAAATGCTTTCCAGCCTCTCTTTGGATATGTTCCCTCTCTTCAGAGGTGGAAAGGGTCAAAGGAAGCTGTTGACAGTCATCCCAGGTGGGCTGATGAGTCCAGAGCACAGACTGCACCAGTGAGGTCAACACCTGGGGCTTTTCAGAAATGGGGGGATTATGAACTTTCCAGTTATACAGGTCAGAAGTAGAGAAATGGATGTAAACCAAGAATGGAGCTGAGCGCTCATCACCCAGAGGGACTTGTACTTCTCTCAGTGGCAGAAGAGGGGCTACCTTCTCCTGCCATGGCCACAATTGAGAGGCAATAGGCGGAGAGCCCACAGGGGACGTAGTTGAGGAGATAAGGGAAGATTCTAAGGGAACAGGAGGGTTACAAGGCTGCAGCACTGGGTGAGGAAGACTCTCCTCTTCTTCACAAGGAGGCAATACAGGAGGAGCTGAGGGTCGAGGTGAAAGTGTGGTCTGGCTCGAAAGGACCTTGGAGGTTGAAATATGAATGGCGCATGAGTGAAGCCATGGAGGAGGGCTCCTGACCAAACTCAGCCACTTATCAATGTATGGAAACTGATCAGGGTGACCGGGAGTTCCAGGAATGACCCGCCACACAGCCTGAACAGTTGTGGGATTAAGTGACCCTTCTGGGGGCCATCCGTTTCCAAACTGTGGCCTTTCTACTTCACAGAGTGTCTGGAGTTTTCCTTTCTTAAGGCGGACTCCATAATCCTCTGAGAAGCCTAGAGAGAAATTCTGCAACATACATTGGAGAGGGTTCCAATCCCTACAGGGCCGGGAAGAGGAGTTTCCTATCTTGGAGGCAGTTTAACTAGGTTTTGAGCAGATATTAAACCCAGCACAGACAGAGAAATTCACTACCTGGAGGGCTGCAGTATCGGAAGAACAGAAAGAACATAACCAGAAGGAGTAGGAAAACAACTATAGCCAGCACTTCCTGCCATATGTGGGTTGTTTTCTGTAGCTTTAAGGTTTAGGGAGGGGGACTAGGGGCCAGCCTGAGGGCTCCTTGGCCAGACGGACCTAGACGACCTCCCTCTTTCCCTTGACCTGTAGCCTAAATACTTTTGGAGTCTCCACGATGCAAAGGCAAAGAGTGCAAACTCAGCCTTTTCTTTTAAGGATTTGAGGAGGGAGAGTAGAGCCAAGTCTCGGAGATGCTGGACTTGCCGTGACACAGTAAAATGAGATGTATGGGGTAAAGGGTGAGGATGAGGAGGAAAGGGGCCACTTGGATCTTCCTTAAGGTAGGAGAGTAGCCACAGGGAAATAGAATAAGAGTCCAGATGGAGTAAAGCAGTTCGGGCGTAGGCTTCTTCGCACAGTGCCCTATTTAAGGGCACGGGAAAAGTTACAGGATGACAGAAGAGATGAGCAAGGAGGTCAGCAGGATGGCTATTTTGAATCCACCACTGGTCTAATCTGGAGGTAGTGCAGTCACTCAGATGTGGGGTGTGACAATCACACCAATCACGTGGGTTGTGACAATCACTCCAGCAACCTTTATGGTACCAGAAATCTCAAATGGGCGAATGTTCCCCACACTCATTCCCGTAACAATACCTGATTTGTTTCTGACAGAAAAGGCAGGACTGGGATGGCCAAACGACTGATGAGAAATTTTACCTCTTGTGATAAAAAAAAAATCAGCATTAAGGACCCTGAAGAAGTCCTTGCCCAGAGGTCTTGGGCAGTATCGACGACCTGACATATGAAACTTTGACAAACACTAAACAGGACAATAGACACCAAACAGGACAATAAACATAAAACAAGCAATAGACAGAAATCAGGCAATGGACCCTAGGGTATATAAACAATTACGGCAGTTTTTATAGACAAGGGGAGGGGGTTCCGTGATGGGATCAGTCAGATGCCCGCCTGGCCGCTCCCTCTGAGGGGACTTAGGCTCCTCTTAGCATAGGCAGGCCGGTATAAACCCCCTGCTTGGATCGAGCTATGCCTGATGCTGCCTTTAAGCCTTATGAGGTCGTCACGGAACCGCAGGCGAGGGCCCATTCAAACTCCGTAGCTTTCACCATGGAGCTACAAACTGGAGATTCAAGGGCATGCCCTTGAATGCCTCATTCATGTGCACTTTCACGCAGAGTTTATCACAAATTTTTTATTCTCGTTCTGAACAGAAGTCACTGGGGGACCTGAACAAGAGAAGCAGAGATAGAGAAAGGGGGAGGAGGGGAAAGAGAGAGAGAGAGAGAGAAAGAAAGAGAGGGAGGGAGTGAGAGACTAGTCTTAATGGAGAGGCTGGCCTGCCGGAAACCAAGCCTCTGTCCTCCAGCGTCCTGGCCTATGGACAGAGTCAGAGAGAGACATCCTCATCAGGAACAGTTCCCTCTCAACAAATCAGAATCAAAGTCGCCTAACAGAAAACTAAGGCTCTGTCCTCCAGCGTCCTGGACTGCGGGCAGAGTCAAAGAAAGAGGCACCCTCATCAGGGCAGCTTCTCTCTCATCAAACCAAAGCCAGATCTGACTTACCTCCTCAGGGCCAGAAGCTGAGGACTCCGAGGTTGAATTTTGTGGGCACACACCAGTAGTCGATCCGCGCTCCTCCAGAAGACTGTCGCCTTTTGGGGACCTGGAACTTTTTCAGGTGTTGCCTCCCCTGTAAGCTGGCTGTCTATCCGGGGGAGCCCGGAGCAAGCCCGGCCCTCACCCAGTGGCAAGTTATCTCGCTGGGGCCTCCAAATGTTGCACCCAAGTGAGTTAGGGCGAAACGCCACACTTTGAGGCAAATGCAGGAGTCCTGTATTAGCCTGCGAGCGAGAGATGGCTAGCGCTCGAAGTTCTTTCGACCCTGAAGAAGGGGCTAGATTTTCTTTTATACTTTGGTTTAGAGTGAGGAGGGGGATTCTAGCTGCAGCAACTTTAAAGAAGAGAAACAGACCAAAAAAAAAAAAAAAAGTTAAAAAGACAAATGGTTACAGGAAAACAAACAGTTCCAGGTGCAGGGGCTTTAAATTTATCACAAGGTGATAGGTGAGGGGGCTCTGAGCATTATCTACCAAATGCAGGGGCTTTATGGTACCATCTCTGAGTACATTGCTGGGAACTGTGGACACCAGTTTGCCTCAGCACGTTATCAGTTAATTGGACTTTGATAGGCTGAGACTCGGCTTACACAAGTTAGCTCCTTGAGGAAGGGGGTGGGTAAGGAGTCCTTGATGTCTTGCAAATGAAGGAACCAAATGGAGTCCATCCATTTTTCTCATCTAGGGGAGAGTCTATTCATATTAAAACAAGGTTAGGTAGCTAAGGGAGAGTCTATCCATGTTCAAACAAAGTTAGGTATTACAGTAGGTTAAAGCCCTCTGTTTAATACTTTTGAGAAGAATAAGATAATTTAGTCAGCTACATCTTATACATTATCACAAGCATGAAGGAACTGTAGAAAATCTTCCACTTATCCTGGAAATCTCTGACTCTTGTGGAAATGATAGAACAACTAGCAGATGAATTTCCAAATTATTCTAGTAAACTTTTTAAAAATGCATTATTCCCATTTAACAGGTAAGGAGATCTTAGACAAGAAAGATCAACATAAACAGATTTTTGGGGCCAGACACTGGCTCAGGCCTGTAATCCCCAAACTATGGGAGGCCGAGGCTGGTGGATCACCTGAGATCAGGACTTTGAGACAATCTTGGCCAACATGGCGAAACCCCATCTCCATTAAAAAAAAAAAAAAATTAGCCAGGCATGGTGGCAGGCACCTGTAATCCCAGCTATTCAGGAGGCTGAGGCAGAAGAATCGCTCGAACTCGGGAGGCAGAGGTTGCAGTAAGCTGAGATTGCCATTTGACTCCACCCTGGGTAACAGTGCAAAACTCCATCTCAAACTAAAAAAGAAAAAGAAAATGAAAAACATTTAAAAACAGATTTGCATCAAAAACCAACAATGACAAGCACGAGGATTTTGTTAAGTTAAATGAGCCGCACATAGTTGGGGACTGGCTCATGTTCTTAGAACTTTGCTCCCTCTCCACAATTTAGCCCATGACCCAGCAATTATTTCTTTTCCCCACACGGCCTTGGCACTGGTCAGTTTCTGGCCCAGTGGAGTCCCCTTTCCACACTAGACCATTTCCCCCACCTCCTGATACACTTCCTCCCCTTGCAGGCGCTCTCTCATAGATCAAAATGTAACACACCCACCGGGTGCCTCCCTGCTGCGGGGCTGTGGAACTCAGTGACTGTCAGGAAGGCCAGTGAGGGTGTGGAGGGAGGCGGCCAGGTCAGAGACATGGTCTTGGGATCCTGTGACCTCACCTCCCCACAGAACTGCAATTATACTTTCACCTGGGGCAGCAATGACAGTACACACTTGGGGAATTGAAAATATTTCTGAAAAACTTTGTCCCAGTTACAATTACCTGTTTTTGGTAATTGACAACTTCCTTGCAGCACTCCAGAGAGATGACAGTGCCTGGAGAGGCTCTGCTTTTCCATGATCCTTTGAGGCAGACAGGGGCTGTCCTGGAGGGAGCAGAAAATGCGGAGTCTGAGACAGAAGGGGATGACAATGAAGCACGGTGGGTGCTGGATTCTGTGCCTCCTGGGATGCGTTTTTGCTGAAACTCTAATTTTCTGTTACTCCCCAAATTCTTTAAATGAGCATTCATTGAATTATAAATAGAGAAATGGGATCACACAAGTAACCTGAGAAGGATTTGTCAACAGATTACAGTGCCAGGAAGAATGTGAGGTTCAACATTGACAAAATAGAGACATCTGTGTAATTCAGTACAAGTTGATATGCACATGTAGATTGCATATATACGTAAGTGTGTGTGTGTGTGTGTGTGTGTGTGTGTTTGGAATATATGTTTTATCAAAATGTAACTCAATAGAGATAGACTCTAAACTGAGCAATATTCATAGAAGAAACAAATACATTTAATAAGGAATTTCCTCTCACACAAGCACCAAGTTTATGTAGTTGAGAGGGAAATTCTACCAATAAAGTAATCAATAAACCAATGCTACTTAAACTACTTGAGAGTTATAGAGAGGACAGTCTTTCCTGAAATCGTTTTTAGGAAGGGTATATAAAGGTGATACCAGAACCTTGCCTAGATTTAGCCATATAGAATACTATAGACAAGGCCCGGCGCGCAGTGGCTCACACTTATAATCTCAGCACTTTAGGAGGCCGAGGCGGGCGGATCACGAGGTCAGGAAATCGAGACCATCCTGGCTAACACGGTGAAACCCCTTATCTACTAAAAATATAAAAAATTATCCAGTTGTGGTGGTTGGTGCCTGTAGTCCCAGCTATTCGGGAGGCTGAGGCAGGAGAATGGCTTGAACCCAGGAGGCAGAACTTGCAGTGAGCTGAGATTGCACCACTGCATGCCAGCCTGGGTGACAGAGCGAGACACCGTCTCAAAGAAAAAAAAAAAGGAATACTCTAGACAAACAGAACATATACATTTAAGAGTAAAATATTAAGTATTAGAAACTATTGCATCAGTATATTAATGCATATTCAATCTCCGTTTATGTTTTAAAGGGAAGTATGACTCAATATTAAGAAATTCATTGATGAAATTAATTGCATTAATAGAATGAATGAGAATGTCATGTGACTATGTTCATCAATGCAAAAAAATTGGCAGAAAATTATGTTTAATAAATTTGTAAGAAATTGATGTAAAATATTTCTGAAAAACATGAAAATAGATACATACAAATGAAAAATAATGACACCAAATGTTTGGGTAAGAAAATTCAATAACATTGAGAAGTCAATAATCTTTGAAAAAATGTGTATGTTGAGTTTGACCCAAATACAATACCATGGGCTTGTGTTCTGAAGATCTTAAAAATGTATTGCTATGAAAAATAAACAAAACACTCCAAGGACAATTTGAAATTAAAAAAAAAAAAAGGCCAGGCACGATGGCTCACGCCTGTAATCCCAACCCTTTGGGAGGCTGAGGTGGGCAGATCACCTGAGGTCAGGAGTTCAAGACCAGCCTGTCCAACATGGTGAAACCCCATCTCTACTAAAAATAAAAAATTAGCCAGGTATGGTGGCACATGCCTGTAGTCCCAGCTACTTGGGAGGCTGAGGCAGCAGAATCGCTTGAACCCCGGAGGCGGAGGTTGCAGTGAGCCAAGATCATACTACTGCACTCCAGCCTGGGCGACAGAGAGAAACTCTGTCTCAAAAAAAAGAAAAAAAGGAAAAAAAAGAGTGAATTCACTCTGTTATAAATTATTAAAATAGTGTACTGTCGATTCATGAATAGAAATAGAAGTGAGTGGAATAGAAAATTAAAGACAGAATGAAATATATGAAAATGTCACTGATAAGACAGCAGTGACAAAAGTAGAAATGTGGACTTGGGGTGTTTGAGCCTTTGTCTCCTCATGTGTTTTGTTGCACAAACAGAGATAGTGTTTCCACAAGTGAAGGGAGGATATTCAACCTTTGAATAGAGTAGCTTTGCCTATTGTCTGATGAATAACATTTTTACTGGCTCAGTACACATTGTAACCTGTCCTAAGAGCCCACAGTATGTTTGCTGGTGAGCTGAGATGTGGCCGCCTTCAGTAACACTTTATCGCCTACATCTGACCCACTTCCTCTGGGTCCCTTAAAAACAGTCACATACTGTGTTAGTAATTCCTTCAGCTGGTGATGTGTGTGGCCTGAGACTATCTGAGGACCCTTCCTATCCAGGCCCACAGGGGATAACAGTCTGTGAACAGTCCAGGGAAAGACCCAATGCTTGGAGATGCTGGAACAGGCTACCCCAACGTGTGTTACTCTTCACCTATACTCCAAATTGGCACAAGCAGAAGTTGCCACAGTCCATTAGAAGGGGAAAAAAAACAGATTTGGAAAGAATAAACATCCTTGGTTATGAGACACAAAGATCATCTTCAGAAAATATGCCAAAATGAAACCAATAGATGTTCTATGCCTTGAGTGAAACTTTATTTGTGAGAAATTTTCTCCAAATAATGAAGACATTTATGGTACACAGCAAAAGGCAGAACCAGAAGAAAGGCTGAGGATGACCAGAAGTACCAGCATCCTTGGAATGTGCTGCCAGTTGTCAGCTAGGTAGCTAATATATGTAATTAAAACTGCTAGATATAAGAAAAACAATTCTGTATATAGAGTGTATAAAAAGCAATGTTTTGGGTGAATATAGTTGTAAAGGCATGAAATGTGTGTTTTTAGAGAAAAAGCAATTTTGTCTAGTTTAAATGTTACTTAAAGACTGTTTCAAATTGAAGAAATAAAAAAAGATAAAAAAAGATAAAACAGTGAATATGAAAAGTTGTAAAGAAAAAGAGAATACCCGGGCACGGTAGTTCATGCCTGTAATCCCAGCACTTTGGGAGGCCAAGGCGGGCGGATCACCTGAGGTCAAGAGTTGGAGACCAGCCTGACCAACATGGTGAAACCCCATATCTACTAAAAATACAAAATTAGCCAGGGGTGGTGGTGCATGCCTGTAATCCCAGCTACTGGGGAGGCTGAGGCAGGACAATCGCTTGAACCCAGGAGGCAGAGCTTGCAGTGAGCCAAGATCTTGCCATTGCACTCCAGCCTGAGCGACAAGAGCAAAAATCCATCTCAAAAAAGAAAAAGAATAGAAAAATTGTGAGAGATTGTAAAAGGTTATGAAAAACTGTGGTCAAAAGCTGACTGAGATTGGATGGATTTGTTTATATGGCTTTATTAAAGTTAGCTTCGTATTGGTAATGCACTAATATAAAAGTAAAAGTTTTTTTCTTTTGAACAAGACTTTCATGTAGCATTAGTAAGAGACAATAAACTGTTTTTGCATAGTCTTCTAATAATCTGCAAAAATAAAAAAAGGAAGAAAGAGGAGAGACAGATTCTGTCTCATGCTGTCTTAATTAGGTCTTTCCATTGTTCAGAAAACTGAGTCTCCTCTCTATTAAAAACAGGTTTCTGCTTTTTAAAACCTTTTAATTACCACTTTGTCTAAATGAATGACTATTATTTTACAGTGATCTGTGATTCTATTTTGATCTTGTGTTTTAAAACTTTAATATATGTCACATCCTTCCCAAAAATCACATTTTAAATTTAAAATTAAGTCTTTTGGACCCCAAATTAACTCTGGGATGTTACAGAAGTTCCTTGAAGCATCCTTGAAGGATCCAAAAGCATCCAGACTTATTTGCTATTTTAAATTATGTGGGAAGCATTATCTAATAAGATATAATGTTTAACCTTATTCTAGTTATATTTTATGGATATGTTATTAATATAGGTCCCAAATTTGCATGAGATTTCTAAAATTCTGATTCCTAACATATGTCTTGGTAGCTTATAAGTCATAATTGTGGATACTATGTAAAATAATTGTAAGCCACAGAAATAATCAAATTTTCTTATCTATCGTGTCTTTATGACTATTTTAAGTCATTTCAACAGCTAATTGCTTAAGTCTTATGAACTTTCTGGAAAGTCTTCACAAGCCAGTAAAATCTTAGAACATTGTGTCTTCAAGGAGGTTCGTGGGAGGATAGAAAGGACCCTGATAAGCACTTATGAATACAAGTTTCTAATAATTTTAGAGTCATTTCATTTGGGCCAGGTAAGAAGTCCCAGAACTCTAATGAAGAGATTTGACTATTTTATAAAACTGCTAACCCAAGCAGGACAAGAATTAATTGAATATCAAGGGAATACTCTGCCAGATTTTTATACTAAATCAGCCAGTATTGAAATCATTTACATATGCAATTTGAATGAACTTCATGATCTAAGTCAAATGGGAACCCATTTAATAAACAATGCAACATACCTGATTTGAGGCAACAGAACTGGAATTTAAGAAAATATCAATTCAGTGTTAAGTGTGGACTCATGGAGAACGTGGACAGCTGCCTAGTCCTACCTGAGTCCTTAAAGCTTCCCTTATTATAGCTCTACACTCCAGGACTCTTCCTGAAAGAAATAAAATAATCCAAAACAAATATATATGTCCAATGTTTGGTATGTTAAACCCATAATCTTGAGAAGACAATCAAAACTTTAGATACATTTCTTCCAACTTTTGGACCATTTGAACATTTATAGAGGAATGTCATTCACTTGTCATTTTCAATGCATGTTTTCTGGCTGTATAAAGGGTTTTCCATGCAAGAAGGCTGATGCTACAACGGTAGCAAAAAGGTCCTTAGGAAACGTGTTTCCCTCGTGAGACATTTCTGGAGAAATCTCCAGTGACAGAAGTACTCGTTTCACTGGACAAGTTATAGAACAGATAAGCTATTACAGAGACAATAGCACTAGTCAGAGCTAACTAAATTAATTGGATTGCCTTGGTCAAAGATATTGCAGATTAATGACAATCAGTTCCACTTCCAATGGAAAACATAAGTTGACCCCTTATGAAATAGTCACTGCAAGGTCTGTGCCCCTAATAATAGAACCTCATGTATCTTTCATTCCTAAACTCTCATATGACTAAATGCTGCAAAACTGTAATGTATTATGCCAGAGTGTTTTCACCAGGCAAAGGAAGCTTTCATGAGCCACCGACTGAGGACAATCGAGCCCTTCACAATCTAAAACCTAGACCTTGGGTCTTCTGAAAACAGCATCAGAGAAAGGCTGTCTTTGCCACCACTCTGTAACAAAACTTGGGACCTTGAATCTTGGGTCCATAATCTCACAACTCAGGAGAACACTTCCAGACACTTGGAACTGCACGCCCAGTAGAGAACTAAGGTAAAGCTAACCAGGGAAGTTTCTCTCCAAAAGCAGATGATATTGTAGATGTGGACAGCTTTCTCAAGATCACAGATCAAGACTTCTCTGCTACCAGAAGACTCTTGCCTCTCTTAATTTTTTCCTTCCTTAAGCTTCTCTGAACGTTAGGACTGGAAAAGGGGCTTTGTGTAAACTCATATGGCATACTATTATTTGTGGGATATTTTGCTTTTGGTTTTGCTTTCTGGTTTTTTTTTTTTCTTAGATAGAGTCCCACTCTGTCGCCCAGGCTGGAGTACAACGGCACGATCTCAGCTCACTGCAACCTCCACTTCCCAGTTTCAAGCGATTCTCCTACCTCAGCCTTCCGAGTAGCTGGGATTTAGAGGGGCACACCACCACGCCCAGCTAATTTTTGTATTTTTAGTAGAGACGGGGTTTCACCATGTCGGTCAGGCTGGTCTTGAACTCCTGACCTTGTGATCCAACAGCCTGGGCCTCCCAAAGTGCTGGGATTACAGGTGTGAGCCACCGCGCCTGGCTTTGTTTTGTTTCTGAGACAGAGTCTCACTCTGTCTCCCAGGCTGGAGTTGCAGTGGTGTGATCTCGGCTCACTGCAACCTCCGCCACCTGGGTTCAAGCAATTCTCCTGCCTCAACCTCCCAAGTACCTGGGATTACAGGCACCGGCCACCACACCCAGCTAATTTTTTGTATTTTTAGTAGAAACAGAGTTTCACCATGTTGGCCAGGCTGGTCTCAAACTCCTGACCTCCGGTGATCCACCCACCTCAGCCTCCCAAAGTGCTGGGATTACAGGCCTGAGCCACCGCACCCAGCCTATATGTGGGGTATTTTGAAGCCAGTATTCCACACGGCCAACCTTATGCCTTAAGGGATAAAAGATGAAGGGCCAATGTGGATGAGGAATTTTAATGGTAGCTTTGTTGCTCTGTAACACTCAGAGACAGAACGTTGGTTCACTCCTGTTAACCTACAGCATAGGGTGAAGAAAATATTGCCAGGAGGCCTTCACCCTTGCAGATGAGCCTCATTTCTTAGGTCTCTTTTTCTGTCGTTTAAAGTAAATATAAATGAGGCAATGATTAGACATTTGTCCCTCGTAGTGGGCTCTATAGCAGCTTCCACTGCAAAGGCTTTGGTTGTACAGCAGTCTTCAAGTTTCCTTGCTATAGTTGTGCTAGATAGTAGAATAACTCTAGATGACCTAATGGCTGAATGGGGAAGAATCTGCACATGGTTGAATATACAGGTATTAGAGAGATTCAGTTGTAGGGAATTAACAAAAACAGCCTGCTGGGTTAAAACAAGTACTCTATCTAGCTCACTCCTTGATCTATTTGATTTTAGTTGGTTTGGTTTGGACCCTGGCTAAGGAGCATACTCCAAACTCTTGGTATTATCCTCCAGATACGCACAACAGTAGTCTCTGAAGTACATTGTATTCTCTCAAAAGTATTAAATGTTTGTGTGCAGTCTTCTATGAAATGGCAAATGATCTCTTTGACTGGAATGAAAAAAAACTCAAAGAAATGTTTGATCATTGTTTGAAATGCTTGTTCCCTGGTGCTGTAAAGTAATAGCACTTGAACATAAATTTAATTTACTCAGCAAGGCCATTTTTACTTCCTGCAGAAAGGGTACACTTGCCAGCAGTTTCGCCACGAGAGTACACCAAACAAAGGAGACAGTGTCATTTATAACCTGACGTGTCCACCCTACTGCTCTGTCCAGTTTCCATTGGCTGGAATGGGGCCTCACATTCTGTATTTGTTCTGATTGGCTAGCAACTTAGAACTTTTTAAAAGAGGCAAAGGCAGAGGAGAACAAAGGAAGGAGGAAGTAACTTGTGGAATACTGAAAAAGGTAAAAACACCTTCAAATAAGGAAGAGGAACAGGTTATGACCTAATGCTTGCTTGAACCAGTATGAGCACGCCAGGGCAAATATTTAGGCTAAACTGTGGGAGTGAAGAACATAAAGTACATTGATTTCTTTATCATGGCTAGCAGATATTTAAGAATGTTAGGGCCAGGCGCGGTGGCTCAAGCCTGTAATCCCAGCACTTTGGGAGGCTGAGACGGGCGGATCACGAGGTCAGGAGATCAAGACCATCCTGGCTAA
>NW_012102476.1:4423463-4423903 GCF_000951045.1 Mandrillus leucophaeus | reverse complement strand
TTTTTTACACTTCAGGCATAGACCTGGTTCATACCTGTCTCTTATACACATCTAGATGTGTATAAGAGACAGATCACGGTGAGCTACTTCTCACAGGAGTCAGGATCCACATCTGCAGACTGCACAAAGACAAACATACAGATTAAAAGCACAATTATCTTTGAAATTACAGAGCCTCCAAGTGTCTTTATCTATTTTAATGGGTTAATAGCTGCTAATCCATCTGCAGCTCCTTCAAGCACTCCAGTTCCTTGTATTAAGGTCAGGTGTGCCTGGGATGCTTTAAATATTTGGTTTTTTAATTTTGCAATATCCAAAGACAAGTTTGTAGAGTGTCCTTCTAGATGGTTAAGGGAGCTGCCTGGTTTGCAAGTCATTCTTTGCTCAATTAAATCCTGTTCAACTTAATTTGCCTAACGGTTTTTTTAAAAACATGACCA
>NW_012102476.1:4422562-4423413 GCF_000951045.1 Mandrillus leucophaeus | reverse complement strand
TCAGGTGTGCCTGGGATGCTTTAAATATTTGGTTTTTTAATTTTGCAATATCCAAAGACAAGTTTGTAGAGTGTCCTTCTAGATGCTTTTTTATTTTTTCCCAAATTTTGATCTTATTAAGAACCATTAATCGTTTCCACAAATCCTTATGTTTAACTCCTATAGCAGGCCATATCATTTGCGGTTGAGGTGCCACTATACTGCCATGTTTCCAGATAATAGGAACTCTTGCCGTACTTATTACCATTTCTACCATCCGACTGTTTCGTTTAGACCAGTTGAACACAGTGTGGCTGTGGCACACTATGCTCCAACACTATGCTCCAATCCAGTGATCATAACATTGGAGTAATATTTCTAGAGTGGGGGCAACACAAAGTATATCATCCATATAATGAATAATGTAACACTGTGAAAACTTTTTACAAGTAAGTTCACTTGCTTGCCCTACATCAGTCTGGCAAATTGTTGGACTGTTTAACATGCCTCGTGGCAACACTTTTCAATGAAAACGCTTAGCAGGCTGCAGGTTGTTTACTGCAGGAATCGTAAATGCAAACCGTTCACAGTCTTGCTCAGCTAAGGGAATAGTAAAGAAACAGCCTTTTAAATCTACGACTATTAAAGGTCAATTTATTGGAATCATAGCAGGAAAAGGCAATCCTGGCTGTAATGCTCCCATAGGTTGTATAACTGAATTAATGGCTCTTAAGTCAGTTAACATTCTCCATTTACCTGATTTTTTTCTTGATTATGAAAACTGGAGAATTCCAAGGGGAAAATGTTGGAGCTATGTGTCCTTTTTCTAATTGTTCAGCAACTAAGTCCTCTAAAGCCTGCAGTTTCTCTTT
>NW_012102476.1:4417674-4419813 GCF_000951045.1 Mandrillus leucophaeus | reverse complement strand
AACCCGGGAGGCGGAGCTTGCAGTGAGCTGAGATCCGGCCACTGCACTCCAGCCTGGGCAACAGAGCGAGACTCCGTCTCAAAAAAACAAAAACAAAAACAAACAAACAAAAAAAAAAAATGTTAACACAGGTATTTTAATAAATTTTGCTTCTAAGAGAAGTTACTATTTATTCCTAACTAAATGGGGAGGAAAGTCTTTGAAGAGGAACCTCTACTTTACTTTTTACAATCATGAAAGCACCGCAATCTATGAATGATTTGCTGAGACCAGAAGCCCAACATGATAGTGACTCAGAGTAGCACTAAAGTCCTATATTTTGGTCACACACAAAATTGAGAGGTTGACCAAAAAAGGAGATGGTTAAATTAACTTTAGCCTAAAGCTGTCTTCTTATATATTTTAAATTTGGCCTAAAAGATTCTCTCTACCTAGTTAACTGTAACTTACCTGGATGTATAGATAGACTATGGCCTGCTCTTGTACCAATCATTGAGCTTTGGCTGATCAAAGATGGCCAGTTGTTCACATCATGTTCAAATAAGATAAATGCTAAGCTATACTCAATGGAACTTTTTCTGCACCTCACTTCTGTACTTTTTTCTGTATGTCACTTTCTTGATTCTGTCCATAAATCCTCTCCAACCACACAGCAGCATGGAGTTTTTCTGAACCATTCTGGTTAAGGGAGCTGCCTGGTTTGCAAGTCATTCTTTGCTCAATTAAATCCTGTTCAACTTAATTTGCCTAACGGTTTTTTTAAAAACATGACCAAGATGAACAAGAGCTTGGAATACCTTAGGTGGGAGTAACATGGTAGGTGATGTTGTTGGGAGGATGAGGTGAGGCCAGAATGGGGTTTGAGGGCCAGAGAGGGACCCGTCTGTGAGGCTGATGAGATTGCTATTAGAAACTGTGCCTGTTATAGGGAGACAGGGTTATTACCCCTGCCAAACATAAGAGAAGAGGAAAAGCAGGAGGTATTTCCCTCCCATTTTTTACATTTCCACAAGAGCCAAGAGCCAAGTACATGACTTCTATCCTTCATTCTCACAGTGTCCAGAATAACCAGCAATGTCCAGTGAAGAAGGGGCTCAAGTGCATACAGCAGTCTTCTAAATACTGACCAAAATAAATACGGTTTAAAAATCATCTACATCTTTCTCCATCACAAAATTTTTATCAAGTTAATTTTTAAATTGTTTGAATTTTTTTTTTTTGAGACAGAGTCTCGCTTTGTCACCCAGGCTGGAGTGCAGTGGCACCATCTCGGCTCACTGCAAGCTCCGCCTCCTAGCTTCATGCCATTCTCCTGCCTCAGCCTCCGAGTAGCTGGGACTACAGGCACGCACCACCACACTCGGCTAATTTTTTATATTTTTAGTAGAGATGGGGTTTCACCATGTTAGCCAGGATGGTCTCGATCTCCTGACCTCGTGATCCACCTGCCTTGGCCTCACAAAGTGCTGGGATTACAGGCGTGAGCCACTGCACCCGGCAAATTGTTTGATTTTTTAAAAACTTTTTAAATACATAAACATTGCTTTCAAAATTCTGGTTGGTTAAATGCCAAGACCAGCTCGGTTGGGGAGACCCTAACCCAGCGGTGTTAGAGGAATTAAAGACACACACACAGAAATATAGCATGTGGAGTGGGAAATCAGGGGACTTACAGCCTTCAGAGCTGAGAGCCCTGAACAGAGATTTACCCATATTGTCAACATCTGTCAATATTGTCAATATTTACTGACAGCAAGCTAGTGATAAACATTGTTTCTATAGATAATAGATTAACTAAAATAGGAAACAAAGGGATGGGCTGAAACAAAGGGATGGGCTCTGGGTAGTTATCTGCAGCAGGAAAATGTCCTTAAGGCACAGATCGCTCATGCCATTGTTTGTGGTTTAGGAATGCCTTTAAGCGGTTTTCTGCCCTGGGTGGGTCAGGTGTTCCTTCTCCTCATTCCGGTGAACCCACAACCTTCAGCATGGGCGTCATGGCCATCATGAACAAATCACAGTGCTGCAGATTTTGTTTATGGCCACTTTTGGGGCCAGTTTGGGGCCATAAATGGCCAGATTTGGGGCCTATCCCCAGCATGTCCCCCTTCTTGTTTTTGCAGGGCAATAAAAGCAAAG
>NW_012102476.1:4413630-4416739 GCF_000951045.1 Mandrillus leucophaeus | reverse complement strand
AAAACTGGAGAATTCCAAGGGGAAAATGTTGGAGCTATGTGTCCTTTTTCTAATTGTTCAGCAACTAAGTCCTCTAAAGCCTGCAGTTTCTCTTTACTTAGCGGCCATTGTTCTAGCCAAATTGGCTTATCTGTTAACCATTTTAAAGGTATAGCTTTTGGAGGCTTAACAATGGCCACCATCAAAAATGATATCCTAAACCTTTGTGGGAACTTTGTCTTTCCACTTGAAGTGGTTCCTTTGAACCTTGCAAATTTTTTACTAGTCCCACACCAGGGACATACCCCATTTCATGCATCATATGTTGACTTTGAGGGATGTATAATTGCTCTGGAATTAGAACTTGTGCTCCCAATTGTTGTAATAAATCTCTCCCTCATAAATTTATAGGATCAGAAGTTATAATTGGTTGAATAGTCCCAGGTTGTCCATCAGGCCCTTCACAATGCAAAATATGACTACTTTGATATACTTCAGTGGCTTTACCAACTCCAACTATATTAAATTGAGTGGGTTGAATTGGCCACACGGATGGCCAGTGCTGCAGAGAAATGACTGAAATGTCCGCTTCTGTATCTACCAAACCTTTACATTTCTTTCCCTGAATAGTTATTTCACAGGTAGGATGTTTATCAGTAATTTGATTCACCTAATAAGCTGCTTTGCCTTGTTTATTTGTACTTCCAAATCCTCCTGTTCATTTAATTTCACTTTTCCCCATTTCTACATATGACACAATCAGGGGCTGTGCTATGCACTCTCCTGGCTCTGCTTTCCAGGAAACAGAAGTAGATGTAACTATTTGAATTTCCCCATTATAATCTGAATCAGTGACGCCTATTTGTACTTGCACTCCTTTTAAATTTAAACTAGACCTGCCTAGAAGTAATCCAATCATCCCTACTGGCAAGGGTCCACAGACCCCTGCTGCAACTTTTTGTGGGGGTTCCCCAGGGAGAAGGCTCACAGCTTTTGTGCAGCATAAATCTACTGCAGCACTCCCAGCTGTGGCAGGTGACAGACATCGTACAGGGTTTAGGGAATGGCCTGAGCCGGAAATGCCCCAATTTGGAATGGGACCCAGGACGGGCCCCTCATGCCATTTCCCGAATTAAAAAGGAAAAGGCTCAAATGTAGCTATAATATTTCCCTGTTGATCTGGGGGGTGTATTCTAACAGGGAACTGCCAAGCCTCTATATCACCCTCTCGTCTAGCTTGCTGAATTCCTGCCTGAATAGAACTGAGAGCAGTCGCTCAAGGTGCTGCTCTAACAGTCACTAGGGCAACTACTTTTCACCCAGTGTCCTCTGGAAAAGAAAGATCTGGAGGATCAGGCCACTCTTTTTCTTCAAAATAATGAGGGTGTTCAGAAGGGTAGGGATGAACCTGTCCCTCCTTTGCTGCTTTAGCTTTAGCTGGCAAACAAACCTGCTCTGTCATCTCTTCTGTTAATTTGTTATACTTTCCTTCCTCCTCATCATGAGTGTGAAAAGGTTCCAAGGTGGAACGAACCAGAGCCCACACTTGTTCCATTGTTACCCTGATGCTTCCAAGCTCCCCTTCATACTCACCACGGGGATTGCTTAAGAGTACTCAGGTGTCCTACAGCTTAGTTCCACGTTCTCCAGCCCTTGCTCCGGTGACCATTCAACCTGGGTTCAAGCCCCCACATTGGGTGCTGCTTGCCAAGACCAGCTCGGTCAGGAAGACCCTAACCCAGCAGCACTAGAGGAATTAAAGATACACACACAGAAATATAGCATGTGGAGTCGGAAATCAGGGGAGTCACAGCCTTCCGAGCTGAGAGCCCTGAACAGAGATTTACTCACATATTTATTGACAGCAAGCCAGTGATAAATATTGTTTCTATAGATTATAGATTAACTAAAAATATTCCTTATGGGAAACAAAGGGATGGGCTGAAACAAAGGCTCTGGCTAGTTATCTGCAGCAGGAGCATGTCCTTAAGGCACAGATCGCTCATGCCATTGTTTGTGGTTTAAGAATGCCTTTAAGCGGTTTTCTGCCCTGGGTAGGCCAGGTGTTCCTTCTTCTCATTCTGGTAAACCCACAACTTTCAGCATGGGCATCATGGCCATCACAAACATGTCACAGTGCTGCAGAGATTTTTGTTTATGGTCAGTTTTGGGGCCAGTTTATGGACAGATTTGGGGACCTATCCCCAGCAGTTAGGCAATTATGTGAAGTTCACAAAGTATAGGAGAAGTTCCAAGAAAATGTCAGAGCTGTAACTACTCCTAGAGTGTGCTTTGAGGCTGCTGTCTCGTTCTCAGGGTGTCCCCAAATCCTCCAGCCTGGACGCTGCCTCCAGGGTCCACCCTTGTGGGAGGCCCCACTGAGACCTCCCTCACCAGAGCCCAGAAAGAGCCAAGTCAAGCTCAGCCCGCAGTGGCTGCTCACCCCGGGTGATCTGTCTGCTCTGCCATCAGTTACACCACTGCTGCCTACTCTCAACCAAGTCTACCCTACAAAGAGACGTGGGCGGCCATGCCCAATCATGCCTTTGGTAACAATCCCCCTGCATCTCACCTGTCTCCAGCTCCCCACATTCCTTGAAGCTTGGTTTCCTTTATCAGGATTAGGGGTTTTTAGTGTGGCGGGGACTCTTGATAGTCGCAGAATGGCATCTATGAGGCCAAACCATGTCTGAATTGACACTCCATATACCTATGTACTGGCCATGTGGTTTGGCAACTTTGTGAGCCTCAATTTCCAAGTAAGTAATATTCCTCTAATTAAAAGTTTTCACAACTTCAAGTTCTTGTTAATTGTCCATGTCAAGATTACAGGCTAAATTATGGTTCTATTCAGCTGACCATGAGATGAGGAGATCATCCCTGACTATCCTGATAGGTGCAGCAAAACCACAAGGGTCCTTAGAAGTGAAAGGATGCAGGAGAGAGTTGGCCTGGTGCGATGTGAGAAAGACTGGACCTGGTGGTCACTGCTGGCTTTCAAGCTGGAAAGGGACCAGGAGTGAAACAACGTGGGTTCTTCTATAGACTAGAAGAGGAAAGAAAAAGAACTCTTTTCCAGAGACTCCAAGGGGAACACAGCCTAGAGGACAACTTAATTTTAGCCTGCTGA
>NW_012102476.1:4409543-4413580 GCF_000951045.1 Mandrillus leucophaeus | reverse complement strand
CCCAGGACGGGCCCCTCATGCCATTTCCCGAATTAAAAAGGAAAAGGCTCAAATGTAGCTATAATATTTCCCTGTTGATCTGGGGGGTGTATTCTAACAGGGAACTGCCAAGCCTCTATATCACCCTCTCGTCTAGCTTGCTGAATTCCTGCCTGAATAGAACTGAGAGCAGTCGCTCAAGGTGCTGCTCTAACAGTCACTAGGGCAACTACTTTTCACCCAGTGTCCTCTGGAAAAGAAAGATCTGGAGGATCAGGCCACTCTTTTTCTTCAAAATAATGAGGGTGTTCAGAAGGGTAGGGATGAACCTGTCCCTCCTTTGCTGCTTTAGCTTTAGCTGGCAAACAAACCTGCTCTGTCATCTCTTCTGTTAATTTGTTATACTTTCCTTCCTCCTCATCATGAGTGTGAAAAGGTTCCAAGGTGGAACGAACCAGAGCCCACACTTGTTCCATTGTTACCCTGATGCTTCCAAGCTCCCCTTCATACTCACCACGGGGATTGCTTAAGAGTACTCAGGTGTCCTACAGCTTAGTTCCACGTTCTCCAGCCCTTGCTCCGGTGACCATTCAACCTGGGTTCAAGCCCCCACATTGGGTGCTGCTTGCCAAGACCAGCTCGGTCAGGAAGACCCTAACCCAGCAGCACTAGAGGAATTAAAGATACACACACAGAAATATAGCATGTGGAGTCGGAAATCAGGGGAGTCACAGCCTTCCGAGCTGAGAGCCCTGAACAGAGATTTACTCACATATTTATTGACAGCAAGCCAGTGATAAATATTGTTTCTATAGATTATAGATTAACTAAAAATATTCCTTATGGGAAACAAAGGGATGGGCTGAAACAAAGGCTCTGGCTAGTTATCTGCAGCAGGAGCATGTCCTTAAGGCACAGATCGCTCATGCCATTGTTTGTGGTTTAAGAATGCCTTTAAGCGGTTTTCTGCCCTGGGTAGGCCAGGTGTTCCTTCTTCTCATTCTGGTAAACCCACAACTTTCAGCATGGGCATCATGGCCATCACAAACATGTCACAGTGCTGCAGAGATTTTTGTTTATGGTCAGTTTTGGGGCCAGTTTATGGACAGATTTGGGGACCTATCCCCAGCAGTTAGGCAATTATGTGAAGTTCACAAAGTATAGGAGAAGTTCCAAGAAAATGTCAGAGCTGTAACTACTCCTAGAGTGTGCTTTGAGGCTGCTGTCTCGTTCTCAGGGTGTCCCCAAATCCTCCAGCCTGGACGCTGCCTCCAGGGTCCACCCTTGTGGGAGGCCCCACTGAGACCTCCCTCACCAGAGCCCAGAAAGAGCCAAGTCAAGCTCAGCCCGCAGTGGCTGCTCACCCCGGGTGATCTGTCTGCTCTGCCATCAGTTACACCACTGCTGCCTACTCTCAACCAAGTCTACCCTACAAAGAGACGTGGGCGGCCATGCCCAATCATGCCTTTGGTAACAATCCCCCTGCATCTCACCTGTCTCCAGCTCCCCACATTCCTTGAAGCTTGGTTTCCTTTATCAGGATTAGGGGTTTTTAGTGTGGCGGGGACTCTTGATAGTCGCAGAATGGCATCTATGAGGCCAAACCATGTCTGAATTGACACTCCATATACCTATGTACTGGCCATGTGGTTTGGCAACTTTGTGAGCCTCAATTTCCAAGTAAGTAATATTCCTCTAATTAAAAGTTTTCACAACTTCAAGTTCTTGTTAATTGTCCATGTCAAGATTACAGGCTAAATTATGGTTCTATTCAGCTGACCATGAGATGAGGAGATCATCCCTGACTATCCTGATAGGTGCAGCAAAACCACAAGGGTCCTTAGAAGTGAAAGGATGCAGGAGAGAGTTGGCCTGGTGCGATGTGAGAAAGACTGGACCTGGTGGTCACTGCTGGCTTTCAAGCTGGAAAGGGACCAGGAGTGAAACAATGTGGGTTCTTCTATAGACTAGAAGAGGAAAGAAAAAGAACTCTTTTCCAGAGACTCCAAGGGGAACACAGCCTAGAGGACAACTTAATTTTAGCCTGCTGAGTCTATTTCAGATTTCTGACTTCTAAGTCCGTAAGATCATAAATCTGTTTATTTATTTATTTTGAGACAAGATCTTGCTCTGTAGCCCAGGCTGGAGTGCATTGGTGTGATCTTGGCTAACTGCAACCTCCGCCTCCCAAGTTCAAGCAACTTTCCCACCTCTGCCTCCTGAGTAGCTGGAACTACAGGCACACACCACCACACCTAGCTAATTTTTGTATTTTTAGTAGAGATAGGGTTTCACCATGTTGGCCAGGCTGGTCTTGAATTCCTGGCCTCAGGTAATCTGCCTGCTGCAGCCTCCCAAAGTGCTGGGATTGCAGGCGTGAGCCATCTGCCCAGACAGTAAGATAATAAATTGATGATGTTTTGAGCCACCAAGTTTGTGGTTATTTGTAATGACAGTCATGTGAAACCACACCACAGATATGGAAAGATGTTCACCTTCACTTACCATGAAAGTCATGGAAAAAAATAGATCATCTTTTTTTTTTCTTTTTTGCCTACTAGGTTAGCATTAATTAAAGAATTTTTTAAACGAATTAAAAAAAAGAAAAAGAAAAACCTTAATATCCTTGAGCCAGTCAGTAGAAAAAATGATACCATGGTTCCTTACTGGAGAAAGAAAAAAAAAATTAGCTCAAACACTTAAGGTGGTAATTTGGAAATATACATAGCTATTTTACATGGACTTGCCCTCTGACCCAAAATGCTAATGGCTAGAAATGTACAGTCCTCTATTTCCCAAAGCCTGCTAAACAACATGTACAGAATTTTTTTAAAGCAGCTTTATTGAGGTAAAATGGAATATCAATAACCGCATATATTCAACGTGCAAAATGTGATGAAGTTGAATACCTGTTGAAGCCATCACCATAATCCACCGCGTGACCTTCCTATGACCCCGAGGTGTGCTCAGGCTCCGGAATCGGAATCTCCTTCTCAGTTTGCATCGGTGTGCGGCCCTCCCGGGAAGCGCAGCCCCGGGCACCCAGGGAGGGAGGACGGCGCGCCGGGGTCCCTGCGGGGCGGCGGTGGAGGAGCGGGGTCTGGTCGGGTCCGAGCCAGCGCGGACCCTGGGCGCGTCACGGTCTGTGCGGCGCCTGTGCGCCCGGCGGCTGCGGTCGGGAAGTGTCTGTAGCCAGTTCCTCCTGTAGTAACTTGGGGGCGGCTGGGGGAGGCGTGGCTCCGCGGGCGGCTGGTCCCAGCTGAGCTGCTGCCGGAGCTCCTGGGGCACCCGGGGCTGTCCGGTGACCTGGCCCAGGCCGTGGGGACCTCATGACCTCCGCGGGGACGCGCCGGGGGCGCGGCCTGGGCCCGGCTGCTCCTGGGCTCTGGCCAGGGAGTCGCAGAGTGGAAACTCCCCAGAGGCGCAGGGCCTGGTGACAGCGTCCTGGATGCAGGACTTTGGGGCGATGGGCTCTGGGGGCGCCCTGGGGCGCGGCCCGGGACATGCTGGAGCTCCCACAGGTCAGTTAAAGGGCGGCCGGGAGGCATCGAGGTTGGTGAATTGTACAGACCATCTTAAATTGTCACATAATGTCACATCTTCGCTCCTTTGCTCTCAAAGGGATACCCCCCTCTCGCCACCCGCGCCGCTGCCCATACCCTTGTTTTCCTTATTCAGGGGTGTGCTCCTGAGGTGGATGAGTTTGCATCTTTGCTTTGGCAAACCTTTTGAACCCGACCTTCCTGGTGGGGTTGGACTCACATCTAGGAACAGAAAAGGGAGCCTAGGGAGGTAGTGCTTCGGTCCAGAAGCGACCCCGCAGCCCCCACCTTGCCTTGGGACAGCAGCCTTTGCGCAGCCTTAGGAGCCCGGAAAGGCCACAGCCGGAGGACAGGACCACAGCCCAGGAATGCGCTTGTCCTGTTCTCAAATCCTGCGACTTCGCCCACCCGTTGCAGTCTTGACCTCTTTGTATTTTACCAACTAGATTTTTGAAACTCTTGTTTTTGGACTTCAAAGGGTTTTTTGTTGTTGTTGTTGTTGTTGTTGTTGTTGTT
>NW_012102476.1:4406212-4408108 GCF_000951045.1 Mandrillus leucophaeus | reverse complement strand
TTTTTTTTTTTTTTTTTTTTTTTTTTTGAGACGCCCAAGCTGAGGTGGAGTAATGCTTGCTCACCCAGGCTGGAGTGCAGTGGTGCAATCTCAGCTCACTGCTCCAACCTCCACTTCAGGGGTGCCAGCGATTCTCCTGCCTCGGTCTCCTGAGTAGCTGGGATTAAAAACGCCCACCAATACACCCAGCTAATTTTTGTATTTTTAGTAGAGATGGGGTTTCACCATGTTTGCCAGACTGGTCTTGAACGCCTGACCTCAGGTGATCTGCCCGTCTCATTCTCTCAAAGTGCTCGGATAACAGGCAGAGCAACCACACCCAGCTATTGATACGTTTCTTAATACAAGCTCCTTGTTCTGCTATTTTGATATATTAAATATCCAGCAATAAATTTCTAGGTTCAAAAATCTACAGAAATAAAATTAAACCTATTGCTGAAGACAAATTTTGTATTGCAGTTTTATGAGCTTTCATTCCTTCTCCACTTGCAGGTAAATGCTATTTAGCAGCATGAAGACATTTCACTTCTGTAGAAGGTGTTAGAAACAATATAGCTGTAATAGAATTTATAACTACAAAACTGTGCACCCTTAAGATTGAAAATTCAAGCACATCTGTCCCAAAACATTTGTGATGAATAATGTGTCAACAAAAAATATACAGTCATTATAGTCAACTCAATTTGTACACTAAAGTCTTTTTTGTTTGTGGGGTTTTTTTTTGAGATGGAGTTTCACTCTTGTTGCCCAGCCTGGAGTGCAATGACACAATCTCAGCTCACTGCAACCTCCACCTCCTGGGTTCAAGCGATTACCCTGCCTCAGCCTCCCAAGTAGCTGGGATTACAGGCACCTGCCACCATGCCCAGCTAATTTTTTGCATTTTTTTTTTTTTAATAGAGACAGGGTTTCACCATGTTAGCCAGGCTGGTCTTGAACTCCTGACCTCAGATGATCCACCTGCCTCGGCTTCTCAAAGTGCTGGGATTAAGGCGTGAGCCACTGCGCCCAGTCTAATTTATACACTAAAGTCTTTTATATTTTAATTTGGGGCACTAACTCCATTATGTGACACTCCTTCTGTTTGATTTGTTTTGTTTATGGTATCAGCAAAAACTCTTAAGTTGTAAGAAGGAAGAAAGTGTAAAAAAACAAAATATTCATGAAAAATGTAATTAATTATCATGAGTACACAAACTCTAGAGGTTACAATAGAAGTTTTAAATGGAAAATCCAATCAATACAGTAATTTGCAAGGTTGGGAGAGGGGATGCTCATGGACAAATGGGCCTCTGACATCTGCAGAATCTTTAATTTGGTTCATCTACCTTAAGAAAACCTTTCACAAAAACATGACATTTGCTATAGAAAGATCAAGTAGTTTATTCCCTCACACATACAAAAACAGGAAACTGAGGCTTACAGAAGCTAGATTACCTACCTTGAGATATCTATATATCTATATCTATCTCTATATATCTATGTATCTATATATCTATGTATCATCTATATATCTATATATCATCTATATATCTGTATCTATGTCTCTATATATCTCTATATATCTATATATCTCTATATATCTATCTATCTACCTATATCTATCTATCTATCTATATCTATCTACCTATATCTATCTATATCTATCTATATAGATATAGATAGATAGATAGATATAGGTAGATAGATAGATAGATTTTTTTTTTTGAGCCAGAGTCTCGCTCTGTTTCCCAGGCTGGAGTGCAGTGGTGGGATCACTGCTCACCACAACCTCCACCTCCCAGGTTCAAGCAATTCTCCTGCCTCAGCCTCCAGAGTAGCTGGGACTACAGGTGCAGGCCACCACACCCAGCTAATTTTCTAATTTTTGTATTCTTAGTAGAGACAGGGTTTCAC
>NW_012102476.1:4401748-4403013 GCF_000951045.1 Mandrillus leucophaeus | reverse complement strand
TTTTTTTTTTTGAAAAATCAAACCAACAATTTTTAAATAGATTTGATAAAAATCTTGCGATGGAAAATGATGTGATAATTCTCAACTCCAATGGACTTTCTGGCCGTGTTTAGAAGAGGATGTGGGCACCTGAGTCCCTCCCGGCCAGGCTCACTAACTGCTCAGGACCGCGGGCGACAAGGGAAGGAAGCCATACACTTGACTCCCGGCTCCCTTTAGAAAAATGACACTGAGAAGCAAAGTCCTCCTCCTAGTAGACTTTGAGGCTCAGATACTATTATTATTATTATTGAGATGGAGCCTCGCTCTGGGCTCACTGCAACCTCTGCCTCCCGTGCTCAAGCGATATTTTTGCCTCAGCCTCCTGAGTAACTGGGATTATAGGCACGAGCCACCATACCCAGCTAATTTTTGTATTCTTAGTAGAGACAGGGTTTCACCATGTTGATCAGGCTGGTCTCAAACTCCTGACCTCAAATGATCCACATGCCTCCGCTTCCCAAAGTGCTGGGATTACAGGTGTGAGCTACCACGCCCGGCAAAACTCAGATTTTAATAACAGAATTTCCATGGCTGGATGATGTCACACAGGACTTACTTTTAAGCTTTGTTGGGAAAAAAAATTAATATGAGTCCTATAAGTAAAACAGAGCCCTAGAGAAGCAGGTCCACACTCTCAGTGTTTTGGCTCTGGAGTATGACAGTTCCTACCAATGACAGCTACACAGACATTTGAACAGTTCCTACCAATGATAGCTACACAGACATTTGAACGGTTCCTACCAATGATAGCTACACAGACATTTGGAGGTTTTGCCTTCTTTTAGGTAAATTCAAGGAAGATGATCTGTAAACGATCAGTGTCACATTTCTACTTCTTTGGTGGAACTTAGGCAGATAGCGGTGGGAGCTCCAGGAGAGAATTTCACGTGATTATTTATACTCCTCTTGTCTAAATCACCCCACTACCTTCTGGAGGTACCACAACAGCCTCTCTACTGGTTCCCTGTTGCTATCTTCATCTACAGTCTGTTTGCTTACTGCAGCCAGAGCGTTTTTTTTTTTTAAACATGATATTTCCTTGTTTAGAACTGTTCAGCAGTTTTTGTTGATGAATAAATTCCAGCATACCCTGGCATTAGAATAGCTTAACAGGAGTGGGGAGTGGAGGGCTCAGAAATCAGAGCATCTGAGCAGATCCCATGTTTACTGAGCTGTGTGAGAAGACACATTACTTCTCATTGTTTGCCTCTTCAGTTTGTCTT
>NW_012102476.1:4395498-4399758 GCF_000951045.1 Mandrillus leucophaeus | reverse complement strand
GACTACAGGTGCAGGCCACCACACCCAGCTAATTTTTTTCATATATATTTTTAACTAGAGACAGGGTTTGACTAAGTTGACCAGGAAGGTCTCGATCTCCTGAACTTGTGATCCGCCTGCCTCGGCCTCTCAAAGTGCTGGGATTACAGGTGTGAGCCACTGCACTTAGCCAATTTTTGTATTTTTTGTAGAGACGGGGTTTCCCTGTGTTGCCTAGGCTGGTCTCTTAGAACTCCTGGACTATTTAGCCCAGCATGGTGGTACACACCTGCAGTCCTAGCTACTTGGGAGGCTGAGGCAGGAGAATCACTTGAGCCTGGGAGGCAGAGGCTGCAGTAAACTGAGATTGCACCACTGCACTCCAGCCTGGGCAACAGAGCAAGACTCCATCAAAAAAAAAAAAAAATACTCCTGGGTTCAAGTGATCCTCCCACCTTAGCCTCCCACGTTGCTGGGACCACAGGCACACACCACCACGCCTGGCTAATTTTTGTATTTTTTGTAGACACAGGGTTTCCCTGTGTTGCCCAGGCTGGTCTTTTAGGACTTTTGGACTCAAGTGATCCTCCCGCCTTGGCCTCCCAGTGTACTGGAATTACAGGCATGAGCTGCTGCATTATTAATATATAAATGCATCAAATGTATCGGGGATTCCAGCGCATTCTAAGAGGACCTGGACATGTTGGGATGTGCCCGGAACACTAGTGGGCGTGGGCCACCCATCTGCATTTGCAGGAGGACTGAAAAATATCCAGAGGGCAAAACCCTTTAGGAGCAGCCAGAGCAGGCCCTAGAGGCAAGTAGGGCATCCAGGGTACAACATTTAAGGAGGCCCCCCTCTCAGGAGCTGACCCTGCACTTTCACGAGCCTGAGAGAGAGGGCTTCCTTAAATTTCCCACTAACTCCTCCTTTGTCTCACCAAATCGCAGCCCTCATAAGAAGCCAGAAGTGGCTGGGCTTGGTGGCTCACGCCTGTAATCCCAACACTTTGGGAGGCTGAGGCAGGCAGATCACCTAAGGTCAAGAGTTTGAGACCAGCCTGGCCAACATTGTGAAACTCTTTCTCTACTAAAAATACAAAAATTAGCCGGGTGTGGTGGCGGGTGCCTGTTAATCCTAGCTACTTGGGATGCTGAGGCAGGAGAATCGCTTGAACCTGGGAGGCAGAGGCTGCAGTGAGCTGAGATCGCGCCACTGCACTCCAGCCTAGATGACAGAGCAAGACTCCGTCTCAAAAAAAAAAAAAAAAACAGAAGCCAGATGTGTCCAGCTTGTTCCAGTGGTCAGAACTGGGGCACAGAGTTTTATCATAAGACCACATTGCAGCTACTAACTGGAGTAAAAAGAAAGAATTTACTACAATGATGTAGCAGACATTTGTAATGCAATGTGAGTATTTTGTTGTACAGATGGGGGTGGGGTGTCTTGTTATGTTGGCCAGGCTGGTCTTGAACGCCTGGCCTCAAGTGATCCTCTCAACTCAGCCTTCCAAAGTGCTGGGACTACAGGTGTGAGCAAATTGCTGGGTCTTGATGAGGGTAAGGGTCATGTTCCAGGGTCAAAGTCCAGCTGAGAGTCATCATGAGGATCAGAGTGGGGGTCAGTGTCAGAGTGAGGATGAGGAGTGTGAGGCAAACATTCAAAGCCAGGGTCAGGGCGAGGGTCAGAGTCAGTTTCAGGGTCAGAGTTTATCAACAGAGTGAGAAAGACTTAGTGCCGGGGTCAGGCTGAGTGTGTAGGTCAGGTTCAGCATAAGTTTCAGATTCACAGTAGGTTCAAGGACATGGTGAAGGTATGGATAAGGGTTCTTGTAGAGTCAGGGGGGAGGTCAGGATCAGGGAGACCATAAGGGTCAAGTTAGGGTCAGTGGAAAGTAAGCAGCAGAGTCAGGGTCAGGCAAGGGTCAGATTTATGGTCATGATGAGGGTCATGGTGACATTAAGATTCCAGGCCAGGGGAGGGTCAAGTTGAGTGCCACTGTAGGGTTAGCTTCAATGTTCGGGTCAGGATTAAGGGTGAGGCTAAAATTGAAGGCAAAAATGAGGGTCAGGGTCAAGTACAGAATCAGGGTCAGGGTGAGAACGAGATAGAGTGTGTAAGTGACAGTAGGATCAGGGTCTGGTGAGTGTCATAGTCAGGTGCAAGGTGAGAGTGAGCACCAGGGTAAGGCTCAGGTGTGGAGGAAGGGGTGGTGTCAGAACGAGAGCAAGGTCAGAGTCAAGGTGAGAGTATATGCTTCAGGGTCAAGAGTCATGGTTAAAGGCCAGGTGCAGTGCCTCACATCTGTATTCCCAGTGCTTTGGGAGGCTAAGGTGGGAATCTTGCTTGAGGCCAGGGGTTCAAGACCAGCCTGGACAACATAGTGAGACCCCCATCTCTATAAAAAATACAAAAAAAGAAAATAGCCAGGCATGATGGCATGCACCTGTGGTCCCAGCTACTCGGGAAGCTGAGGTGGGAGAATCACTTGAGCTCTGGAGGTCAAAGCTGCTGTGAGCCATGCTGGCACCACTGCACTACAGCCTGGGTGACAGAGCAAGACCCTGCCTCTTAAAAAAAAAAAAAAAGAGTCATAATTATTATCACTGTCTAGGTCAAGTTGAGGATCAAGGGTCAGGGTCATAGTGAGGGTCAGAGTCAACATCATGCTTAAGGAAGGGTCAGTGAAGGTCAAGTTCAGGGTAAGGGTCACGGTAGGATTCAGGTTGAGGGTCAGAGACAGGGTGAAAGTTAGGATCAGGTAAAGTTTAGGGTCCAATTCAGCATCAGGATCAATATAAGAATGAGAATGAGAGGCAATGTCAGTGTCAGAGTCAGGGTCATTGTGAAGGCAAGGTGTCCATTATGATCAGGAGCAAGGTGAGGCTACAGGTGAGGCCCAAGTTCAGGGTCAGCTCTAGATCAGGTTCAATATCAGTGTCAGGATAAGGGCAGGGTTATGGCTATAATGTTTTACCATTTATTTACAATATTATTTCTAGTATTAATTCAGATACTGCTACCACAGCAAAGGAAGGTTATTCTTGCTAATTCTAATTTATTTTCCTTCAGGAACAGTAATGGATTTGGGGCACTCACTGCGTTAGTAATTTTATTTTTATTATTATGAACCATCAGGTTCAGATCACCATCTCTGAAAAATCAAAATATTCTCAGTTTTACTTCTTGTAGATTTACAACCAGTCACTTCGTTGATAGTAATGTGAGAGCAGAAAGTGCAGGTAACAGATTTTTCTGTCTTAAAAATATTTTTTGCAGCTTCTCAATTGCACAAGCTTAGAATGTTGGAACTTCCCAGTGATAATCTTTTCTACCTTTTACCTGTAATTGGTCATTTTCCTTTGAGCACCTGAGAAGTGGTTAGCTCAGCAGCTCCCATAGCTGGATAGTTATAAAGGTAGGGAAAGTTCATCTTCATGAATTGAGCCAAAGTGGCTTCTGACATTCTTTACAGCTAAGCTGAAAGACAAATACAGTGGTCGCTCCGTATCTGTGGGTTCCGCATCTGTAGATCCAACCAACCAAGGATGGTAAATATTTGGGGAGAAAAATGGATGGTTGCCTCTGCACCGAACAGGCATTTTTTTATTGTCCTTACTCCCTAAATAATACAGTGTAACCACTATTTACATAGCATTGACGTTGTAGTCGGTATTATAAGGAATTCAGCCATGATGTGAAGTACACGAGAGGATGTGCATGGGTTACACGCAAACACTTCGCCATTCTGCATAAGGCACCGGAGCGTTGTGCTGTGTGCTCTCCTAGCGTCCCCCAGTCACCGTCTTCCACCCACGCACACCAGGCCAGGTTTCTCCTGCAAAGGTGAGGCTGCCGACTACTGCCGCCTCGGGCCCCGGTCCCCATTCACGGACTGAGATTTTCTGAGGGGTGCCGTGGAAGGCCCCAGCCTCTACCTGGACCACCGACCCCACCCCAGAGGTGATCGCCGCCTGCTTCCCTGGGAGGCGCCACTCCCTCAAGCTGCGTCTACGACCGACCACACCCTAGGGTTGGAAGCACCGCTGGGGACCCTGAGCTGGTTCCCTTTCCACCCTGATCCAGGCTGCAGAGACCCAAAAAACAACAGTCGGTTCACAAGTCCCAGAAGAAAACTTGCTGGAGGTTGACACTAGGAGCAATCCCTCTGGGACCCAAACTTTTCCCGCGTTAGAGAGAACACGGAAAACGTCCACGGCGGCGCCTTCCAGCTTCCCGCGCGCACCCTGAGCCGCCTCTGATTGGTGTGCGGCGCCTCC
>NW_012102476.1:4389192-4395338 GCF_000951045.1 Mandrillus leucophaeus | reverse complement strand
CCTGCTCCCCCCGCGCGCCCCCGCACCGCGCACTCTTCCTGAGCGCCCTCCCCTCTGCGCCTGGAGGCTTTTCCTGGAGACTGCGACGCGGGTCTAACAGCTTCATTTCGTTTTTAAAACGGTCTTGAGTCTGGCCGGGCCCTGGTTCCGCCCAGAGCCCTGAAATAGAGGCTTCGAGTCTGGAGGTCTGGGAGAAAGGGAGCCTAGACCGGGAATTGACCTGAGAAGCTTGGGGCGGGGGAAAGGCGGGCTCCTCTGCTTCCCAATCCTGGCATCTGCGCCCAGGGATGTTGGAGCCAAAGGGAAGGGGCTCCCCGGCTTGAAACCTAAGTGGCGCGCTGAAGGGTTCTCAAGATCCCTTACAACTCTAAATTCCTACGATGCTCGGGCCTCCGGGGAGGTATTCTGCGGTAGTCAGAGTCCGAAGATCCTAGAATGTTGTTTGAGCTGGAGCTAAGGACAGGGGATTGAAAAGTCGAGGCGGTGGACCTGGCGCAGGATGAACAAGACTGGGAGACTTCCAGCAGTTTCCTCCTCGACAAGCAGGTCACAGGACAACGTCTGGAGGGCTTCTCTCCCCTTTTCTTGTTTCTGCCACCCCCTCCCCCGCGCCTCCGCACTCTCTCTAGTCCCGCCTTCCTGGCCCTCATTCAGCCTGTTTTAGTTTAGAATCGCTGCCCAGTGTTCACTCAAGGCTGCTAACCTCTGCTCTAAGGAATTAAGCTTCCAAGAGCATATCTAAGAAGGAGGGCGGAAGGAAAGGGACCAACTGCCTCCACATGTCAGGTCAGACCATGAAAGAGAAGCCAGGAAGTCCAACAAAACCAGCACTGGTCTTTATTGAGGTGTCAGTGTAGAGTGGCGGGAGCACAGCCTAAGGACATGAAGGTCAGAGTTTCTCAGAGAGGAGGGGCTGGGTCCCTGGGCTAGGAGGAGGGCGGTGGGTGACTCCGGAGCTCATGAGACTTCAGGAAGTCCCTGTACTTGGCCAGGAAAGGGTTGGCCAGAGTGTTCAGCTCTTGCCGAAACTCCTGCAGAGCCCTGTCTCGTTCTTGGGGCTCCCCTGTCACCTGCTGCCTGTAATAGTTGATGTAGAAGTTCATCCAGTCCTCCACCACAATCACCATGTCTTCTTCAGAGATGAGAGGATCATTGAAGACCTGGGGGGTTGCGGAGAGGCAGTTGGCGAGGGAGAATGTGGTCAGCAGTGGGATTCAGGAATACCCAGAATAGTGCCACGGCACCAGCTCTCACATCCTCCTTCCTCTGCATTGTATCCCGTGTCTCTCATTGTTTCCAACAATTCCACCATTACTTCATCAGCTCCAGTTATCCTCTGTTTTCTGCCCTCATCCTCCACTTCCCCAGCACCCGCCAGTCTCCAGGCCAGTCCTCTGAAACGAAAGTCTGAACTCACCTGCTGATTCAGCAGAACGCTGAACTCCTGCCGTCCTGCAGAAATGAGATCCTTATTGGCCTTAAGAAGAGCCATCTGCCTGGGTAGAGAAAAGGGTAGAATTGACATATCCGTTTCCCTCCTCACTGGGTATTTCCCCCAATCTGCTCCCGCCCCTTAAAAATTCCTCCTGCCCTGCAGGGCCACCTCCTTTCCAAAACCTTTCACATCCTGCTGTGCTCTGAGGTCACGATTTTCCCAGGTTGGGCTCACCTTCAGGTCTAACAGGGTGTATATGTCTCACCCACACTCTTGAGGGTGCGTGAATCGCTCTGTGCCAAGCTATAGATGTAGGCAATGAGTCAAATGTCAGCCTAAGATAGAAACGCCCTGCATCTAGGTCCTGAAGGAGGGTGATAGGTCATTCTGGGGAGGAGAAGAAGGGAGAGGCTTCCCTGAAGGTAGAAAGATAACAAGGCCCCCCCCCCCAAAAAAAAAAAAAAAAAAAAGATAAATGAGGAAACCCAGGAAACCAAGAATGCAAGAGTCAAACAAGGGACATGTCGTTGCCCTTGGCCCCATATTTAGTATCCAGGCTTGAAATGCTATGGAAATTGACATTTACTGAGCCCTATTACATGACGGAGGCTTTTGTGTAATCACAACGATGTGATGGCAATTATTCTCCCAATTCAGAGATGATGTATTAATAGCAGCTTGCATTACATCTATTCATTTGCGCCAAGCACTGTTTCAAACATGTATAAAATATTTATCCTATAAAATTTCTTTTTAGACACATTTTGCAGATAAGCCATCTGTAAGCATGTAGACCGAACTCCACCACGCGGCACTCCACAAGAATGGAGATGAATAGCTGGGCGTGGTGGTGGGTGCCTGTAGTTTCAGCTGCTTGGGAATCCGAGGCACGAGAATCACTTGAACCCAGAAGACAAAGGTTGCAGTGAGCCAAGATCACGCCACAGCACTCCAACAAGACGAAGGAGATGCATTTGTCTTCTTCACTACCCCGTCAACAGGTATCCAATAAAGCAGAAATACTCTTTTTCTTCTTTTTAAATATTTTTCCTGGTATTTTCCATTTTCAGTAGATGTTTCTCAAATTTCAAAATCACTATATGCTAATTTAAATAATTAAAACAATACAAAAACATCCACTGAAAAACAATCATTTTTGCCCCCTCCAAAGTAACCAGCATTAAACATGGTATATTTCCTGTCACTTTTTTTTCCATTCAAAACCCAACATTCATAGGTACCTATACACTCATAAAGCTTTGTTGATTTGCCTTTTTGGTTGTAGCATTTTAAAATCAATATACAGCAAAACTGACTTCCTTTTGGTGTACAATTTATTAAATTTTTTTTTTTTTTTTTGAGAGGGAGTCTCCCTCTGTGGCCCAGACTGGAGTGCAGTGACGCGATCTCGGCTCACTGCAAACTTTACCTCCCAGGTTCAGGCGATTCTCCTGCCTCAGCCTCCCAAGTAGCTGGGATTACAGGCGTGCACTACCACGCCTAGCTAATTTTTGTATTTTAGTAGTGATGGGGTTTCACCATGTTGGCCAGGCTAGTCTCGAACTCCTGACCTCAAGTGATCCACCCACTTCCCAAAGTGCTGGGATTACAGGTGTGAGCCACTGCATCCGGCCTACAACCGTGGTTAAGATACAGAATGTTTCCATCACCCCAAAACCACTCCTTCATGTTACCCTTTTGTAGCCACCCCTCCCCTCACCCATAACTTCTGGCAACCACTTATCTGTTCATCACTACAGTTAAGTCTTTTTCAGGATGTCATATAAATGGAATCATACAGTCTGTAACCTTTGAGGCTGGCGTTTTTTGGTCAGCATGATGTTCTTGAACTCCATCCAAGTTATTGCAAGTGTCAGTGCACACAGTGCATTGTATGGATGCACTGTAGTTTGTTCATTCAGCCACGGAAGGACATCTAGATTGTTTGCACTTTGGGGCAAGTGTGAATAGAGTTGCTATAAACATTTGTGTACAGGTTTCCATGTGAACATGTTTTCATTTATATAGGGTGGAAAGTATGTGTTACCAACCAGACACGGTGGCTCACATCTGTGATCCCAGCACTTTGGGAGGTCAAGGCAGGCGGATCACTTGAGGTCAGGAGTTCGAGACCATCCTAGCCAACATGGCGAAACCCCATCTCTACTAAAAATACAAAAATTAGCCAGACATGGTGGCATGCACCTGTAATCCCAGTTACTTGGGAGGCTGAGGCAGGAGAATCGCCTGAACCCAGGAGGCAGAGGCTTCAGTGAGCCAAGATCATGCCACTGAGCTCCAGCCTGGGCGACAGAGTGAGACCTTGTCTCTAAATAAATAAATAAATAAATTTATTATCTTACAGACTTAGAGGTCAGAAATCTAAAATGAGACTCACTAGGCTAAAATTAAGTTGTCCTCTAGGCTGTGTTCCCCTTGGAGTCTCTGGAAAAGAGTTCTTTTTCTTTCCTCTTCTAGTCTATAGAAGAACCCACATTCTTTCACTCCTGGTCCCTTTCCAGCTTGAAAGCCAGCAGTGACCACCAGGTCCAGTATTTCTCACATCCCACCAGGCCGACTCTCTCCTGCATCCTTTCACTTCTAAATAACTTTTCTTAAATATTTCTTTAAAAATAATTCGTTACCAGGTCGGAAAGATCAAGATTCCAATGGCCTTTCAAAGCTCATTAAGGAAAAGTTTCATGAAGGACTCTGGTACACACCAGGAAACTCACAGGAGATGGTGCTGCCTCAGATGCCTTAGAAGGCCATGCTGCCAGGAACACATCTAGCATTGAAGCCACGCACAGCAGCTCATGCCTGTAAGAGGCAGAGACGGGAGGATCGTTTGAGCCTGGGGGTTCAAGACCAGCCTGGACAACATAGTGAGACTCCATCTCTTAAAAAAAGAAAAGAAAAAACTTCTAATTTTGTTCATTCCTCAAAATTTCCTGGCACAGTTGGAACTAATCCAACTCCCTGGACTATAATGAATTTCAGGGTAACATTAGTGAGATATGAAGAATTGAAGTCTCTTCCCTCAACCCAGTGTCTTGAGAATAGCAGGGGAAACTGATTCCCTCCGAGCATGCTAGATGAGTCAATGAAGGAAGGGTTGAATGTGAGGTTACAAAAACACATTTGCTAAAGAATTGTAGAAAACCAGGATCACAAACTCATTCTGCAACAGAAAAATAAAGCACTGCTGATTTACAGAGGAATTCACAACTGGTGAGGTCTCTTAAATTAAGAAACCTAATAGGAACTCCCTCATCGAGGCAGGCTCTGCTTCAGCTGAACAAGAAATTAGCCCAGGGAGGAAAAGGGAACTGTTTGGACTTCCAGGAAGGTCTCTCCTTCCACTGAGAGGACTGCAATGAAGACCTCAACCATCAGGGAAAGAAGAGCCTCCTCCAGAAATCTGATTGGAATTGATGACACAAATTCCACTCTCAGTCAACACAGAAGCCTCACTTGCTCGTGGCGGTACCAGGTTAGAGTCAGGGCCAAAAGGTTGTAGATTTCGTGTTACGTGGTTTCCTCTGTGAACGTTTTGGGAGGGAGGTGAGAGCTGAACTGGTTAGGTGGAACCTTGGCCTTATTTCCTGGAGATGTGACGTTTTGGGGGACCTGTTCCTGCTGTGACTGGCACAGCAATCAGGACCTGCAGCCACCAGAGTGTCCCAGGGCTGGGGAGGAGACAGGGGCCTTGCACATCTGAAGGTCAGCATCTGGGCAGTGTGGCTACTAGCAAGAGGGAGGAGCTTGCTCTGGATCCATTTGGGAGAGACTTGTCCCTTTCCCCTCTTTTGCCCCACCCCCGGGACACTTTCCTGTCCCTGACTCCCACTTGACTTTGTTTTCACTGATTGGAGCTTAGCTCAGAAAATGGAGGGGGCTGAAGATATGACTTATGGGTAGGGGAATTTAAGTTTGGGAATTTAAGTTTGAGGCTCCCTTGGCACTACCAGCCACACCTGCAGCCACATGAGGGTCCCAGTGCTGGGGCAGGGGGCAGTGAGATTGGCCAGGAAGCAGAGTCTCCTGTGGACTCGCAGATACCTGCCGCACGCATCCTGAGGGTGCTGAGGGAGACCCAGCCGAGATCAGCTGTACTCCTGGGTAGGCGAGAGCAGGCCCTGGGGGAACCCAGCCCACCCAGGAAGGATGCCCAGAGTGGCTTAGTGTGCACCTCCCACTTCTGCCTCTCCTTTGTCACTGCAAGCAAGACTGGGGGTCAGGAGTTACAGCTGCCCGAGTCCAGAACGGGCCCCTCCTCCCCAGCAATGTGGGTGGGGTCAGGGGCCTCAGGTGAAATTCAAGGAAAATCTTCAAGCCACGTGGTATAGAGCCAAAGCTAAAGAGGCCACCCTAATAATAGACAGCGGCAGCCCCTTACAAACATGCTCAGACTCATAGGATCTCAAAATGCAATTCTCCACAGTAGAAAGGACATCTACCCTAACAGAAGACTGCACTCCTAGAAAAACTGGGGTCATCTGGCCCATTATTTGAAGGTAGACCTGTATGTTCAAATTATGTTCATGGAATAAAATTCATGACATGAACATTTTCTTTGGAAAGAAACATCCCAGAAATGGCTCCTGGAGCCTAAAACATCCTGTGGCACTTCCTTGAGGGCATGTACGTCATGACTGCTAAAATTATGATGAGAACTGAGTCTTATTTTCCTACTGGTAAATAGAACAAA
>NW_012102476.1:4386583-4388327 GCF_000951045.1 Mandrillus leucophaeus | reverse complement strand
AGGGAATTGTTGAAGGGTCCCCATTCTGGTGGTCTGGGACGATGCCCCTTGTAAGTCAGGCAGGTGAGGTTGGCAAGCGGGAGAAGGAAGGAATCGTGAGAAGGATCTGGGAGCGGGGATTCCCCTGGACACAGTTTCTGGGTCTAGTTGATTTTGAGAATGAGTGAGTATGGACTTCAAAGATCTGGAATTGGATTCTCTAAAACTTCCCAGGATAGCACACCCACTGGAAGGGTTCTTCCTGCTCATCTCAGGACCATGGTGCGCTGACTGCAGGGGTCTCTGAAATACCTGGATTACTAGGAGACAGCGGAATTCTCACAACTGCTTCTGCTTTGGGGAACTCCACCCCACACTGCAGAGCAGAGGAGAGTGAAAAGGTTAGATAACATGGAGTGTCAATTCAGACGTGGTTTGGCCTCATAGATGCCATTCTGTGGCTATCAGGAGCCCCCGCCACACTGAAAACCCTAATCCTAATCAAGGAAACCAAGCTTCAAGGGATGTGGGGAGCTGGAGACAGGTGAGATGCAGGGGGATTGTTACCAAAGGCATAATCAGGCATGTGCCACCAACGTCTCTTGTTGTGGACTTGGTTGAGAGTAGACAGCAGTGGTGTAACTGACGGCAGAGCAGACAGATCATCCGGGGTGAGCAGCCACTGTGGACTGAGCTTGACTTGGCTCTTTCTGGGCTCTGGTGAGGGGGATCTCAGTAGGAAACCCCACAAGGGTGGATCCTGGAGACAGCATCCAGGCTGGAGTATTTGGGGGTATGGGGGGCAAACTAAGCTGGGGTTCCCACAGGAGCCAGTTAAGGTGTAGGCTGGGCTGGCAGCTGGATCTGTGAATTGTACAAGGGACCCTGTTTGGTCACTGAAAAGAAAGGCCTCACCCACTTTGATTTCAAAGTGATTCCCCACCCCTCTTATTTGTAGTATTCAGGGGCATGCTCATGAGGTTGAAGAGTTTGTAAATGTGCTTTGCAAATCATTTGAAACTGACCTTCTTATAGCAACTGCATTTAACATCTAGTATGGAAAATAGGACCTATGAGACACCTTCTTTCCGACCAGAGAAGCGGAGTTGAAGGTCCCCTATTTCGCTTACAAAGTGACAACTGCATGTTTGGAAGGTCAGCCCCATGTGTGACCTATGTAGCTTAGAAAGACTGTAGCATCCTGAGGACAGGACAGCGGTCCCGAAGCTCGCTCTGGGAGTAACTCTGGCTCTGACACTTCATTAGAACTTCCCCTATACTTTGTGAACTTAACATAGTTGTTTTGCCAACCAGAATTTTGCAACTGATGTTTATATACTTAAAAGGTTTGTGCTTGTTTGTTTTGAGACATAGTCTCGCTCTGTCACTCAGGCTGGAGCACACTGATGCAATCTCAGCTCATGGCAACCTCCACCTCCCAGGTTCAAGCAATTCTCCTGCCTCAGCTTTCTAAGTATCTGGGATTACAGGCACCTGCCACCACGCCCAGCTAATTTTAGTATTTTTAGTAGAGATGGGGTTTCACCATGTTGGCCAGGCTGGTCTCCAGCTCCTGACCTCAAGAGATTCACCCACCTTGGCCTCCCAAAGTGCTGGGATTACAGGCATGAGCCACTGCACCAGGCCTTAAAAAGGTTTCTTTAATCAACCAAAACTTTTTAAATTGACTTGATAAAAATTTTGTGGTGGAAAAAGATGTAGATTAGTATTTAGAAGACCGTTCTGTGCACCTAAACCCTCCTCA
>NW_012102476.1:4385010-4386533 GCF_000951045.1 Mandrillus leucophaeus | reverse complement strand
CAGAGTCTCCTGTGGACTCGCAGATACCTGCCGCACGCATCCTGAGGGTGCTGAGGGAGACCCAGCCGAGATCAGCTGTACTCCTGGGTAGGCGAGAGCAGGCCCTGGGGGAACCCAGCCCACCCAGGAAGGATGCCCAGAGTGGCTTAGTGTGCACCTCCCACTTCTGCCTCTCCTTTATCACTGCAAGCAAGACTGGGGGTCAGGAGTTACAGCTGCCCGAGTCCAGAACGGGCCCCTCCTCCCCAGCAATGTGGGTGGGGTCAGGGGCCTCAGGTGAAATTCAAGGAAAATCTTCAAGCCACGTGGTGTAGAGCCAAAGCTAAAGAGGCCACCCTAATAATAGACAGCGGCAGCCCCTTACAAACATGCTCAGACTCATAGGATCTCAAAATGCAATTCTCCACAGTAGAAAGGACATCTCCCCTAACAGAAGACTGCACTCCTAGAAAAACTGGGGTCATCTGGCCCATTATTTGAAGGTAGACCTGTATGTTCAAATTATGTTCATGGAATAAAATTCATGACATGAACATTTTCTTTGGAAAGAAACATCCCAGAAATGGCTCCTGGAGCCTAAAACATCCTGTGGCACTTCCTTGAGGGCATGTACGTCATGACTGCTAAAATTATGATGAGAACTGAGTCTTATTTTCCTACTGGTAAATAGAACAAACGGAGACAAGGCCTGGGCAGCCCCATTGTATGTTTCAGGAGGAAAAGTAATGTCAGCTAGGGATTAGACTTTCAGATAATCTTTCCTTTAATGGTCTTCAAATTCTTTCATCCCATCCCTCTAAAGAATCTTTGTGTTCACTCCCACGCAAGTTTTGTAGACATTTATTTTTGCCTCATACATTTAAATCATAGCAAAGGCTTTTAACTGTGACAGGATCCAAACACATTTAGACAAACCGCACATCACTCTTGTGAATGTGTCCAACACAATGTTAATGGAGTGGTGATTTGGCCCTGACCACTATATATTTTTTTAAAAACCAAACAAGTTCTTCCTTAGCAGCTGGGAGTTTCACAACACTCCTTTTACTTCTCGAACTTGTATTTCTATTCCAGTACCCCCACTTAAGTTGATCCTAAGATAACTCACATGCTTTCATGCTTGTGAGTATTTTGTTCAGTCTCATTCTACTTACTTGCAACTTCTCTCATTCGTTGTGTCTTTCTGTTGGTCTCTCTGTCTCACTCTCTCTCTGTATAGATACATGGATGGATAGCTCTGACATACATATTCAAGAGGAAATTTATTTTTATATATATATATATAAACATATATAGACACATATTTAGTAAAATGCAGTTTGCCAAAGTGAATGTTTCAAATTTTAATAAATAGTTATGAAACAGAAATTCCAATTGTATTGGAAATAAATCCTCTGATCAGCTGGAGGCATAGAATTAAGGGAATTGTTGAAGGGTCCCCATTCTGGTGGTCTGGGACGATGCCCCTTGTAAGTCAGGCAGGTGAGGTTGGCAAGCGGGAGAAGGAAGGAATCGTGAGAAGG
>NW_012102476.1:4380235-4380880 GCF_000951045.1 Mandrillus leucophaeus | reverse complement strand
ATAAAAGTATAAAATTAGCTGGGCGTGGTGGCACATGCCTGTAATCCCAGCTACTCGGGAGGCTGAGGCAGGAGAATCACTCGAACCCGGGAGGCAGAGGTTGCGGTGAGCCGAAATCGTGCCATTGTACTCCAGCCTGGGCAACAAGAGCAAAACTCCGCCTCAAAAAAAGGAAAAAGTGTATGTCCTATTTGTCTACAGTATTCTATATGGCTAAATCTAGGCAAGGTTCTGGTATCACCTTTATATACTCTTCCTAAAAATTATTTTAGGAAATATTTACCTCTCTATAACTCTTGAGTAGTTTAACTAGAATTGATTTATTGATTACTTTATCGGTAGAATTTCCCTCTCAACTACATAAACTTGGTGCTTGTGTGTGGGGGGAAATTCCTTATTAAATATCTTTGTTTCTTCTATGAATATTGTTCAGTTTAGAGTCTATCTCTATTGAGTTAGATTTTGATAAAACATATATTCCAAACACACACACACACACACACTTATGTATATATGCAATCTACATGTGCGTATCAACTTGTATTGAATTACACAGATGTCTCTATTTTGTCAATGTTGAACCTCACATTCTTCCTGGCACTGTAATCTGTTGACAAATCCTTCTCAGGTTACTTGGGTGATCCC
>NW_012102476.1:4375208-4377230 GCF_000951045.1 Mandrillus leucophaeus | reverse complement strand
ATAAAATTAGCTGGGCGTGGTGGCACATGCCTGTAATCCCAGCTACTCGGGAGGCTGAGGCAGGAGAATCACTTGAACCCGGGAGGCAGAGGTTGCGGTGAGCCGAGATCATGCCATTGTACTCCAGCCTGGGCAACAAGAGCAAAACTCCGCCTCAAAGAAAAGAAAAAGTATATGTCCTATTTGTCTATAATATTCTATATGGCTAAATCTAGGCAAGGTTCTGGTATCACCTTTATATACCCTTCCTAAAAACTATTTTAGGAAATATTTACCTCTCTATAACTCTTGAGTAGTTTAACTAGCATTAATTTATTGATTACTTTATCGGTAGAATTTCCCTCTCAACTACATAAACTTGGTGCTTGTGTGTGGGGGGAAATTCCTTATTAAATACCTTTGTTTCTTCTATCAATATTGTTCAGTTTAGAGTCTATCTCTATTGAGTTACATTTTGATAAAACGTATATTCCAAACACACACATACACACAAACACACTTACGTATATATGCAATCTACATGTGCGTATCAACTTGTGTTGTGTTGAATTACACAGACACAGATGTCTCTATTTTGTCAATGTTGAACCTCACATTCTTCCTGGCACTGTAATCTGTTGACAAATCCTTCTCAGGTTACTTGGGTGATCCCATTTCTCTATTTATAATTCAAGGATTGCTCATTTAAAGAATTTGGGGAGTAACAGAAAATTAGAGTTTCAGCAAAAACACATCCCAAGAGGCACAGAATCCAGCACCCACCGTGCTTCATTGTCATCCCCTTCTGTCTCAGACTCCGCATTTTCTGCTCCCTCCAGGACAGCCCCTGTCTGCCTCAAAGGATCATGGAAAAGCAGAGCCTCTCCAGGCACTGTCATCTCTCTGGAGTGCTGCAAGGAAGTTGTCATTGTTTTTGGTAATTGTAACTGGGACAAAGTTTTTCAAAAATATTTTCAATTCCTCAAGTGTGTACTGTCATTGCTGCCCCAGGTGAAAGTATAATTGCAGTTCTGTGGGGAGGTGAGGTCACAGGATCCCAAGACCATGTCTCTGACCTGGCCGCCTCCCTCCACACCCTCACTGGCCTTCCTGACAGTCACTGAGTTCCACAGCCCCGCAGCAGGGAGGCGCCTGGTGGGTGTGTTACATTTTGATCTATGAGAGAGCGCCTGCAAGGGGAGGAAGTGTATCAGGAGGTGGGGGAAATGGTCTAGTGTGGAAAGGGGACTCCACTGGGCCAGAAACTGACCAGTGCCAAGGCCGTGTGGGGAAAAGAAATAATTGCTGGGTCATGGGCTAAATTGTGGAGAGGGAGCAAAGTTCTAAGAACATGAGCCAGTCCCCAACTGCGGCTCATTTGTGTCATTGTTGGTTTTTGAGGCAACAGGCCAAAAATCTGTTGGTTTTTTTTGCTTTGTTTTGTTTTATTTGAGACAGGGTGTGGCCTTGTCACCCAGGGTGCAGAGGGACGATCTCAGCTTACTGCAACCTCCACCTTCCAGGTTCAAGGGGTTCTTGTGCCTAACCCGCCTGAGTAGCTGGGATTACAGGCATGCACCAACATGCCTAGCTAATTTTTTTTGTATTTTTCATAGGTTGGTCTCGAACTCCTGACCGCCTGCCTCAGCCTCCCAAAGTGCACCATGCCTGGCCCCCAAAATCTGTTTTTGTTTATCTTTCTTGTCTAAGATCTCCTTACCCGTAAAATGGGAATAATGGGTTTTTTAAAAAGTTTTGTAGTTTAAGTTGGAAATTAATCCACTAGTTGTTTTATCAATTCCACAAGAGTCAGAAACATTTCTAGGATAAGTGGAAGCATTTCTACCATTCCTTCATGCCTGTGATAATGTATAAGATGTAGCTGATTAAATTATCTTACTCTTTTTCAAAAGTATTAAATATAGGGCTTTAACCTACTCTGGACATACAAAGTACCTAATGGAGACTGTGATGGGTGGTGACAGGAAACATCTGGTCCCTGAGAATGATGAAAAGACCATATTCTTTCATGAAGCCAGGGGA
>NW_012102476.1:4372750-4374818 GCF_000951045.1 Mandrillus leucophaeus | reverse complement strand
GTGAGGTTCGAGAGATGGGGCAGGGACAGATCTGCAGAGCTTTGTTTGCTCTGACAAAAAGTTCGGGTTTTATTTTCAAGTATGAAGAAAAGCCATTGAAGGGTTTGGAGGAGAATGTTGCAATCTCCTTCCATAAAAGTAATGAGAAGCCACTGTGAGGTGTTTTTGTTGTTGTTTTTGAGACAGAGTCTAGTTCTGTCGCCCAGGCTAGAGTGCAGTGGGACAATTTGGCTCACAGCAACCTCTGCACCCCAGGTTCAAGCGATTCTCCTGCCTCAGCCTCCCAAGTAGCTGGGATGACAGGCTAGTGCCACCACGCCTGGCTAATTTTTCTATGTTCAGTAGAGATGGGGTTTCACCATGTTGGCCAGGCTGGACTCAAACTCCTGACCTCAAGTGATCCACTCACCTCGGCCTCTCAAAGTGCGGGGATTACAGGCGTGAGCCACTGTGCCCAGCCCACTGAGAGGTTGTAAACCAGGAAGTTGGAAGCTGTGTGGAGAGGGACTGCAGGAGGCAGGAATGGAAGAGGGGAAATCAACTAGGGGAAAGTCAAGGGGCTGAGAGCTTGGAGTATTCTGCCCCGTGCTTGATATACCGGTGATCTTTGAAAACACGGGTTTGAACTGGGCAGGTCTACTTAAAATGTAGATTTCTTTCAACCAAATACAGATCAAAAATATAATAATGGCTGGAAGTGGTAGCATGCACCTGTAATTCCAGCTACTCAGGAGGTGAGATGGTAGGATCACTTGAGCCCAGGAGGTCAAGGCTGCAGTGAGCCATGACCACACCCCTGCACCCAGCCTGGGTGACAGAGTGAAACTCTATCTCCAGAAAGAAGAAAGGAAGAAGGGAGGAAGGGAGGGAGGGAGGAAGGAAAGGAAGAAGGAAGGGAAGGGGGAAAGGAAGGAAGGGAGGGAGGGAGGAAAGGAAAAGAAGGGAGGGAGGGAGGGAGGGGAGAACAGAGCAAGAAGAAAAGAAAGGATACCAACATTTTTACTTATTCAGTTAAATAACAAAAGGAAAAGGAAAGAAAGAAAATACAGCAGGCCAGATGCAGTGGCTCACGCCTATAATCTCAGGACTTTGGGAGGCCAAGGCGAGTGGATCATGTGAGGTCAGGAGTTTGAGACCAGCCTAACCAACATGGTGAAACTCGGTCTGTACTAAAAATACAAAAATTAGCCAGGCATGGTGGTACATGCCCGTAATCCCAGCTACTTGGGAGGCTGAGGTAGGAGAATCGCTTGAACTCAGGAGGCGGAGGTTGCAGTGAGCCGAGATTTTGCCACTGCTCACCAGCCTGGGCAACAAGAGCGAAACTCTGTCTTAAAATTTAAAAAAAGCAAATACAGTAACAGAGGGATGCAAAAGCCACATATATGCAGAGCCAATTGCAAGATGAGTGTGTGCAGGTTTTGGTATACTCCAGGGTCTGGGAACCAATTCCCCAACTATAACAAGAGACAACTGCACTGTCAAATGACAGGATTTAGGCGCAGGCCCTCAAGAGACCTCATGAGGTAGAGAAATGTTACAGGCCGAAAGAATGAGGGTCATGATCAACTCAGTATACCACTGGAGGCTATATGAGTAAACAACAAACGGTTTCTTATAAATGCAGAATGTTGGCAAACTGACAAACTGCATCTGCCACCCAGAAGGAACGCTGAGGGCAGTCATGCCCCAAGCACAGTGTTTCTTGCAAATTAGGTACATCTGAAGCCTGTTAATAATAATATGAACCTGTTATCAGTTAAGCAGCCAACTGATCATTACCTCCTCCTCCCTGCTCTTGCTACCCAATAAATATGAAGGGCTGTGGAAGCTCAAGGGCTGCTCACGAGAAGCAGGGAGCTCTCTTCTTCTTCCCCTGGACCCTTCCTTTAAAACAGTTTATTTTTCTTTAAGTTTTCATTTTCTATCTTCATCCCTTCATTCAGTCTTGTAATGAGGGTCTCAAGGAGTAGTGGCAGTAACTGCTGTAATGACGATCTCAAATAGTAACAATAGTAACTGTCATAGTGATGTTCTCAAGTAGTAACAGTAGTACAGTAGTAACTGT
>NW_012102476.1:4368646-4370515 GCF_000951045.1 Mandrillus leucophaeus | reverse complement strand
CACACCCCTGCACCCAGCCTGGGTGACAGAGTGAAACTCTATCTCCAGAAAGAAGAAAGGAAGAAGGGAGGAAGGGAGGGAGGGAGGAAGGAAAGGAAGAAGGAAGGGAAGGGGGAAAGGAAGGAAGGGAGGGAGGGAGGAAAGGAAAAGAAGGGAGGGAGGGAGGGAGGGGAGAACAGAGCAAGAAGAAAAGAAAGGATACCAACATTTTTACTTATTCAGTTAAATAACAAAAGGAAAAGGAAAGAAAGAAAATACAGCAGGCCAGATGCAGTGGCTCACGCCTATAATCTCAGGACTTTGGGAGGCCAAGGCGAGTGGATCATGTGAGGTCAGGAGTTTGAGACCAGCCTAACCAACATGGTGAAACTCGGTCTGTACTAAAAATACAAAAATTAGCCAGGCATGGTGGTACATGCCCGTAATCCCAGCTACTTGGGAGGCTGAGGTAGGAGAATCGCTTGAACTCAGGAGGCGGAGGTTGCAGTGAGCCGAGATTTTGCCACTGCTCACCAGCCTGGGCAACAAGAGCGAAACTCTGTCTTAAAATTTAAAAAAAGCAAATACAGTAACAGAGGGATGCAAAAGCCACATATATGCAGAGCCAATTGCAAGATGAGTGTGTGCAGGTTTTGGTATACTCCAGGGTCTGGGAACCAATTCCCCAACTATAACAAGAGACAACTGCACTGTCAAATGACAGGATTTAGGCGCAGGCCCTCAAGAGACCTCATGAGGTAGAGAAATGTTACAGGCCGAAAGAATGAGGGTCATGATCAACTCAGTATACCACTGGAGGCTATATGAGTAAACAACAAACGGTTTCTTATAAATGCAGAATGTTGGCAAACTGACAAACTGCATCTGCCACCCAGAAGGAACGCTGAGGGCAGTCATGCCCCAAGCACAGTGTTTCTTGCAAATTAGGTACATCTGAAGCCTGTTAATAATAATATGAACCTGTTATCAGTTAAGCAGCCAACTGATCATTACCTCCTCCTCCCTGCTCTTGCTACCCAATAAATATGAAGGGCTGTGGAAGCTCAAGGGCTGCTCACGAGAAGCAGGGAGCTCTCTTCTTCTTCCCCTGGACCCTTCCTTTAAAACAGTTTATTTTTCTTTAAGTTTTCATTTTCTATCTTCATCCCTTCATTCAGTCTTGTAATGAGGGTCTCAAGGAGTAGTGGCAGTAACTGCTGTAATGACGATCTCAAATAGTAACAATAGTAACTGTCATAGTGATGTTCTCAAGTAGTAACAGTAGTACAGTAGTAACTGTCGTAACTGTCATAGTGAAGGTCTCAAGTAGTAACAGTAGTAACTATCGTAGTGAAGGTCTCAAGTAGTAACAGTACTAACTGTTGTAATGATGGTCTCAAGTAGTGACGGTGGCTTTCAGCCCCAGAGAAAGGGGAACTATCACTGATCTCTTTGTCAAGCCACCTATCTGCACACTCGGGTCACAGGGAAGTATATGATGGGGTCCTTGCCCTCAGGCACTTACAGTCCACTTGGGAAGACAGGACATCGATACCTAACAAAAGCAAATGCAAAGTGGCTCCAGACAGCATAGGCTAAGGGCTAAGTAAATGCTACAACAAACAGGGCTGTCATGGTCTCTGAGTAGGGAGAGGTCAAGGTGGACAATGGTGATCAGTAGAGCTGCGGTGGGTTCATAAATAATGTGACCGTATATTCCCGTTTGCCCAAAACAGCTCCACTACAGACCTGTTTTCCCAACACAATTATTACCAGTGCTTCCTTTAATGACCCTCTCAAAAGTCCTGGTTTGCACAATAAATTATATAGTGACACTAGTCATGAAGGCCACCTGCCTCACATGGAGCCAAGGGCCTCACATTTGAACAC
>NW_012102476.1:4368329-4368596 GCF_000951045.1 Mandrillus leucophaeus | reverse complement strand
CTCAAAAGTCCTGGTTTGCACAATAAATTATATAGTGACACTAGTCATGAAGGCCACCTGCCTCACATGGAGCCAAGGGCCTCACATTTGAACACTTGACATTATCTCCAAATAAGAACCAACACTTAAACAGTATGTACTATGTGCTAAATACTTAAAGAGTTTTGCACATACGATATGACTTTTTTTTTTTTTTTTTTTTTGGCGACAGAGTCTTGTTCTGTCGCCCAGGCTGGAGTGCAGTGCAGTGGCGCGATCTCGGCTCAC
>NW_012102476.1:4366568-4368250 GCF_000951045.1 Mandrillus leucophaeus | reverse complement strand
GAACTACAGGCGCCCACCACCACACCTGGCTAATTTTTGTACTTTTAGTAGAGATGGGGTTTCACCATGTTGGCCAAGATGGTCTTGATCTCTTGACCTCGTGATCCGCCCACCTCGGCCTCCCAAGGTGCTGGGATTACAGGTATGAGCCACTGCACCCAGCCATGACATGACTCTTAATTCTCGTTCCAACTTTATGTGGTAGGTACTAGTATTATTTCCATTTTACCATTTCCATTTCGTCTTTCAGAAGAAGAAACTGAAAGACAGAGAGATATGTAACTTGCCCAAGATCTCACAGCTACAATCCTGGACAGAACCTACATTCACAGCAAGGCCCTCTGATGGAATTCATTCAAAGATGTTTGCCCCAGAGTCCTATCCACTCACAGAAGCTAACCTTTCAAATATAACACAATGCTTGTAGCCCTTCTATCTTTCACTGTACCAGGAAACTCAAAATTATTTTGAAAAGATAATTTACTGACAGCATTATAAGCGAAATGGAAAATAAGAATTAAACATTAAATTTCTGCCAAGCACGGTGGCTCATGCCTATAAGCCCAGCACTTTGGGAAGCTGAGGTGGGCGGATCACTTGAGCCCAGGAGTCTGAGACCAGCCTAGGCAGCATAGAAAAACCCTGCCTCTACAAAAATAAAATACAAAAATTAGCTAGCCGTGGTGGCACACGCCTGCGGTGCCAGCTACTCTGGAGGCTGAGGCGGATCGCTTGAACCCTGGAAGTTGAGGCTGTAGTGAGACTGTAGTGTGATCGCACCACTGCACTCTCTGAGTGACAGAGAACCTGTCTTTTTTAAAAAAAATTAAATGTATTCAACTACTTCTCTATAATGCCCTCCAATATATACCAGTATATTCTTTAATCTCAAGAGCTTTGGGAGGCCAAGGTAGGAGGATCGCTTGAGGCCAGGAGTTCGAGACCAGCCTGGGTAACACAGTGAGATCCCATCTCTACAGAAAATTTTAAAAGTTAGCCAGGCATGGTGGTACATGCCTGTAGTCCCAGCTACTTGGGAGGCTGAGGCAAGAGGATCACTTGAGCCCAGGAGTTTGAGGCTGCGGTGGAGCTATTATTGTACCACTGCACTCCAGCCTGGGTGACAGAGGAAGACCCTGTCTCATTCATTCATTCATTCATTCATTCATAGATAGATAGATAGATAGATAGATAGATAGATAGATAGATAGATAGATGGATGGAATAAAAAATAAATCTTAACCCTAAGGATGAAGAAGAGCTTGGCCTACAATGTCCTGCAGTTTGGGCCCTAACTCCCTAGCAGCCCTTTCCCCACACCCCTCGTGCTCTAGACTTCTGCCGCACTGGCCTTTGTTGGATGTTAGGTACCATGCTCCCTCCCCACTCAGGATGGGCTGCTCCTTCTTTCCAGAAAATTATTTTCCCATCATAATCAAGTTAACTCTTACTCTGGATCTCAGCTAAATACACGCTTCCTCAAAAAAAAAAGTTTCCCAACTGGCCTCAGTGGCTTATGCCTATAATCCTAGCATTTTGGGAAACCGAGACGGGAGGCCTGGGCAACACAGAGAGACCCCATCTTAAATTTTTCTTAAAAAGTTTCCCTTGGCCGGGCATAGTGGCTCATGCCTGTAATCCCAGCACTTTGGGAGGCGAGGTGGGCAGATGAGTTGAGGCTG
>NW_012102476.1:4363920-4366168 GCF_000951045.1 Mandrillus leucophaeus | reverse complement strand
GACAGCAGCCTGGGGAAAATAGGGAGGCCCTATCTCTATTTAAATAAATATGTTTTTAAAGAGTACTTAGTCTTCAAACCTTGTTTTATTTTTGTCCTCTATTCAAACCAGTACCTGAATTTAGACAACGTTACAGAAATGTTGTGACTAGGCCATTTGTATTTTGAAACCCGAAATGTAAAAAAAAGAAAAGAAGTGTTCAAGTTTATCTCAGTCTGAGAGAGACTGTGTTAGTGTGAGACAAGGTGAAGTGGGGTAGAAGGGCCTTCCAGGGTTAAGTCCACGAGGAAGGTGACAGTTTGGGAGAATCTGAAGTTTCAAGTAAGGAGTTGTCGTTGGGATCAAACTGTGCGGGTCCAAGAATGCCAAGCTAAGAAACCAGGATATTTTATTTTCTGATAAAAAGAGGGTGCTTTGTTGGCAAATTTATGCTTTGAAATGAATATGTTGCGCTAGATGGGAAGGAGAAGAAGAGAAATGCAAAGAAGAAAAGGTGAGTTCAAGGACAGAAACACTCCCTCTTTGGACTCCCCCCAATTTCATGGACTCTCCCTCCCCAAAAATACACAGGAACTTCCCGCCTTGTTTCCTTGTTTTGTGACATCATTGCAATCCCTTGATTTTTTTCATCCCTCGAATTCCTTAGCATCCTTCAAAAGTAATGTTCCTGCAGTCTCACAGAAGGCCGAAGGATGGATAATTTCTAGTTCAGGCCAGGGACACTCAGAAGAGAGAGAGAGAAAAAAAAAAGAGAACAACAACAACAACAACAAAAAACTCAGGCAGCTTCACAGGGCCTCATCTGGTCCAATTTCTTCTCATGATGCATTCATTCACTTATAAATATCTTTTGAGAACCTACTATGTGTTGGGTAGATCTAGGGATAAAATCAGGGTTAAAAATACAGTCGCCGGCCTCACAGCAAAAAAGGCACCTAAGGCCCAGAGAGGGCCACTGACTTGCCCAAAGTCACACAGCTAAAACTTCTGTGGACGAACCGCGTCTCCAACACAACTGGCGGAGGCCCACGTCGCCTGCGGCCCAGCTGCAGAATGCTACAAAGCAACAGAGCCGGGCCGGTGCCGGGGCGTCGGAAGCGGCGCGTAGGCCAGTAAGAGCAACCGTCAGTTTCCTAATTAAGCTGGGGACTCCCGGCGCCTGTTCGTGAATGATGTCCCTCCGCAGCCGCCGTAGCCCAGCCGGAAGTGCCACCTGCCACGTTCACCGTGCGGCAGGGGAGGGACTGGGAGCCAGAAGCTCGGCATGGCTGACGACGTGGGCCTAGAGACCCAACTGTGTTCCGAGCAGTTCGGGTCTGGGGAGGCACGGGGCTGCCGGGCCGCCGCGGATGGGAGCCTGCAGTGGGAGGTCGGGGGCTGGCGCTGGTGGGGGCTCTCCAGGGCCTTCACGGTCAAACCCGAAAGACGAGATGCGGGCGAAGTGGGGGCTCCCAGGGCCGCCTCACCACCCCTCTCCGGGCTCCAGGCCGTGTTCCTGCCGCAGGGCTTCCCTGATAGCGTCAGCCCGGACTATTTGCCCTACCAACTGTGGGATTCCGTGCAGGTCAGCTCGGTCGTCTGGGGCAGGGGACAGTGCAGGCCACCCCTCCCTCCCCAGTTATGGACGGGTGACTGAGGCCCGGAGCCGAGCGGGCGGGATCTGACATGCCCCGTACAACAAGAACAAGAACAGATGACGGCACTTAGACCGCCACGCTTCTGCGCCCGCTTCTCACCCTACTCGTTTTCTTCTCCAGGCGTTTGCTTCCAGCCTCTCCGGCTCCCTGGCCACCCAGGCAGTCTTGCTGGGCATAGGGGTGGGGAACGCAAAAGCCACTGTTTCAGCTGCCACGGCCACCTGGCTCGTGAAAGGTGAGCTGCACCCCCGGAGCCCCACGTATTGCTGCTCTCAGCCCTGCCTTCGCTGGGCTCTTATGTGTATATATGTATGGACTCGTGCCCCATTAGGTAGAATTCAGGCAGGTCTCCCCATTGATTAGAGCGGTGCTTTGTAACCGAGTCTTACTGCCGACATCTGGAAGACCCTCATCCCACTCACCAACTTGGCAGCCGCACTCCATTCCCCACACAGACTTCTGGGTCTAAATCATCTGGATCCCAAATCCCGTCCCCTCCCCTTTATCCCTATTCTCTTTGTGGAAGATTGCATGAGAATGCGATTGATTGAATAAAACTGCCCGCTGCCCAGGATAGGGGAAATTGGTGAGCTCCAAAAAATATATATATA
>NW_012102476.1:4357568-4361815 GCF_000951045.1 Mandrillus leucophaeus | reverse complement strand
TAAGCTGGGGACTCCCGGCGCCTGTTCGTGAATGATGTCCCTCCGCAGCCGCCGTAGCCCAGCCGGAAGTGCCACCTGCCACGTTCACCGTGCGGCAGGGGAGGGACTGGGAGCCAGAAGCTCGGCATGGCTGACGACGTGGGCCTAGAGACCCAACTGTGTTCCGAGCAGTTCGGGTCTGGGGAGGCACGGGGCTGCCGGGCCGCCGCGGATGGGAGCCTGCAGTGGGAGGTCGGGGGCTGGCGCTGGTGGGGGCTCTCCAGGGCCTTCACGGTCAAACCCGAAAGACGAGATGCGGGCGAAGTGGGGGCTCCCAGGGCCGCCTCACCACCCCTCTCCGGGCTCCAGGCCGTGTTCCTGCCGCAGGGCTTCCCTGATAGCGTCAGCCCGGACTATTTGCCCTACCAACTGTGGGATTCCGTGCAGGTCAGCTCGGTCGTCTGGGGCAGGGGACAGTGCAGGCCACCCCTCCCTCCCCAGTTATGGACGGGTGACTGAGGCCCGGAGCCGAGCGGGCGGGATCTGACATGCCCCGTACAACAAGAACAAGAACAGATGACGGCACTTAGACCGCCACGCTTCTGCGCCCGCTTCTCACCCTACTCGTTTTCTTCTCCAGGCGTTTGCTTCCAGCCTCTCCGGCTCCCTGGCCACCCAGGCAGTCTTGCTGGGCATAGGGGTGGGGAACGCAAAAGCCACTGTTTCAGCTGCCACGGCCACCTGGCTCGTGAAAGGTGAGCTGCACCCCCGGAGCCCCACGTATTGCTGCTCTCAGCCCTGCCTTCGCTGGGCTCTTATGTGTATATATGTATGGACTCGTGCCCCATTAGGTAGAATTCAGGCAGGTCTCCCCATTGATTAGAGCGGTGCTTTGTAACCGAGTCTTACTGCCGACATCTGGAAGACCCTCATCCCACTCACCAACTTGGCAGCCGCACTCCATTCCCCACACAGACTTCTGGGTCTAAATCATCTGGATCCCAAATCCCGTCCCCTCCCCTTTATCCCTATTCTCTTTGTGGAAGATTGCATGAGAATGCGATTGATTGAATAAAACTGCCCGCTGCCCAGGATAGGGGAAATTGGTGAGCTCCAAAAAATATATATATATAATTAGTCCTGAGTAGAAGGGAGGAGAGCCTGGAAAGAATGGAAGGTATTGTGTATGCTCTGGGATACCAGATGATGCTGTAAATAATAGAGTGACTATCTGCTGAGTGTGTACAGCTTTTAAAAAATTGTTTAAGGAAAGAAAAAAAAGATACAGTTTGGTACCATGCCACCCAGAGAGGGAAATAGAACAGAAAAGGGAAATTGTTACATGTTCTACAGGAGGAGGCCCCATGGCTTTTGCCACTGTCCTTTGTCTTTCACTACTGCTCCCAGGGGATATTAGGCTGGTGTAAAAGTAATTGCGGGATTTCTTTGTTGTCGTTGCCATTAAAGGTAATGGAAAACCCGCAATTACGTTTGCACCAACCTGATACATCAGCTCTAAGGGAAAGCTCATTCCGTTAGTAGAATCAGTCTGGCCACATCCCTTGTGAGCCTCTCTGGATTTTTTTTGAGAAACAGGAGCCTCTTGTTTACACCTTTACCATTAAGACTGAGAAAACTGGGCCGGGCGCGGTGGCTCACAACGGTTTTAATCCTAGCGCTTTGGGAGGCCGAGGCAGCCGGGGCAACATAGGGAGACCCCCATTTCTATTTTTTTTTTAGACTCGTAGTCTCACTGTCTGGAATGCAGAACTGCAGTGGCACAATCTCAGCTCACTGCAGCCTCTGCCTCCCAGGTTCAAGCGATTCTCCTGCCTCAGCCTGGCAAGTAGCTGGGATTACAGGCATGTGCCACCCTGCCCCACTAATTTTTTGTATTTTTAGTACAGAGTTTCACCACGTTGGCCAGGGTGGTCTCGAACTCCTGACCTTGGGTGATCCATACACCTCAACTTCCCAAAGTGCTGGGATTATAGGCGTGAGCCACTGCACCCGGCTTATTGGCCGTATTTTTGGAATGCATTTGGAGCTTGGGTCAGTAGTTGCTGTTTTCATGTGATATTACCAGCGTGTTGCCTATACAGATTGAATATGCCTTATCCAAAATGCTTGCAACCAGAAGTGTTTTGGATTTCAGGAGTTTTTTTTGGATTTTGGAATATTTTCATGTATATAATGAGATTTGTTGGGGATGAGACTCAAGTCTAAACATGAAATTCGTTTATGTTTCATATATACTTTATACACATACCTTAAAGGCAGTTTTATACAGTATTTTCAATAGTGTGATTGAAACAAAGTTTGTGTTCATTGATCCATCAGAAAGCAAAGATGTCACTGTCCCAGCCACACATGTGGACAATCTGGTTGGTTGACGTCCCCATCATTCCTGACTCTGAATGCATATGCTATCAAGAAGCAGTCATTTTCTTATACCTATTCACACATAAGTACTTGACAGTATAAAACGTGATACACCACTAATACAGTGAGAAATTGTGTGTTCAGGGTAACTAAGCAGCACAGCAGGTCACCAGAACACCTGTATCAGCTTCTGAACCACAGCAGCAGCAACAAAAACAGCAGGCTGTCAGTCTTCAGCTGTTTTGATGGAAAGGTTACTGGACACCATATTTTATTTTTTTAAGGTGAGAAGAAACAGAAGCGGTTGAAGGACAGGAAGCGGGTCTTCTAGGGATGAGGAAGTGTTCTGCTGGGTGGCTTTTTAAAATGTTTCCTCCAGAGTCATTTGCCTCATTAACTGTGGTTTCTATCTTAGAAGTCTCTCTTGGATTCTATAAACTGCCTGATTTCTTGTTCTATTATGAATATATGCCGCTCTAGTGCCTCAATAATCCCCTCCCACATCCTCACCATACTGTCTATAGGCACTTTTTCTGCAGTGTTAACAACGTCCTCTTCATTGTCACTGTTACCACGATTGCCTTGATTCAGAACTGAAGGGGGCCAGCCCCTCCACACCTGTGGGTATTTCTTGTCAGGACGAGAGACTGAGAAAAGAAATAAGACTCAGAGACAAAGTATAGAGAAAGAACAGTGGGCCCAGGGGACCGGCACTTAGCATGCAGAGGACCCGCACTGGCACCGGTCTCTGAGTTCCCTCAGTATTTATTGATTACTATTTTCACTATCTCAGCAAGGAGAATGCGACAGGAAAACAGGCTGATAGTGGGGACAAGGTCAGCAGGAAAACATGTGAGCAAAGGAATCTGTCACAAATAAGTTCAAGGGAAGGTACTGTGCCCAGATGTGCACGTAGGCCAGATTTATGCTTGTCTCCACCCAAACATCTCAGTGTAACAAAGAGTAGCAGAGCAGCATTGCCGCCAGCATATCTTGCCTCCAGCCACAGGGCAGTTTTCTCCTATCTCAGAATAGAACGAATGTACAATCGGGTTTTACACCGAGACATTCTGTCCCCAGGGACATGCAGGAGACGGAGGCCTTCCTCTTACCTCAGCAGCAAGAGGCCTTCTTTTACTAATCCTCCTCAGCACAGACCCTTTACAGGGTGTTGGGCTGGGGGACAGTCAGGTCTTTCCCTTCCTACGAGGCCACATCTCAGACTGTCTCAGTAGGGGAAACCTTGGACAATATCCAGGCTTTCTTGGGCAGAGGTCCCTGCAGCTTTCCACAGTACATTGTGCCCCTGGTTAATCGAGACTGGAGAATGGTGATGACTTTTACCAAGCGTACTGCCTGCCTGTAAACATATTGTTAACAAGGCACATCCTGCACAGCCCTAGATCCCTTAAACCTTGATTGCATACAGCACATTTCTGTGAGCACAGGATTGGGGCTAAAGTTACAGATTAACAGCATCTCAAGGCAAAACAATTTTCTTAGTACAGATCAAAATGGAGTTTCTTATGTCTTCCTTTTCTACACAGACACAGTAACAGTCTGATCTCTCTTTTCCCTACAAGAACAGTTTGTGCTATTTCACCACTGGCTGTTTCTACTGTTGGCATCGTGTCTGCACTCCCAAAAGCTATGGATTTTGGAGCATTTCAGATTTTAGGTTTTTTTGATTAGGAATGCTTAACCTTGGCCAGGCATGGTGGCTCATCCCTGTAATCCCAGCACTTTGGCATTGGGGGGCCAAGGTGGGCGGATCAGTTGAGGTCAGGAGCTCAAGACCAACCTAACCAATATGGTAAAACCCCATCTGTACTAAAAATACAAAGATTAGCCAGGCATGGTGGCACATGCCTGTAGTCCCAGCTACT
>NW_012102476.1:4350646-4356998 GCF_000951045.1 Mandrillus leucophaeus | reverse complement strand
CAGCTGCTCAGGAGGCTGAGGTGGGAGAATCGCTTGAACCTGGGAGGCGGAGGTTGTGGTGAGCTGAGATCGTGTCATTGCACTCCAGCCTGGGCAACAAGAGCGAAACTCCATCTAAAAAATAAATAAATAAATAAGGCTTGTTATCGGTAGTAAAAGAAGTTCTCAGGATTTTACAAGCTCATTTTCATCAGACATGGGAAATTTCTGTGCAGAGCTTCATATGAGAAAATTACTTGGAATTTTTTGATGTAATCATTTTCAGTTACATGTCTCTCAGTGGAACATGATGCTAAATTGTCATGAGTAGCAGTAGTAATAAAACTTGTTACTAATATTTTGGCAACCTACCTTAAGCCACACATTTTGTACCATTATATGTATCTCTGCAGCAGCCATATTAGTTAGCTACCATTATTCATTTTTTAGATGGAAAAACAGACAAATTTTTTTGTGTGGTTATGTAACTTATCCAGGGTCACTCAGGGCCATGATTTTGACCCAGGCAGACTTATTCCTGTGTTCCACTCTTAACTACCACACTCTTTTTGCCAGCTAAGATTTTCAAGTGGAGCGAAGTACAATTGTGGTCATTCCTTACTAGGACTCAGATGTTTCTAGATCTTACAACTTGGCTAATTGTAAATAAGGAGGGAAAAAAAGCAAGTGGGAGTTAAGTTTTCTATTCTAGTGGACAGTATTGACTCAGATGATAGGGAGTATATATATCATTTGTCCTGTAAATGCCTCTGATGATCTATGGAAAGGTAGCATAGGCTCCCTTTCTGTCAGGTGACCCAAGGAGGACATACACCTGAGTGGATACGAGTGTGTAGCCAAAGGGAAGAAAAATAGAGTCTGGGTTGGGCATAGTGGTTCATGTCTATAATCCAAACACTTTGGGAGGCCGAGGCAGGCAGATCACCTGAGGTCAGGAGTTTGAGACTGGCCTGGCCAACATGGTAAAACCTCGTCTCTACTAAAAATACAAAAATTAGCCAGGTGTGGTAGCGCATGCCTGTAATCCCAGCTACACAGGAGGCAGAGGGAGGAGAAGATCTTGAACCCAGGAGATGGAGGTTGCAGTGAGCCAAGATCACACTACTGCACTCCAGCCTGGGCGACAGAGCGAGACTCCATCTCAAAAAAAAGAAAAATAGAGTCTGCCCCACTGGACTCCTTCTCAACAGGTAAAAGTAATCCTGCCATGTTCACAGTCACTAAATTGATCCAGCACCAGGATCTTGAATGGCACAATGATGATTTTGCCAAGAATATAATGTACTTGAAGGGAAGAGGTTAAAGTGAGTGATAGGAGGCCTGTAAAACCACCTTGTTGCGTATTACTTCCAGGGTCAGACAGGACAGAAATGGAGAAACAAAGCAGGCCAGATGGCAGTAGCTTGGACCCATGCTCTCGTTCAGTGAGGTAGCCCCAGCTGATGGTGGCCGTGAGAGAGGACAGCCCCAGTGTGGCCATGTCTTCAGGTTCTTCCAGAGAAGCTGGAAATCCATATTTTCTTGTAAAAATGCCCCAATTTTATTCATCAATCTAATGGGAGTCTCAGTGAAAGGGAATGATCCCTCCCAAGGTCTCAGGATCATTGTGAAGATGAAAAGGCACAGGTATTTCAGGTGTGCACCGGAGCGCTTACTGATTTCCCTCAAGTCCAGGGTGGGCAAGCATGACTCAGTGCCCAAGAAGGCTCTGGAAAGGGGAGAATGCATCTGCTCTCAGTGGAGAATGGGAGGGCTGGCCCAGGTCATCGCATTTATGTTTTGTGGAAGCTCCCAGCCCTCGTTCCCATAACGTAGTGTCCTTTCTCCTACATCCCCACCTCAGGGTCAGTGCCCTCAAGCTCAGACAAGTCCAAATCCTCTCCCCATGGTATCTGTCCTCTCCCATGTCCACTGTATGAGTCTCTCCCAGGTGTCTCATTCTAAAATATTCCTGCCAGGCTTAATGGATGCTACTCTCTGTATAATGGATGGTCCAAATTGACAAATTTTTTCTGTAAAGGGCCAGATCTTAAGGCTTTGCAGACTTTATAATCTTAGTTGCAGTAACTCAGTTCTGCCATTGTCTTGCAAAACCGGCCATAGACAATCTGTAAACAAATGGGCATGGCTGCATTCCAGTAATACTTTATTTCCAAAACCAGGGAGTAGTAACAGTTTACTGATCCCTGGTCTAAATCAGTGTTTTCTATACTGATTGCTGTCTGCTCTTTGGCTGGATTTTGATCGTGGAATCATCTCGGTCACTGTGGTCATGAAGTACTTGGCAGAGAGAGTTAGGTAGCCAGAAAGCATTGGTTGTGCAAACGAAGGTCCCACTGATTCCAGAGACTTCTCTTACTCTGCCCAGCCTAAGGAGGCCTGTTCCTCTGCCGTGCAACCCCAGCTGCAGTTCAAATCTTTTTTTTTTTTTTTTCCTGAGACTGGGTCTTGCTTTGTCACCCAGGCTGGAGTGCAGTGACATGATCATAGCTCACTGCAGCATTGATATCCTGAGTTCAAGCCATCCTTCCACCTCGGCCTCCCAAGTAGCTGGGTCTACAGGCATGCCACCATGCCTAGCTAATTTCTTTCCCACTTTTTGTAGAGATGGGGTCTTGCTGTGTTGCCCAGGCTGGTCTTGAATTCCTGGCCTCAAGCGATCCCTGGGCCCAAACCCCCTGTAATCCCAAAGTGCTGGGATTATAGGCCTGAGCCACCATACCCAGCCCAAATCCTTTTATTTATTTATCCCATAATAACCATCTGTGAGCCACCTGCCCAGCCTAACAGCTAGAATAGGTTAGCAATAACCTTTGAATTTCCGCTTAAGATTTCCTGCTTTTTTGAATAGTTTTACCAAATAGGTAAATATTCCTAAGTGCTATGTTGTTTAGTTTTAAGTTTAGAGCTTTACGAGCTGTGCTGTATGTGGTCTTCATGAGTTATTTTCATGCAAGAGTTTAATAGTAGTGTTCATCTATGAATGAATGCCTCTGGGTGAATATACTAGAATGTGTGTATTCTGTCAGTCAACATTTGCATTATTCCCAGGTTTTTTGCTGTTGTGAACAGTTCTGCAAAGAACGTTTCTTGTCCGTGTCTCCTAGGGGACATATTGAGGAACTGCTATGTGTAGGCACTTCTGACCCCGTCATGCAGCTATGACTGTCCGCAACTTCTAGTACCAGATTGAGTTCCCAAGGGCAGTGACTCAGGGTGAATTGGCCAATTCAGTGCCAGGGTCTGCCAGGCCCCACAGCTCCCACACCTCTTCCTTGCTCCTTACCCGTGCCTTCTCTCCCCAGATTCAACCGGCATGCTGGGCCGCATCGTCTTTGCCTGGTGGAAAGGGTGAGTTTGTCTTCCCGGCCAGCAACTCTGGCAACTCTTCCTAGTGGGGGTAGTAATGATAGTAATAGTATTGCCATTAATTTTGATTGTAAGGGTTCCATGAGATGGTCTATGCAAAGTGCTTAATGCCCGTGGCATCGTACATAATAGGGCTCAGTAAACACTAGCCACCATTAACAGCTGTAACGGTGCCCCCTGAGCCTCTGTATGTTGTCTCTTAATCCTTACAGCAACTCTGTAGGATGGGGTTGGATATGTACATTTCATAAATGTGGATGAGGGAAGTTACTTGCCCAGACCATACAGCTTATAACTAGCGAGATGGGATTTGAACCTGAAGCCTGTGCTTTCCATGGTATTGGGCAGTTCACTGGGCAGAACCCTCAACCAGGCCGTGTGTTCAGGATCTCCTTATGTGTGTCTGATACCCCTCCCAAGAATGTTCCCATTCCCTCCAGGAGATCTCACACTGAGACTTGGGCCTAATGCTGCAAATCCTGAGCTGAGCTGGGGCTGCAGTATCCTCCTGACCCTAGAGAAGTTGTTTCCAAGTGTTTGTGCACAGGGCAGGGAGTCACTGTCTGACAAAAAGGGCAGGTGAGGTAGTCATCCACGGTGTTATGTAACAGAAGTACCCTAGGCCTGGATGTCGGAGCCCGGCTCTCTTAGCCTTTTCCCCCACTGTTCATGTGATCCAGGGAAATCATATCCCCTATCAGGGCTAGCTGTCTGTAACATGCAGGGTTATACACTCAATGTGATGTTTACTAGTCCAAAATACACTCGCTGGGTACCCTCACTCTAAAGCAAGAAGAACGGGGAGAGGCAGAGGAACCCAGGAAGAGCCTCCCTCTAAGGACGGACAGAGGTTGGGGAGCAGCCACAAGACAGTCAGGGTTTTCCTTGGTAAATCATGAGTTCATAAGCGGGAGACACTGGGCAGTCAGTCAGTCACTGAAGATCCTCCCAGCTAATGGTGGCATTTTAGGTAGCAGTGACCGGGTGTGGGGACAGATGTCTGTCTGGGGGTGTGGATTTTCCTGAGCTCTTCAGACTTTACTGTGGTCCAGGACTCCCCCCACTGCCCATACGATGTGTTTCTCCTTAAATCCACATTACAACAACCTCTCCTCCCCAACAGGAGCAAACTGGACTGCAACGCCAAGCAGTGGAGGTGAGGAGGAGCGGGGATAAGGGAGGAGAGTCTTCCATTAGGAAAGTCTCCTACCTCTGACCTCTAACCTCTGATCCCTCCCCAGGCTTTTTGCGGACATCCTCAATGATGTAGCCATGTTCCTTGAGATTATGGCTCCTGTATACCCAATCTGTTTCACTATGACCGTCTCCACCAGCAACCTGGCCAAGGTAGCCACCTGTGGGGCACCCATCTGCCCAAGACACCTGCCTTGGTAGTGTGTGAGTTTACCTGGGCTCTGTGTTCAAGCCACTCCGAGAAGAGCAAGAAAGTTCAGATGGTTCTACTCAAACCCAGCCATCCTTTCTGACCCTCCTCCAGCCAGACAGCGTCTAGCGCCCCAGAAAGTGTAAGGCAATGTCTAGAGCCACAGGACTGGGGAGGGAGCTCCGAGCTGAGAAGTGGAAGGGGGTTGTCCAACGTCAACATTTGGGACCAGCTTCCTTGACTTCCGTTTGGTTCTTTCAGTGCAGTATTTATGGAGTGCCTGCTGCATGCTTGGCACAGAATGTGGCCCCCTGGCTTTGGAAAGAAACCACACATAATTGCTTCAGTGTTTGTGGAATTATAGGTACAGGTATTCCAAATGAGAGATGCAGGGGCCTGCAAGAGAGTGAGGCGGGGATTCCAGCCTGGTCAGGGAGTGTAGGAAGAGCTCCCCCGAGCCTGGGTCCTGAAGATGGAGTTTAAGGTGCAGGGCGGGTGTTCTGGGCAAAAGAAACAGCACAGCTTAAGGTCCGGAGGCAAGATGGAGATGGAGCACAGACCACACCGTGAGCTGGGAGACATGTGGGGTGCAGGTACACTCTTCCTCCACGCCAGGCTGTTGCCCGCATAACCTTTACAGGTTGGTCTCATCCAAATGAGGACACTGAGGCCTGGCGTGGTTCAGCAAAGAGCATATCGTGTCAGAGTTAAGTACCTGGCCCAGAGGAGAAACTCAAAAAAATGGAAGACCCATTCCAAGGCCCGTCTATCAACTTAAAATCACATTAGGGCCATGTTTCTCCATAAGCACTGGCATTTGGGTTACAACGGTTCCTTATGGTGGAGGACATTTAGCTTCCCTGGTGCAGGCCTAAATGCTATGAGCACCCCTAAACACAGGGTAGGAAAACCCAGAGAAAAGCATGGCTATAGCTGTGGACCGAGGGTTGTGCCCTCTGGCTTTTGCTTCAAACTCTGCCTTTGGGGCCTCAGTCTCTTCATCTGTCCAACAAGGGAATGGAACAGGGCCATGAGCTTCCCTCTGAAGACCCCTCCCTAGAGTTCCCCTCTCCACAACCTCCATGTCCAGCTGCACCAAGAGAAGCCAGTTTGGCTGTCATCCATGCTACCGCCACCACCACTGCCACCTCCTCCTCCTCTTTCCCCTTCCCCTTACCTGTCACCTTCAGCTGAACCTTCAATTCTATTATTTTTCCCTCCTCAAAATCTCCAATCCATTCTCTCCTCCGTCTCCCTGTCACCACCTCTCACTGCTGAGAGAGCACTGTTGCTTCCCGGGTAGCCTCCCTGCTGCTCCCCTCTCAGAGCAGCCTAGTGATCCTTTCAAAGAGAAAAGTGATCAAGTCACTCTGCTGCCCCATTGCTCTTAGGGAAAGACCTTCACCAGGCTTGCCAGGCTCTGCGTGGTCAGGTCCCTGTCAGCCACTCTGCCCTCACTTTGTCCCTCGTTCCTCTGGCCTTGGAACAGACTGTTTCCTCTGTCTGCATAGTAACTTGTTTATTTATTATCTATTGATCTATACGCTCCATGAGGGCAGGGCCTGGGTCTGACTTGTATCACAGCACCTAAGTCTATGT
>NW_012102476.1:4347062-4350211 GCF_000951045.1 Mandrillus leucophaeus | reverse complement strand
GTGTGGCCAAAGCAGGAGCTGGAGGGCTGGGAGTTCTGGGATGAGAATGGTCTTTGGGCCTCCACCTTGGAGAAGGAAATTAAGTTTCTGTGAGGCCAGTCCCCAAGGTGGTAGTGGCAGGTGGGACTCCAGTTTCCTAGAACAGGACAGGGAAGTTGAGCCTAGGGGGCATCAAGGTGAGAAGTAGATACCAAGGACAGCATTCAGAGTTTGGTCAGGGCCAGGTTTTCTCCAGCTGGTCTGAGTGCCTGTATTACCAGGAAACGTGTCTCCACCAACCTTCTCTCTTCCCCTCCCCACCCAGTGTATCGTGAGTGTTGCTGGTGGGGCCACTCGGGCTGCGCTGACGGTGCACCAGGCTCGGAGGAACAACATGGCTGACGTGTCAGCCAAGGACAGCAGCCAGGTGAGCGCCAGAGCCGGAGGGAGGGCGTGGGGTGGGGAGGGGAAGTGGGGAGAAGCCCCTGAGTGCCCTGGAGGGCCCAGGAATACACAGGAAGAAGAGTGGGTGCTCCCTGCTGACTCAAGACACCCAAGCAGGAGTAGGGTTTGGGCTCTGGTGGCAGCAAGTCTGAGCTGATCTTAGGCCCTGCCCACCACCTGGGTGGCTGAGAGCAAGCCCTCAGCCTTGCCCTCTCCAGACCCCACCTTGCAAGCTGGATGTTCTGATCACATGAGGCCCCACATGTCAAGGCAGTTGGCAAGTCAGAGGCACCCAGCACGTGGGTTTGCTGGGTCACTGGCTGGGGCCTCCACTCAGCAGTTTAGCAGGCCTGCTGGCCCAGCCCCCCTACCCGCCCCAGGGAGCCTAGAGTTGGAGTAGGGACACCCCTAAGGCTGAACTCTGCATGGATTAGACCTCCACAAACCCCATGCTGAGGGCTTAACTCTCTCGCCTATCATCCTAGCACTTTGGGAGGCCGAGGTGGGAGGATCACTTGAGGCCAGGAGTTTGAAACCAGCCTGGGCAACCCAGCGAGACCCCATCTCTACAAAATATATAAAAGAAACACTAACCAGGTGTGGTGGTGCACACCTGTAGTCCCAGCCTCAAGCCCAGGAGGTGGAGGCTGCAGTGAGCTGTGATCACCCCAGTGTACTCCAGCCCGGGTAACAGAGCAAGACCCTGTCTCAAAAACAAACAAACTCTCACACCAACCTTGCGAGGTAGGTACTTCTTAGCCCTGGTTTACAGACGAGGAAATTAAGGCCCAGGGAAGTCCCAGAAGTGTGAGATGGTTTTCTTTGACACTGAAGCAATTTAGAAACTGCTGTTCGATGCATTCCTACTTTCTGGCCTTCTCTTCCATTGTTTGGCTCAATAATCTTAACCCAAGCTAATATTTATTAAGCACTAACCACGTGCCAAGTATTTCATTTCTGGAAACTCTTTAAATTCTCACAGTGGGCATGTGCAGTAAATGCTCATGGTTGCCTTAGTACAGATGAGGAAATAAAGCATGAAGAGGTCCCATCTCCCTGGGGACCCCTGGGGAAGTCCCTTCTCTCAGGATGCTCAGGCTCATTCCACCCATTGTCTCTTCCGAACCTAAGTCCACAGGCTGTTAAGGAGCAAGAAGGAAGCACAGCACAGGCCCCTCACCGCACGACTCCCGGCTCCATGCCTGCTGTCCCTCGCCTGTTCTCTCGCTGGCCCTCAGCCCTCACCCTAAGCCCAAGCCATTTTTCCCAAGGCCCCAGGGCTTCCTCGGTCCACAGAGTCGGGAACGTATCCAGGACCAACCTGGGAATGTGTCAGTCCCGCAGCAGACCCCAGCTTTCTGCCGATGCAGCTTTGCTGTCACTGGATGTGGCCGCTGGAAATGACTCTTCCCACCTGGGAGAGAGGAGGTCCCTCTGCTCCTCAGCTTCCAAGGTTCCTGATCCCCAGTTTCCTGCCACACCCACAGCCTTTATTCCCACAGCATACGCCTTTCCCGGGGAGGGGGCTGGGTGAGAAGAGCTCTCCAGTCTCAGGTCCTCTCTATGCCAGGACCAGCTCTACCTGGGAGCCCAGTTGTCAGGGGCACTAATCCAGACTCCACTCTCAAGATGAGTTGGGGGCAGGTAGCCTGGGGTCCCCTAGGGTGATCTCAATCCAGCCATCAGAGTGTTCTTATAACATTGATACACAAGGGAAGAGGTGTGGGTCTTGTTCCTTTTCTTCCAGGGTGCTTCCTTGACCCCTTTGCAAATTTATCTGCCAGTTACTGCATACCAAAGGAGCTTGGTGGGAGGGGAGCAGTCAACTTAAAATCAGTAGATAAAAGTTATTCCAGCTCATGCCTGTTACCCCAGCACTTTGGGAAGCTGAGGTGGGGATCACTTGAGCCCAGGAGTTCGAGATCAGCCTGGGCAATATAGCAAGACTTATCTTCACCAAAAAATGCAGTAATAATCAGCGGAGGCATGGTGGTAGGATCACTTGAGCTCAGGAGTTTGAGGTGGCCATGAGTTATGATTATACCACTGCACTCCAGCCTGGGTGACAGAGCGAGACCCTATTTCTTTAAAAAAAAAAAGTACACATTAGTAAGTGCCTGAGTGTGGGTCTATTCTGGTGACTTGCAAGACAAAGACGACGTGTTCATGGGTATTCCAAGGGCACCTACCTGGGCAGAGAAGCAACTGATACACATATATGTATTTAGACAGGGTATCACTGTGTCTCCCAGGCTGGAGTACAGTGGTGCAATCATGGCTTAATTGTTTTTTTCTTTTTTGGAGACAGAGTCTTGCTCTGTTGCCCAGGCTGCAGTGAAGTGGCGTGATCTCAGCTCACTGCAACCTCCACCTGCCAGGCTCAAACAGTTCAGCCTCCTGAGTAGCTGGGACTACAGGCACACACCCCCATACCCGGATAATTTTTGTATTTTTAGTAGAGACATGGTCTCACCATGTTGTTGCCCAGGCTGGTCTTAAACTCCTGAGCTCAGGGAATCTGCCCACCTCGGCCTCCCAAATTGCTTGGATTACAGGCATAAGCCACTATGCCCCACCAAATTTTTAATTTTTTTGTAGAGATAGGGTCCCACTATGTTGCCCAGGCTGGTCTCAAGCTCCTGGACTCAAGTGATCTGCCCACCTCAACCTCCCAAAGTGCTGGTACTACAGGTGTGAGCCACCTCGAGCTGGCATCTTTTAAATGA
>NW_012102476.1:4341426-4347012 GCF_000951045.1 Mandrillus leucophaeus | reverse complement strand
AGTGAAGTGGCGTGATCTCAGCTCACTGCAACCTCCACCTGCCAGGCTCAAACAGTTCAGCCTCCTGAGTAGCTGGGACTACAGGCACACACCCCCATACCCGGATAATTTTTGTATTTTTAGTAGAGACATGGTCTCACCATGTTGTTGCCCAGGCTGGTGTTAAACTCCTGAGCTCAGGGAATCTGCCCACCTCGGCCTCCCAAATTGCTTGGATTACAGGCATAAGCCACTATGCCCTACCAAATTTTTAATTTTTTTGTAGAGATAGGGTCCCACTATGTTGCCCAGGCTGGTCTCAAGCTCCTGGACTCAAGTGATCTGCCCACCTCAACCTCCCAAAGTGCTGGTACTACAGGTGTGAGCCACCTCGAGCTGGCATCTTTTAAATGATAGTTTATCCACCAAAAACTAAAAATTTACTCCCACTGCAGTAGGGAGCCCTGGGAGGTTGTGGAGCAGGGAGGATGGGGAAAGGCACTCAAGGGTACTCAGTGGCCTGGAGGGGCACCCTCCAACTCCTACTCCCTCTGCCGTTTTCCAGGAGACGCTGGTGAACCTGGCAGGGCTCTTGGTCAGCCTCCTGATGCTCCCTCTGGTGTCAGGTTGCCCTGGGTAAGCCGCCAGCAGGGTGGGCAGGAGAGCCCCAGCTGGGCCTCTGCCCGTCTCGGCTACCTCACTCTCTCACCCCAGCTTCAGCCTTGGATGTTTCTTCTTCCTCACTGCCCTCCACATCTATGCCAACTACCGCGCGGTCCGATCCCTGGTCATGGAGACCTTGAACGAAGGCCGGCTCCGGCTGGTCCTGAAGCACTACCTTCAGAGGGGAGAGGTACTCGACCCCACTGCAGCCAATCGCATGGAGCCGCTGTGGACAGGTGACTCTGCCCCTTGTCTCAGGTCCTGTGTCTCAGCCTCTCCCACTGCCTAGGCGTCCTGACCCCAGCTTCCCACAGGTTTCTGGCCAGCTCCGTCTCTATCCCTGGGAGTCCCCCTACACCGCTTGGTCTCCAGGTGAGTGGCCTGGCGTCTCCCACTCATCACCGCTGCCACCCACACTCCCCGCACACACCCCTCACTCCAGTTACACACTGGCCTCCCTGGCAAGGCCCCACCTCTCTGTCCTGGGTTCTTCATTGCTGCTGAACAGACATGGGGGCAGTGTGGGTGTGTGAGGGAGGAAAGGGTGTATAACATGAAGCACATGGAAGGGATGTGTTTGATGGGTGAAGGAAGAATGGGCAGATGGGGAGTTTGGATGACTGGATATAGGAAGAAAGGATAGATTTGGGTGTGTGGGTAATGGCTGAGGGAGAGAGGAAGCGAGGGGCCCTGAGTGAAGCCTGGATCATTTCGGTTCACCGTGGGTGGCTGTTCAGTGGCTGGTTGGGCATGCCTGCCTTTGCTGTCCTCCACCCCCACTGCACTCTCCTCTCCCCCACAGTGTCTTTGAGCTGCAACAGCTGGTTGAGGGGCACCAAGAACCCTACCTCCTCTGCTGGAACCAGTCACGAAGTGAGTGTGCCTAGTTCTCCCAGCTTACGATGCACCCTCCCGGGTCAGCCTCTCATTCCTCCAATCCAGGGCCCCCAGCTCTGGGCAGTTTGGAGGCTGCCTGTTCTGGGGGTTGCTCTAGACCATTCAAATTACAGCTGCAATGCCCCAGTGAAGTTCACTTCACCCCTGTGTAAAACGGAGCTAATGGTACCGCCTTACTCCCTGCGGTGTTTTTATGAGGATCAGATAATGTGACTGCAAAGCATCTTATATATTGCAGCACTCTTAGTAAGGCTATGACCTTTGCTGTCCCTGGGAAAACCACCCTTCTCTCCCGTCCTGGGTTGCCTCTTGGGTAAACAAGTCCTTGAGTGTGCTGGTCTGCTGGTGAGTGTGAAAAGGCGCTTATTCTCACCAGCCATTAAAGAAATGCAAAATAGACCCAGCCCAGTGAGCTGCTGTGAAGTTGTATTTGGAAACTGGTCAGTTTGGCCCAAACATTGGGGAGCAACAGATGAATTGGAAAGGAAAGGATGAGGTGCTGGCCTTCCATGCCAGGCGAATAGGTCTCGGGGCAGACAGGGGAAGCAGGGTGATGGGATCGAGGGGGTTTGGGAGGTTTCCATTCCCTGATACCAGTCTGTCTCTGGGTCCCTCCAGACCAGGTACAGGTAGTTCTGAACCAGAAGGCAGGCCCCAAGACCGTCCTAAGGGCCGCCACACATGGGCTGATGCTTGGGGCCCTGCAGGGAGACGGACCCCTTCCAGCAGAGCTGGAGGAGCTGAGGAACCAGGTGCGGGCAGGTAAGTGCCTCATAATCTAGACTGCTGATGCCTCAGGGCGGGGAGGAGAGGGGACAGACTCTGTCCTGCTGGAGGATACAGAGCTTCTGGTTCTGCACCCCCGCACCCAGGTCCTAAGAAAGAGAGCTGGGTCATCGTCAAGGAGACACACCAAGTGTTGGACATGCTGTTCCCAAAGTTCTTGAAAGGTAACATACCTCAGCTCATGGCTGCTTGGTCCCTGAAGCCTTGTCCCTGGGGGCCCCACCTTCCCCCACTCCCACCCTTCCATCTGAAAGGTGAAAGACTTGGGTTCTTGGTCCTGATGCAGAGGCTCACACCTATAATTCTAGCACCGTGGGAGGCCTAGGTGGGCAGATTGCTTGACACCCTGCCTGGGCAGCATGGTGAAAACTTGTCTCCACAAAAAAATACAAAAATTAGGTGTGATTCTGCACTTGTGGTTGCAGCTACTCAGGAGGCTGAGGTGGGAGGATCCCCTGACCTGGGAGAGGTCGAGGCTACAGTGAGCCATGATTGTACCAGCCTGGGTGACACAACAAGACCTTCTCTCTTCAAAAAAAAAAAAAAAAAGACTGCCGGGCACAGTGGCTCACACCTGTAATTCCAGCACTTTGGAAGGCCAAAGCAGGCAGATACTTGAGCTCAGGAGTTCAAGGCCAGCCCGGGCAACATGGTGAAACCCTGTCTCTACCAAAAATATAAAAAAAATTAGCTGTGCGTGGTGATGCACGCCTGTGGGACTGCCAGGAGGCTGAAATGGGAGGATCACTTGAGCCTAGGAGGCAGAGGTTGCAGTGAGCCCAGATTGTGCCACTGTACTCCAGCCTGGGTGGCAGAGACCCCCATCCCCCCCCAAAAAAAAGATGGGTTCTCCCTGTAATCCTAAGTTTAGCACTCAGTTTCCCTGTCTATAGGACGGAGAGCTTAGAATGGTCTCTGAGGTGGTATCAGCGTGGACAGTCTGTGTAATCCCCGTTGGCATGTAGGAAATGGGAGGATGGAGTGGGGAGGCCCTCACATTGACTGATGAGGACGTTTTGTCTGGTGCCTGTTCCATCCCAGCGCTCTTCTGTGTGCCATTTCAATGAATTCTTCCTGCAGCCAGGTGTGGTTTCAGCCTCATTTTATGCCAGACTCACCCAGCAGAGGCAGTGGGAGCCCCAGTAGTGCACAAAGCCCGCACCCAGCCTGTGCCTCTCCTTACCCTTGTCCCCAGCATTCCCGGCAGCACCCATGATCTCTCCCCAGGACTGCAGGATGCTGGCTGGAAGACCGAGAAGCACCAGCTAGAGGTGGACGAGTGGAGGGCTACATGGCTTCTGTCTCCCGAAAAGAAGGTCTTGTGAGCGGCCCAGACAGAGGCCCAAGCCCAGGACAGGAACCTGGAGCAAGGACACTTTGGCCACAGCAGGACAGGGGAAAGGCAGCTTTATTTCTCCTTAGGGCAACTGCAGCGGGTGGGCCAGGCCCTCATGGGAAGTGACTGCCAATCAGATGCAGTGGGCCCCAGGCAGAGGAAGGCTGGGAGAAGGAGAGCTAGGACCTTCTCACCCCACTGCCCCTTCCCCTTTTCTGGGGAGCACCGCAGGCTCCTCCCCACCACTTCCTGTGAGGCTGTGGCTTATAGTGTCCAACACAGTTGGTCTTAGGCATAGAAGCCCCAGAGGAACACAGCCACCGCCATCATGAGCAGGGCATTGAGGTTGACCACACGGGCCCAGCTCGGGTCCTCACTGATGTCCTCCAGCCGCCTGGTTGCTGCCACTGCCTCCTCCTGGGTAAGGGGCGGAGGACTGCCCACCCCACCCCTGCTCATTCCACAAAACCAGAGCAGGCACTGGCGGAAGAAGCTTGGTGCCGGGGCTTGGGGCTCTGGGGGAAATTGAGGCCCTGCAGTTAGTTTGCGGGAACTCAGCTCCCCCAGCCCCACCTGCCGGCATGGTGCCCTACCATCCATCTCCATGGCACGCTCTGGGCACCCATTCTGTGCAGGGAGTGAGGAGCCTTCCTGCTCATCAGCATCCAGGTCCTCCCGTTCTTCCTTGCTGTGCCGGAGACTGAAGACCAGGCGGTGGAGCTGGGGAGGGTGGGAGCACGGACTAGGTGGGAGTTCTGTCCCCCCATGCCCGACCCTGAAGTCTCTTGCACACCAGCTCGTCACTGCCTGCCCTACCCACCTCTGTTGAGACCACACAGCCAGCCCAGGCTCAACTCATGCCAACTCCATCCTACATGGCTGCCCTGTGCTCTCGGGGTAAACCCCGAGCCCCTGAGCTTGTGTTGACAGCCGTTGGCCCTGCTCCCCCAGCTTCATCAGCTCAGGTCCCCTGTCTACACCCAGATGGTAGCGCTTGCGACCCTGGCCTGGCAGTCCTGCTCACAGTGTTCTGTGCCTGTGTGCTCCCACCCTTCCCTCCTGCTGCTGCGGAATCCCTGTCATCCTTCCACACCCGGATCTCTTGTCCTGTCCTCACCCCACCCTGCCACCATCAACCCTGCCTGGAGCCACCTGCCCTTCAGCAACAAAACCAAACCTTTTTGTGGGCGTTCAAGATGGTATTGTCCCCCACCAGTCAGATCCTGTGTTTTGAGTCCCAAAGGCCATGCCAAGGATTGGCTCTGGGAGGCTTTAATCACCAACCCATCAACATCAAGCCTCCCCCAGGCCGGTTCAAATAAATGTATTTAAATAAAAATGCTTGCTCTGCAATTGCAACTGCGGCTGGACCCCCAGCCCGCTCCCAACCCTCAGTCTAGAAATTCAGGTCCTCCCCACTGTGCACTCCAGGAAGCAGAGGGCAGGTGTAAGTGGTTGCTGTGTCGCACAGTGCTTGTTTGAGGCACCCGGCCACTCACGTGCTTGCGGGGGATGGGCGCGGTGCACAGCGAGACCAGGAGGGTGAGGAGGCCGGAGCAGAGGAACAGCACGATGGCGAAGTAAAGGTAGTGCACGCCGCAGAGGAAAGCCGGGCACGCTGAGGGCTGCACACAGCTGCCCGAGCCGAAGGAGAACTCGGGAATCAGGCGTGCCAGGCCCATCAGGAGGCCCCCGATGAGTCCCCAGAAGGCGCCCTGCGAAGGAAACAGGTCAGCCTGCTCAGGATGTGCAAACCCAGCCCGCCGTCGCCATGCGCGCATGCCGCTCACCTGCTCATTAACGCGCGGCAGGAAGAGTGCCAGCACGAAGACGGCGGACACGGGCGGTGCCAGGTAGCTGGAGACGGCCTGGATGTAATCGAAGAGCTGCCCGCCCTGCGCCGCCTGCACCACGGGAAGCCAGGC
>NW_012102476.1:4335300-4336616 GCF_000951045.1 Mandrillus leucophaeus | reverse complement strand
CAGGAGGCTGAAATGGGAGGATCACTTGAGCCTAGGAGGCAGAGGTTGCAGTGAGCCCAGATTGTGCCACTGTACTCCAGCCTGGGTGGCAGAGACCCCCATCCCCCCCCCAAAAAAAAAAAAGGTGGGTTCTCCCTGCAATCCTAAGTTTAGCACTCAAGTTTCCCTGTCTATAGGACGGAGAGCTTAGAATGGTCTCTGAGGTGGTATCAGCGTGGACAGTCTGTGTAATCCCCGTTGGCATGTAGGAAATGGGAGGATGGAGTGGGGAGGCCCTCACATTGACTGATGAGGACGTTTTGTCTGGTGCCTGTTCCATCCCAGCGCTCTTCTGCGTGCCATTTCAATGAATTCTTCCTGCAGCCAGGTGTGGTTTCAGCCTCATTTTATGCCAGACTCACCCAGCAGAGGCAGTGGGAGCCCCAGTAGTGCACAAAGCCCGCACCCAGCCTGTGCCTCTCCTTACCCTTGTCCCCAGCATTCCCGGCAGCACCCATGATCTCTCCCCAGGACTGCAGGATGCTGGCTGGAAGACCGAGAAGCACCAGCTAGAGGTGGACGAGTGGAGGGCTACATGGCTTCTGTCTCCCGAAAAGAAGGTCTTGTGAGCGGCCCAGACAGAGGCCCAAGCCCAGGACAGGAACCTGGAGCAAGGACACTTTGGCCACAGCAGGACAGGGGAAAGGCAGCTTTATTTCTCCTTAGGGCAACTGCAGCGGGTGGGCCAGGCCCTCATGGGAAGTGACTGCCAATCAGATGCAGTGGGCCCCAGGCAGAGGAAGGCTGGGAGAAGGAGAGCCAGGACCTTCTCACCCCACTGCCCCTTCCCCTTTTCTGGGGAGCACCGCAGGCTCCTCCCCACCACTTCCTGTGAGGCTGTGGCTTATAGTGTCCAACACAGTTGGTCTTAGGCATAGAAGCCCCAGAGGAACACAGCCACTGCCATCATGAGCAGGGCATTGAGGTTGACCACACGGGCCCAGCTCGGGTCCTCACTGATGTCCTCCAGCCGCCTGGTTGCTGCCACTGCCTCCTCCTGGGTAAGGGGCGGAGGACTGCCCACCCCACCCCTGCTCATTCCACAAAACCAGAGCAGGCACTGGCGGAAGAAGCTTGGTGCCGGGGCTTGGGGCTCTGGGGGAAATTGAGGCCCTGCAGTTAGTTTGCGGGAACTCAGCTCCCCCAGCCCCACCTGCCGGCATGGTGCCCTACCATCCATCTCCATGGCACGCTCTGGGCACCCATTCTGTGCAGGGAGTGAGGAGCCTTCCTGCTCATCAGCATCCAGGTCCTCCCGTTCTTCCTTGCTGTGCCGG
>NW_012102476.1:4327661-4331330 GCF_000951045.1 Mandrillus leucophaeus | reverse complement strand
GCACGCTCGGAGCAGATGGAGCCTTCTGTCTGGCTTAGCACCACCCTGGAGGGGTTCCCGCCTCTCAGACTGCGCCTTAGACAGTTGTGGGAAAGGCAGGGAGGGACTCAGGCTCCACCCGTCTTGGCTCCGCCCCGGCCTCACTGCAGGCGCAGTCCTGTCCCCGCACCTGGTCGCTGCACCAGTACCATCCCGAGACGATCGTGAGTCCCAGGAGCAGCGCGGGCCACGGCAGATCCCCGGTCACGGGGTGCCGGAGCAGGTGGTAGGAGTCGGGCCGAGGTCGATAGCAGGAGCTGGAGATGTTTCCCACGGCTGGATCCTCGGACACCGTCAGCGAAGTTGCTGCTCTCAGGTATTTGTCGAAGAGACCCGAATACCCGCCCACCTCGTGGAAGGCTGCCGGGTAAGGCCGTCAGAGGACCCTTCTTAGGACCCTCAGACCGGAGACGCGCGACGGCCCCGCGCGCAGGCCAAGAGCTCCGCGACCACGCCCTTCGCTCCCCTCCCTGGTAGGCGAGCCCCTACCGTAACCCATGAGGATGCAGGAGCCCCCCAGGATGACGAAGGTCTGTACCGTGTCCGTGTACATCAGCGCGGCCAGCCCTCCTGCAACAGGCCGGGGTCAGGGGACAGCCCAGCTGTTTATGCCACAGACAGGCTGGTCTTATCAATAAGGCGTCTTTGCGGGAATTTAAGAGAGTTCCCCTTCCTGGAGAATAAATTTCAAAACGATGGCCCATTCTCGGGGCTCATGCACGCAGGCACGAACAAGCAGGGCTTGGCGGGCAGAGTGTGGCTGAGTTTTAGGGCCAGGCCACACTTGCAGGACCCCCACTAGCAACCCCCTCTAGGCCCCAGTTTTGTTTGTTTTTGTTTCTGAGATGGAGTCTTGCCCTGTCGCCCAGGCTGGAGAGCAATGGCGAATTTCAGCTCACTGCAACCTCCACCTCCCCAGCTCAAGCAATTCTCCTGCCTCAGCCTCCGGAGTAGCTGGGATTACAGGCGCGTGCCACCACCTCCAGCTAATTTTTTGTATCTTTAGTAGAGATGGGGTTTCACCATGTTGACCAGGCTGGTCTCGAACTCTTGACCTCGTGATCTGCCCGCCTCGGCTTCCCAAAGTGCTGGGATTACAGGCGTGAACCACCGCTCCCAGCCACCCCCAGTTTTTTCTGTCATCATAGGAGAGGGTGATTCTCTAAGATCCAGTACTCAGTTCTGTTCCTTCTCAAGGTGGGGCCCCTCAAGCGAGCCTTGGCACCAAGCCCTGCCTACTCTGGTCCATATCTGACCTCAGGCCCCACCCCAGGTCCCTCTGAACCATACTGGGTTTGTCTAGAGGTCTTGGAGACTCGTCAGGTGCACTCTCCCAGGTGTTCAAGGCAGGCAAGAGCTGCTAAATCTTCCTTTTCTCGCAGTCCTCACTCAAGCCCAGCATGGTTTTCTCTCTCTGAACTTCCGGTCAAAATCCAAGAGACAGTGGAAAGAGAGGAAGCCTTTGCTCTCCAAATATTTAGTCCCTTCTCCTGCTTGGACCACACCACACTTCCAAACCTCTCCAGCTTGCTTTCCTCTGGCAACTCCCTAAACCCTGGCCACAGCTGGCAGCAGTGTCCCAGGCCCACTCTTTTTCCTAAGCCCCTGCTGGCACCTGTCACTGTGTAAATCATGGTGATGCCCAGAAGCGCGATGACGGAGGCATAGATGTTCCAGCCCAGAGCCTGCTGGATGAATACAGCTCCGGAGAACATGTCCACCTTTGGGGAGGAGCAAGTGCCAGGTCAGGACCCAGGGCAGTGTCCCTGGCCCACCTCCTGCCCAGACCATGCCCTACTAGCTTCAAAGCTTCCCTCCATTTTTCCAGGTCCCAGCACTGTGGCTAGTGCCCTGGAGACACTCCTTGCAGGTTCTGCCTCCATCATCATAACCCTCACAGTGGTTTCTCCTAGGTCCCACGCCCTCCAGAGTTCTCTAGAGACCCCACTCATGACTCCGCCCTTCTAGGGCCCCATCGCGTCCGCCACACGTGCTCACCGAGATCTTGGTGAAGATATACAGGAAAAGGGAGAGCACAGACAGGTAGAGGCGGATGCGGCGGCCGCCGAAGCGCTTGCGCAGGTACTGTGGCATCGTGATGACCCCTGCCGTCAGGTACACGGGTGCAAAGAGCCAGCCCAGTAGCAGCACCACGAAGAGCGCCTGCCGGGGGCAGTACTGCTGCTGAGGGTGGCTTTGCCCTCATCCCTGAGGATCTGACCTCTTTGTGAAGGTGCTACTCCAAGCAAGTGACCCTGGAAAGGGCCACATCTGGGGCCCAGAGGACAACTGCAGACGATGGCCCCGAGGCCCCGGGCACCAAGGAACAGAGCTGACACCCTCCTGGGTTCTTAACTGGAGCCCTCCTTGTCTACCCAGGTTATCACTTCTGGCCCGTTTCTCCCAATGTTGTCCCTATGTTCATCTAGATATGAACCCCATAATAGACCCCTCAGACTGACCCGAGCCAAAGCCACCCAAACCTTGTGTCCCTCAAGGCTCAGCTCAGTGGCCTCCTCCTCCAGGAAGCCCTGAGCTCAAAGCCTGATCTCCCCTCCAACGGGAGCCTCAGTCCCAGAGCTTTGTATCTGCTCCTCACTTCTACAAAAGGCTTTAACTTGGCCCCAAGTTTCTCACAGACCACAGCTTCAGAGCACATCTGAGCAGGTGCTTCCCTGGCTTTGAGGCTGCTCACCCCACTCAGAGAGGAATAAATGGAAGCTCCTAGAGGCAGTGGCTGGTGCAGGCTGGCTCACATGGCAAGTCAGGAGCAGGACCGACAGTGGTCACCCCTGCACCCCTCTGCTTCCTGGCTGGATGTGTGATCTCCACTCCCAGCCCAACCTCACCCCGCAGTTGGAAAGTCCCACTGCCAGTCTCATTCCCCCTTTCCCGGCGTTTCCCCAAGGTGTGACCCTTCCAAATGTTCTCACTGGGGGTGGGGTCATTGGAAAAAAAGGGCCTCACATTCCATTCGAATCCAGCCACAGCCAAGCCACTTGCAGCGCCAGTCCCTGCCAGGCCCACAAAGTGGCCACTGCCGATGTTGCTGGCGAAGAGAGAGGCCCCAACCTGGGTGGCCAGAGGAGGGAGTGAGCAGGGCTGCTTCTCCAGGCCCCCTCCCGTTCCCAGTCCAGCCCGTCTCACCGGCCACCACATCATGCTGCGTCCTGCCAGGAAGTAGCCGCCCACAGTGCCTCTGTTGGTTCTGCACATGGACTGGGAGACAGAGGTGGGGGAGACCTGGGTTTGGGGCACAGCCTTGGACTTCATTAGCGTCCTCAACACATTCCTCAGCCTTGTTTCTGGCTGAAGATTAACGACCCTAGTTTCCCTGATCATTTGCACTGCCACCCCCAACTCCTCCCACTCAGGGCAACCCAGGCTCTAATCCCAGTGTCCAATTCCCCAAGTCTTTTCACATATTTTTTCTTTTTCTTCCTTTTCTTTTCCTTCATTTTTTGAGACAGAATCTTGCTATTGTTGCCCAGGCTGGAGTGCAGGGGCATGATTTCGGCTCACTGCAATCTCTACCTCCCAAGTTCAAGCAATTCTCATGCCTCAGCCTCCGAAGTAGCTGGGATTATAGACACGTGCCACTACACCCAGCTATTTGTATTTATGTATTTA
>NW_012102476.1:4323062-4325011 GCF_000951045.1 Mandrillus leucophaeus | reverse complement strand
AGTTCGCAGTGAGCCGAGATCGCACCACTGCACTCCAGCCTGGTCGACTGAGCAAGACTCGGTCTCAGAAAATAAATAAATAAATAAATAAATAAATAAATAAATAAAAATTAAAAAGAGCAGGACTGATCTGACTTATCCCTGGAGTCTCATTGCTCAGCACAGGACTGGATTCAAGAAGGGCTAGGCTCGTTAATATCTGTATGTCTACCTTTCTAGAAGAATGGTGCAGACTTGAATGTTAGGAGACAGTTGAAGGGAAGTCCTGCCTGATTATGGCAGTGATGGTCATCCCGGAGACGGGGAACAGAGAAAAATGCTTTCAGTGTAATATGACAGAGTTTGGATGGAGGAGTACCTTAGTTTGGGTTCCTCCAAGAGGAGACCCTGAGATGAGAATTTGTGTGCAACGACTTTCCTGAGGAGGTGGTTCCAGTATGGACTGTGAAGGAGTAGGGAAGAGACATGAAACAAGGAGAAAAGCCAATAAAGCATGTGGTTCTTTGTTTTGAGACAGGGTCTCGCTCTGTCACCAAGGCTAGAGTACAGTGGTGTGATCACAGCTCACTGCAGCCTCGACCTCCTGGGCTCAAGGGATCCTCCCACCTGTTTCCCGAATAGCTGGAACTACAGGCACGCCACAACACTTGGCTAATTTTTGTATTTTTTTATACAGATGGGGTTTTACTGTGTTGCCCAGGCTGGTCTCAAAATCCTGAGCCAAACTGCCTCAGCCTCCCAAAGTGCTGGGATGACAGACAGGTGTGAGCCACCGCATCTGGCGCAAAGCTGTGTCATTTATCAGGATCACCACCAAGAGCAGTTGGAGCCTGATCCCAAAAAGGACACTCTGAGACACTGTGAAGAACGCACCATAGCAATGATCCTTGAGGGTCAGCTGCTTGGGGTATTTATTTCCTGATTTGTGTCTGTCACTGGCTAAAAGCTGCAGAAATGCCCACACACGCTTCAGGCCTGCTGAGAACACGGAACACACTCCCTCCTCCCAAGAGCAGCCTCAGACAAGAAACTCCGGGAGGAGCTGTAAGTCGGGGTGTCTGGAAACTGTCTGTATGTGACTTCCAAGGTGGGCCATGCAGGTAAATGGGTGGGGCACCCACAGTGTCTGCTTCAGGGGTTGATGAGTTTAAAGTGTCTGAGAGAAATCCAGTGCCAAGTGTCAGAGGACACGTGTGTGTTACAGACACTTCAGATAAGGTCCCTTCACCACGGCCGTCAAAGGCCTTCATGATGTGACATCTCCTTCCTCTTTGGCCTCGCCCCCTCTTGCTTTCCCCATTGCTGGCTCCAGTTCAGCCACAGTGGCCTTCTTTTCTTTCTTCCAAGGCGTCAGACTCTCTCCTCCTCCCTGGCCTTTGCACCTGCTTCCTGTCTGCTGGGAATGCTCTTCTTGGCGACTTGCATGGCTGGCTCCTTCATGTTCAGCTCTCAGCTGAGACCTTACATTTCACTACCTGGTGAAAGTAATCTCTTCCCCACCTCCCCTAACTTAGTTCTCTATTTTGTCCTTTGTACTCTCTCTCTCCTTCCTTCCTGGCTCCTTCCTTCATTAACAAACACATATGGAGACTGGCTACATACTGGACCTGTTGTAGACACCAGGGAGAAAATGGTCAGCAAAACAAATGCACTGCCTGCTCTCCAGAGCTTCTGTTCCGGTTGCAGAATGAGATAGCAGCCAAAAACAATAAGGGCCAGGCACGGTGGCTCATGCCTGTAATCCCAGCAATTTGGGAGGCTGAGGTAGGGAAATCACCTGAGGTCAGGAGTTCGAGACCAGCCTGGCCAACATGGTGAAACCCCGTCTCTACTAAAAATACAAAATTAGCCGGGTGTAGTGGTGCATGCCTGTAATCCCAGCGGAGGCTGAAGCAGGAGAATCACTTGAATCCGGGAGGCGGAGGTTGCAGTGAGCTGAGATCATGCCA
>NW_012102476.1:4319159-4321022 GCF_000951045.1 Mandrillus leucophaeus | reverse complement strand
AAATAAATAAATAAATAAATAAATAAGTAAATAAATTTTTAAAATAAAACAGAGATGTGGTTTCACCACGTTGGCCAGTGTGGTCTCAAACTCCTGGCCTCAGTGATCCCCCTGCCTTGGCCTCCCAAAGTGCTGGGATTACAGGTGTGAGCCACTAGTCCCGTCCCAGCTCCCCAGGATTTATCGTGTGTGGATTTGGCTTGACCTTCCTGGGGGCCTTGGATATTTTCTGCTGGTCAGCCAAATGTGGCCAGGAGAATGATACCCCATTTAGAATGTCGACCCTGATGAAAATCCATGGACCCCTTCAGCTAGCACACCCCCAAGGTGGGAAGACAAGGAAGGAATGTTGGCTGGGCCTTCCTGAGGCCCTCCAAAGACCTGTTTGCCCCCAGGCCTAGGTTTCTCCTTCAAAGATCCAAGCATCATTCTCCCACCCTTGGCCCCCTGAGACTTTTCTCCCAGGCCACGAAGCCAGCAGCCCCCAGCAGCACCCCACCCCCAACTTCTTACCCACAAGCCAACACCAATGACCAGCAGGAAATATGCAGCAATGACTAGAATGTCAGCAGGATTGTCGATCAGGGCCCTCTGGGCCCCCAGCTCTGGTGCCGAGCCTGCCTCTGTGTGCTCCTCCATTCTCCCCAGGATCTGCCCCATCCAGGGACCAGCCCCTGGATTCCCCCAGGGAAGGATTAATGGTTACCTCAGGGGCACTGAGCCGACAAGTCCCCCAGGTCTCGTTCCCGCTCCCCAGCTTTGTTTAGCTGAATCAGGTCGTATCAAGGCTGAAGGCTGGTCCTGGGGAGCTGGGCCCTTCCAAGTTCAAGAGCACTCCTTCCTGGGCCTTAGCCTCTGCCCTCTCCCCTGTGCCCCAGGCTCAAAATCACCTCTTTTACTCCCTAAAAATGCATTTCTTCCTTCTTAGCTAAGCGAGCACCCCTGGATTTAACTAATCCAGAGGAATCATTTTCAAACCCAAGTCTGACAGGGCCACTCATCCTCCTCAGGAACCCTCCATAGCTCTTAGTACAAGCTCTTCAGCCTGATTTCCAACCCCAGCCATGCCCCAGTTCCCGCTCATCCTTCCCCCTGCTTCTGCAAACCAAATCTAGAGGAAATCAGAAATCCTTTCCCACTCCCTTAACCTACCCAGCCCAGATTTTTGCTTTTTGCTTTTTTTGCCCAGATATTTTTATCCCCACCAAATCCTTGCACAAACTGTGTCTTCTGTTTAGAGCGGTTCCCTGTCTCCCAAATGGCCAACTCCTATTCAGCTTTCAGTACCCAGCCTATGTCGCCTCTTGAAGAAAGACTTCTCTGACATTTCTGATGCAGTTCTGAGCACACTGTGTGGCCCTTGCCTGGGTCCAGGTCTGTCTTCCCAACAAACTAGAGCCTCCTCAAGAGCAGGATTGGTTGGGTGTGGGGACTCATGCCTGTAATGCTAGCATTTTGGGAGGCTGCAGCGGGAGGATCACTTGAGCTCAGGAGTTTGAAACCAGCCTGGGCAGCAGAGTGAGACCTCGTCTCTTAAAAAATAAATAAATAGGCCTGGCGTGGTGGCTCACGCCTGTAATCCCAGCACTTTGGGAGGCCGAGGCAGGTGGATCACAAGGTCAGGCGATTGAGACCATCCTGGCTAACATGGTGAAACCCTGTCTCTACTAAAAATACAAAAAAAAATTAGCCTGATGTGGTGGTGGGCACCTGCAGTCCCAGCTACTCGGGAGGCTGAGGGAGAAAATGGCATGAACCCGGGAGGCAGAGTTCGCAGTGAGCCGAGATCGCACCACTGCACTCCAGCCTGGTCGACTGAGCAAGACTCGGTCTCAGAAAATAAATAAATAAATAAATAAATAA
>NW_012102476.1:4296781-4317154 GCF_000951045.1 Mandrillus leucophaeus | reverse complement strand
AAAAAAAAAAAAAAAAAAAGCCAGGCGTGGTGGCACATGCCTGTAATCTCAGCTACTCAGGAGGCTGAGGCAAGAGAATCGCTTGAACCTGGAGGTTCAACCTCAGGAGGCAGAAGTTGCAGTGAGCCCAGATGGCACCACTGCACCCCAGCCTGGGTGACAGAGCGAGACTCTGTCTCAAAAAAACAAAAACAAAAACTCCTACTTGCAAGAGCACTGCATGCTCGGGAGGAACTAGGGAGGGGCCGTGGCATGGACACCAGGGAAGCGCTGGCTTTAGCTAGGCGATCAGGAAGGTACCGCTCCTTCATTACTCATGTCACCTTTGTACTTGGCTGTCATCTGTCTCCCCTACTAGACTTCGGCTCCCTGAAAGCAAGAGTCATAGCTGCTTGGTTCCCCATTGTCTCCCCAGAGCCTGGCACAGGAGTGCTTAATAAATATTTGGTGAATGAATGAATGCCAATTTGGGCATCCTCAAGATAGGAAGGTGGTTACAGGCTGGGGTGGGGGGGGACATTCTTCGGGGAGAATATATGGAAGGGAAAGAGCAGGAGACCTGGGAAGACCATGGGAGAGGAGCCTTAGAAAGGAAGAGATCTGGGGACCTGGGAGAGGCTGGGGCCAAGGACGCCTCACCTTTTCCTCGTGCCCATACATGCTCCCTGCAGCTTCTAGCTCTTCCTGATGAGCTGGAAAGGACTCTGAGGACCTATCGCTTCCAACACCAGAGGTCCCTAGAGTCTGGACCCAGGAGGCCACCCTGGGACATAGGGACTCAGATGGAACCTGAACTTCTTCACACCTGAAACCCGTGACCCCATCCTCCATACCTGAAAACCCCTGGCCCCATCCTTCTCTGCTGGGACTTGGCTCAGGTCCTGGGTGTCAGTCACTCCAGGAAGCATACCTTGACTCCCAGTCTGGGTTAAGAAGCCACCTTCTGGCTTCTATAGCCCCCAGTGCTTCCTTCAGTCACACCCTGGCCACACCAAGTGTCATCCTCTGTCCAAGTATCTGCCTCCTCAGCCTGGGGCTCTCCAGGACAGTGAGCCTCACTTATCTCTAGACCCAGCACCACCCAGCACAGGGCTAGGCTGGGAGAAGCCTCAGTTGGTGGCAGATGGGCCAGCAGGGACAGTAAGTAATGGCTCTGAATGCGCTGATTGTTCTGCCTTGACTGGGACACCTAGTGGTGGGAGTGAGAAAGGGTTAAGCTGAGGCTTAACCCTTTCTACATGAAGCATTCAGCTGATCCAAGATGTTGTGGGTCAATAGTAAGACAGAAGCTGTACCTTAGTGCCCAGAACCAAAAGGTGGGCACAGCTGGCACTCTGGGTAGAACTCCATCCCTCAAGGCCCTTTAATAGGGGAAAAAATCTAGGAACCAAAGGCAGTGCAGGAGGGGAGCAGATTAAGCTTGTTCCTTTCCTTCTTTCCTTTCCTTCCCTCCCTCCCTCCCTCCTTCCTTTTCTCTTTCTTTTCTCTTTTTTCTTTCTCCTTCCTTCCTTCTCTTTCTTTCTTCCTTTCTTTTCTTTCTTCCTTTCTTTTCTTTCTTTTTTTTTTTTTGAGATGGAGTCTCATTTTGTTGCCCAGGCTGGAGTGCAGTGGCGCCATCTCTGCTCACTGCAACCTCTGCCTCCCGAGTTCAATCGATTCTCCTGCCTCAGCCTCCCCAGAAGCTGGGATTACAGGCGTGTGCCATGCCCAGCTAATTTTTGTATTTTTAGTAGAGACGGGGTTTCACCATGTTGGCCAGGCTGGTCTCGAACTCCTGGCCTTAAGTGATTCACCCGTCTTGGCCTCCCAAAGTGACATGAACCACCGTAAGAGCTTATTTCAAGAATAAAGGGAAGGGTGGGCACAGTGGCTCACACCTTTGGGAAGCCAAGGCGGGAGGATCCCTCGATCCCAGGAGTTCGAGGTTGCGGTGAGCTATGGCACCACTGTACTCCAACCTGGGTGACAAAGTGTGACCTCATCTCTTAGGACAAAAGAAAACAAAGCAAAACATAGAACTGAAGGAGTAATGAGGGCGGGAAGATTCGGTGGGGCCTCAGTTGGGGCTCTTGTCCTGGCTCTGCCACTATCTGTACAGTCCTGCGCGGGTCGCCACCCTTTCCAGCCTCAGGCTCATCTGATACTTGAAGCAGGAAGTGCAGGAGTGGCTATCTGCAAGGGCTGAGGCTGCAGGTCCCGCTGCGGCCACAGGGCAGTGGCCTAGAGACGGCCGGGGACAGAGCCAATGCGGGGGCGGGGCGTCAGGGCCAGGCTCCCGCGCGCATTCAGAGACAGCACGAGGGAGACGTGGAATGCGTGTGTTTATGTAGGTAGAAAAAGTGCACAGAACAGTGAGGGTGCAGGGAGCAAGGACGTCCTGGTCTGGCCTCCGATTCGCTGGAATTGCAAGGACCCTCCCCCAGTCAGGGGGCCCCCTCAAGGGTGGGAATAGAGAGTGGAGGCTCGCACAGGAGCTCTCGTCTGTGTGCGATTCACTTTGTGGGTGTGTGGGTTTAGGTCTGGCTGGGCCTTTTCTGAACTTGACCCCTAAGGACTCAGAGTACCTTAGGGGCGGGGCTCTCCAGTGGGTGGGGCCTCACACTCTGAAAGCGAGGCCTCTGGGTCTGCAGGACCCGCTTTACCGGGAGGGCGTGGCCTCCGGGGGAGAGGGCGAGCCCAGCGGGCTGTCAGCCGAAGAGCTTCAGGAAGCAGGGCTGGCAGTAGGGCTTGCCGGCGCGCTCCTGGAAGGAGCCTTTGGTGAGCGGGCGCAGGCAGAAGGTGCATGTGAAGTGATCCGGGTGGAAGCGGCGGCCCAGGGCCGACACGCAGCGGCCGGTAACTGGGAGGCCACACGTGGCGCACAGCGAGCCGCGCCGTGCGTGGAAGTGGTTCTCGCACAACGGGCGGCCCTCGTGCTCGAAAAAGCTGCCTCCCGAGAAGGGCGCGAAGCATTCCTGGGGAAGGGAGGCCGCGAAAGAGGACAGAAAGGTCAGCGGCCCCCGCCAGACAACGCGCGTTACTAGCGGATAACGCCATGGGACCTCGCCGCCCTTCCTAGACGCGAAGCCTCCCGTCCAGTGGGACCCTGCCAGGAAAACTCGCCCAACCCGAGGCTCCTAGCAGCACCTCCAGTGACCCGCCCCTCCAAGGCCCCGTCCCACAGCCCTGCACCCTTGACCCGCCCCTCCAACGCCCCGCCCCGCAGCGCGCACCCTGCAGACGAAACAGTCCGGGTGCCAGAGCGCGCTAAGCGCCGAGATGTAGTTATCCAGGATGGGGCCCTGGCAGCCCTGGCAGCGCGGGGCGAACAGCTGCAGGAAGTCCCGGCGGCAGTAGGGGCGGCCCTCGCGCTCGTGAAAACCTAGGAGAGGGAACCGAGTGGGCTGAAGGCAAAGGGTGCGGGCGGGACGGGGAACCCACAAGACCTGAGATCTGGGGCGGGAGGAGGGGCAGTCCGAAGGAGGCTTGGGGAAGGAGGAGCCGGGTCTGGGGCGGGACGGAGCGGGAGGGCTTGGGTCCGGAGTCTGTGTGGGAGAGGGCAGGGCTAGAAGAGAGCAGAAGGAAAACCATGGCCCTAAGGACTCCGGAGATCGGAGGGGCTGGGGCGAGACGTCGAGGGGACCCGCAGCTTTTAAGGTGGGAGTCAAGTTCACTCTCACCCTCATCTCCGAAGGGCTCCCCGCAACTGACGCAGCAGAAATGCTCTGGGTGCCAGTGAGTGCCCAAGGCGGTCACCATTTTCTGCAGGGAGGGAGAGGACACTCAGCGCGGCCTCCGTGCCTTCGCGCCTTCCTCTCCCGCGCGGAACCCGGGTGACTGGGCTAAGGCATGCGTGTGGGGAGGGGGAGAAGATCTAACTAGGAACGTGGGAGTCAGAAAGGAAGAGTGGAGTCCAAGGGGCCGTGGACATTGCCAAGGGGTAGGGGTAGGGTAGCGCGGGTGGGGCGGGACCCATGCGGTGGAGGCCCGTCCCACAGCTCTCCGGGTGAGACAGGGCGGGCTCAGTGCGGCCGGGCAGAGCTCACGTGTCGGATGGGCTGGTTGCAGAAGCCACATCTTGGCGAGAAGCGCTCAAAGTAGCACTCGGGGCAGAAGGGGGCTCCATCCTTCTCGAAGAAGCTGCTGCCTCCCAGGGCGGTGGAACAGCCTCCGCAAACGAAGTGCTCGGGGTGCCAGGCGCGGCCCAGAGCCGTCACCACCTGCGAGTGGGAGGTGAGGCGTGGTCAGAGCGGCTCTGACGGCCACATGCCCAGCGAGGCAAGGTTTACGCGGCGTTTTTCGAGTCCTCTCTGAGCGATCAGAATAAAGAATCCAGTGTTCCAGATCACGCAGCCTGTAAGCGATGGAGATCCAGCTCCCATCTTCCACCTGCGCTCCAGGATTGACCTATACATGAGGCACAGCAGGCACAGAGCCTGGAGCCCACAATACATTTAGGGGCCCATAAAAACGTTTTACCTATTTTTAAATCAGAGTTAAGACCAGGCTGGGTGGCTCGTGCCTCTAATCCTAGCATTTGGGAGGCTGAGGTGGGAGGATTACTTGAGCCAAAGAGTTTGAGACCAACCTGTGCATCATGGCGAAACCCTATCTCTACAATAAATAAATAAAATTAGCCGGGCGTGGTGTCGGGCGCCTGTAGTCCCAGCTACTCGGGAGGCTGAGGTGGGAGGATTGCTTGAGCCCAGGAGGTCGAGGCTGCAGTAAGCCATGATCGCACCACTGCACTCCAGCCTGGGTCACGGAGTGAGACTTCGTCTCAAAATAAATAAGAGGGAGGAAGTGAAAAATCAGTTTTTAAAAATTCAGAATAAAAAAATGAACTAGAAGAAAATGCTTTAATATATAATAATAACATACCCATCTTTATACCAACACAGGCATAAAAAACTATGTATTTTAATGGACAAAGGGATTCATGAAGATGAAAGTGCCTATGATTTACAAAAGTCACAATGCCACCCTCCTTTGCTGAGATGGGCAATTCTGGGCTAGGAGTCAGGTACTTGATCTAGCAGGGGGCACTAGGTTAAACCCTAGGCACAGCTGTTGTCAATCACATCTGCTCAGTCAATAAGCCAGGGACCAGTGAACCCAGTCCAGACTCTGATGGAGGAAGAGAGAGCCTTTGCAGATGCATAAGAGATGGTGAGTGGAGTCACTGAGTGTTTTGTGAAGATTGGATGAGATGAGGGTTTGTAAAGGAGCTGGCACAGTGCCTGGCACACAGTAGGACCATAATAAATGGTAACATGGTTGGAATTTTCACCCTACCACTAATCTGCTGTGTGGTTCAGAGCTTCAGTTTCCTCATCCATAAAATATAAGTAACAATGATACCCACTTCCCAGATTAACTTATTAAAAGGCAACAGCATAAAGCCCAGCTCCCACTAAAGATGGATCTGTGATAGGTCTCTGCCTCCCTTCTCACAAGGCTCCACTTACTTGCCCAGCAATAGCTTTATTGCAGGAGCCACAGAGGCCCTTGGCCTGAGTGGGAACACCCCGGCGGCTGAGGTCAGACTGCAGCAGCCCCAGCATGGTGTCTAGGCTGCCCTTGCCAGTCGGCTCCGGTGGGGACGGGGAGCCCTCGTTTGTGGAGCTTGCCACTGGTGGCTGGGTTGGCCCAGAGGCTGGAAGCTGCAGCGGGGAGGACATGAGAATTGAGTCAGCAAGGCAGCAGATGTGGAATTGTCTAGAAGGGGTTGGGGAGCCACAAATGGACACTGGCCCACTGCCCAACTCACATGGTTTTGAACACGGAAGTCAGAGAGTGAGGCCATCAGTCTATCCAGCTCCAGAGTGGCCGAGGTGGCAGAAGGCTTTGGGAGGCCAGGAGATGGGCTGGAAGGGCTGTGAAGAACATGCTTGTGTCATCTCAGAGCCTCCCAGAGCAATGCTCCCTCTAGTGACTCAGACATCCAGGACTAATCTCCTCTCAGCCCTGACAACAATGCCAAACTCACAGGCTGGGTCTTTTCTTGTCTTCAGACTGGTCCTCCTTCTGCTCTCCTGAAGCCACCTTGCTAGATGGGAACTGAGACATGATTTCATCTGGAGAGAGGGGAGGAGGAAGCTGCATATAGGGCTGTGCTCAACGCACCCTCCCACTTGAGGCTTTAGGTCCCTTTAACTGCTACTCTGGGAAGTGTATTCTTCTTAGTCTCTGCCCTGCCCTTCCCTCCCCTGTCCCCATCCCATCAAGGTCTCTCTCAGTCACCCTGGTACCTGTGATGTTGAACTGGGTGGCATTAAGTTCCTGAAGCAACCGATCTAGCTCACAGAGCCCAGTACCCAAGACACCGCTGGAAGAGGAGAATGGAGGGGCCGCCGGGGCTGCAGGCTTTGGGGACCGAGGCTTGCATACCGTGCTGGGAAGCAGAGTGGGAGCCTGGGTTCAGGGGTGGGGAATCCAAGCCTCCTCACCTGTACGGATGAGCCTCAGTTGGCCCCCTATGCCCTGGTTGCCAGACCCCTCACCTGTACAGATGGTCCTTGTCCCCCGAGGCTCCTGAAGACTCCCCAGACCCTGTCTACAGAGCGGAGACGCACAGGTGGGATGACAGGCCTGCACTCTGCCCCACTCAGGCTGAGATCCCCCATACACTAGGCCGAGTCTGGCCCTAGTGGCTGCCCCGGGCCCCAACATCCGATCTCACCTGTGGCTGGTGGCCATAGGATGGGGGAGGGGTGAGAGGCTCTGCAGGGCGCTCTTTGGGAGCCCCTGACCTTGGCATGTGCGAGGTGGTAGTCTCCAGGTCAGAGAGCAGGGCGTCTGCAGGAAGAGGACATCAGGGAGAGAGACAGGGGTCACGGTTAGATCGGAAGAGAAGGTTCCCAGTGGGTAGTACTGGAGAAGGACAGAAGCCATTATTAAGAGCAGAGGTCAAAGGGCCAGAGCCAGGCAGAGCACTGCTCAAAGGGTAGCAAGGAATATTTATGACCGGAATATCCCAGTTGCTCACGCTGGGAGCCAAGCACAAACCCAGCCTCCTGACTATTTTATTCTCCCCATCTTCTCTGATGCAGTCAAAATGGGCTCTTCAACCAAGCCAAATTTGGCTCCCCTCCAAACTGCTCCATTGGCCCAGTGCCTGGCCCCCAGCTTTCTCACTGGACGCTCTCTCTTCAGTGCTCCTTAACTCCTCCCCCTACCTACACAGGCCCCGCCCAGCCGAGCCACTACCAGGCCCCTGAGTCCCGCCCTGCGCTCCTCACTGGCGCTTCGCTGGGACCTGTCTTCTGATTGGCTGCTTCTCTGCCGTACCGCAGTTACCCCTACCGAGCAGCGCCCTCTACCGCCGGGGGCCGGAATCCCCTCTCTCCGGTGGAGCGCACAGCCTTCCAGCTCCAGGCTCCGCAGGGAGGACGAGATACCTGGGTCCTCCTTTCCGGACAAGACACCACTCTCCATCCCTGCATACCGAGATCCGGGTCCTTTGAGCCCCTTCACTTCCAGAACCCAGAAGTCCTGCCCTCAGTCTTCGTCTCTGAGCACCCGCGTGAAACCCTGAAGCCTTCGCGGGCGCCTAGGCACTCCTGAGCTACTATTCTCTTCCTTCCTCCAAGGACCCGACCCTCACCGTGCTCAGGAGCCCTTAACTCCTCCTCTCCCAAAACCCTGGCGCAGGCAGGCCCTCTTTTTTTCTCCAAAACTTGGTGCCAGACTTTCCCGTGCCCTCTACTTTCCCGGTCCCCGGGCCGAGGCCCCTTTAACCCCTCCCTCCCCAGAGCCCCGCGCCCGGGCGCCCGCGGGCGCCGCACCTCCCGTTCCACCCTCCGCAGCCTGGGATGGAGGAGCGGAGCGAGGGAAGAAGGGAGGGAGCGGCCGGCCCGGGAAAGGCAGGAAGGGAGAGGCAGGAAGGGGGACGTGGAGTTGGAAAGGAGGCGCGGGCAGAGGCGAAAAGCAGAAGCAAGAAGACAGGGATGGGGAGATGCGGGAGAGCGACGGCGGGGAGGCAGATCTGGGTAGCGGTGAGGGGCCACGGACCCGGGGATCCGGCCCCACTCACCCAGGTCCTCCATGGCGGGGCGCGGGCGGGTGGCGCGGGGCGAACAGGGCGGGGGCCGTGTCCGGTGGGGGCGGGGGGCGGGGGACGTCCGGGAGCTGGAAGCCCGGCCGTGACCATGTAAGGAAGCCGGGACCCGCTGGGATGGGGATGGGGGGGCGACGAACGGGGGAACCCGAGGTAGGGGCGTGGAAAGGAGGGAGCGCCCCGGCCCACCCGAGCCCAGCCCGCCGGCCTGCCGGGGAGGCGGCCACACCCCAGCCTTGGCCTCAGCTGCAGGGAGCCCCAGGAGGCCAGTGCCAGAAAGAAGTGGCTTCTCCAGACCAAGCCCCGTAGCCGCTCCCTAGGGAGACTTACAGACATGGACTGCAGCCCCCAAGCAGACACCCCGCACAGCCAGAGCCTGAGTCCTAGACAAGAGGCTCCCTCCCACCCATGCCATTCCTGGGAGACTTGTCCCAGACGGAATTTTTGGACTGGTAGCAGGAGAGATGTTCTAAGGCTCAGACCTCAGATTCAGAGACCTTCCCATCGGAGACCCTGACAGATTAAATAGAGGCCCCAAGAGGCATACATACCAGACACAAAGAAATCTCAAGGACAGGGACAGACACAGTGAACCCACCCACAGACTCTACACTGGGACCTTCCCTCCAAGACTTGGTCATAGACACAGGTAAACTCGAACCCCGGGCGCAAGCCCTTTGCAAATTCGGGGAAAACACTCGCAGGCAACCAACCCCCAGCCACAGCCACAAAGTAGCAAGGCTTCCCTGGACTGAGACCCTGAGAAACGAGGTGGAAACAAGAGGCCCTAGAGGTAGCCGTGGACCGACAACTGTGCAGCAGCCACTCTCTTGGACAGATCTGGGCACTGGACTGTGGGTCTCAACGCAGGAGCAAATCAGAACAACCTGGGGAGCTTTTTAAAATGCCAGACGGGAATGGTGGCTCACACCTAGAATCTCAGCACTTTGGGAGGCCAAGGCGAGCAGGTCACTTGAGGTCAGGAGTTCGAGACCAGCCTGGCCAACGTAATGAAACCTCGTCTCTACTAAAAATACAAAATTAGCCATGCGTGGTGGCAGGCGCCTATAATCCCAGCTACTTGGGAGGCTGAGACACGAGAGAATTGCTTGAAGCCGGGAGGCGGAGGCTGCAATGAGCTGAGACTGTGCCACTGAACTCCTGGGCGACAGAGGAGACCCTGTCTCAAGAATAAAAAAGAAAAAGAAAAAAAAAAAAGGGCAAATGACCTGAATAGACAGTTCAATACGTTACATAAATAGCCAATAATTACGTGAAAATATCCTCAACATCATTAGTCCCCAGAGAAATGCAAATCAAAACTACAATGAGACGCTACATCATACCTATTAGGATGGCAATAATAAAAAAGACAGGTAATTAGGCCAGGAGTGGTGGCTCATGCCTGTAATCCCAACACTTTGGAAGGCCGAGGTGGGTGGATCACCTGAGGTCAGGAGTTCAAGACCAGCCTGGCTAACATGGTGCAAACAGTCTCTACTAAAAACACACAAAAAACTTAGCTGGGCATGGCGGCAGGCGCCTGTAGTCCCAGCTACTTGGGAGACTGAGGCAGGAGAATCCCTTGAACCTGGAAGGTGGAGGCTGCAGTGAGCTGAGATTGCACCACTGCACTCCAGCCTGGGCAACAGAGCGAGACTCCATCTCAAATAATAATAATATTTTAAAGGCCAGGCTTGGTGGTTCATGCCTGTAATCCCAGCACTTTGGGAGGCCGAGGCAGGCGGATCACCTGAGGTCGGGAGTTTGAGACCAGCATGGTTAACCTGGTGAAACCCCGTCCTACTAAAAATACAAAAATTAGCTGGATATGGTGGCAGGCACCTATAATCCCAGCTACTCAGGAGGCTGAGGCAGGAGAATCACTTGAACTCGGGAGGCAGAGGTTGCAGTGGGCAGAGATCGTGTTAGCCTGGCTAACATGGTAAAACCCAGTCTCTACTAAAAACACACACAAAAAATTAGACGGGCAAGGTGGTGGGCGCCTGTATTTCCAGCTACTTGGGAGGCTGAGGCAGAAGAATACTTTGAATCTGGCAGGCAGAGGCTGCAGTGAGCTGAGATCGTGCCCCGGCACTCCAGCCTGGGCAACAGAGTTAGACTCCATCTCAAATAGTAATAATAATACTATTTTAAAGACCAGTCTCGGTGGTTCACGCCTGCAGGCCGAGGCAGGCGGATCATCTGAGGTCGGGAGTTTGAGACCAGCCTGGTTAACTTGGCAAAACCCTGTCTCTACTAAAAATACACAAATTAGCTGGGCGTGGTGGCAGGCAGCTGTAATCCCAGCTACTCGGAAGGCTGAGGCAGGAGAATCACTTGAATTAGGGAGGCAGAGGTTGCAGTGAGCAGAGATCGTGCCACTGGACTCCAGCCTGGGTGACAGAGTGAGACTCCGACTCAAAAAAAAAAAAAAAAAAAAAAACCTGAGAAAAAGAGGCATTTAACAAGTTTTTGTGAGGATGTGAAGACATTGGAACCCTCACACATAGCTGGTTGGAATGTAAAATCATTCACTAACTTTGGAAAATAGTCTGGCAGTTCCTCAGATGTTTAAACATAGAGTTATATGATCCAGCAATTTCCCTTCTAGATATGTAACCAAGAGAAATAAAAGCATATTCCACAAAATACTTGTACATGAGTATTCATAGCAGCATTATTCATAGTAGCCCCAGAGTGGAAACAACCCAAATGTCCGTCAACTGATGATTGAAGAAACAAAAGTGGCATATCCATGTCTTAAGTCTGTTTTGTGCTGCATCATGGAATACCTAAGGCTGGATAATTTATAAAGAACAGAGATTTCTTTCTTTGTGTTCTAGATGCTGGGAAGTCCAAGGTCAAGGGCCCTGCATCTGGTGAGGGCCTTCTTTCTGCCTCATCCCACAGCAGAAAGTGGAAGGGTAAGACAGTGCAAGAGAGGGGGTGGGGTGGGGGCAGAACCCATCCATTTATCAACTGTCCACTCCCTTGATAATGAACCTACTCATGCAATAATGCCATTAATCCATTCATGAGGGAAGAGCCCACATAACCTAATCACTTCTTGAAGTTCCCACCTCTCAGCAGTTGCACTGGGGGTTAAGTTTCCAACACATGAACTCTGCGGGGACATGTTCAAACCACAGCAATTCATAAAGTGAAACTGTATTATTCCTAATAAGAAGAAATGAGATGATACAGTGTGGATGAACCTTGAAAACATTATGCTATGTGAAAGAAGCCAGACACAAAAAATCACGCACTGTATGATTCCATTTATATGACATGTCCAGAATAGGTCATCTGTAGAGGTAAGATGTAGATTAGTGGTTGCCTAGGATTGGGGGAAAGGGAGTGTTATGGACTGAATGTTTGTGCCTCTCCCACTTTTATACACCAAAGTTTAACTCCCAGAGTGACTATATTTGAAGATAGGGCGTGGCTGGGCGTGGTGGCTCACGCCTGTAATCCCAGCACTTTGGGAGGTCAAGGCAGGCAGATCACCTGAGATCAGGAGTTCGAGACCAGCCCGGCCAACATGGTGAAACCCTGTATCTACTAAAAATACAAAGCTAGCCGGGCATAGTGGCACCTGTAATCCCAGCTACTTGGGAGGCTGAGGCGCGAGAATTGCTTGAACCAGAAAGGCGGAGGCTGCAATGAGCCAAGATTGCACCACCACACTCCAGCCTGGGTGACAGAGCAAGATTCCAAAAATAAAAATAAAATAAAATACTGATGCCCAGTCCAATGTGAGTAAAAAGGTCCCAGGCATCGATAGTTTTTCAAAGCTCTCTGCTTGGTTCTAATGCATAGCCTGAAAACCAGAGACCTGGACCAACACTCACAGAGGCTCAGAGACAGCAAGTGTCAACCTCAGCTGCCCAGAAGCAGACCTTGGCAGGCCCAGTGCAGCTCTCCCCAAAATCAGCCTGCCACTGAGGAGTCAAAAATCTGCAAGCCAATTATTAAAAAGTAAAAAAGCAACAGATGTTGGCATGAATGTGGAGAAAGGGGAATACTTATACACTGTTGGTGGGAATGTAAATTAGCTCGACCTCTATGGAAAACAGTATGGAGATTTCTCAAAGACCTACAACTCTATCATTTGACCCAGAAATCCCACTACCGAGTACCTACCCACAGGAAAAGAAATCATGTAAAAGACAGCTGAACTCGTTGTGTTCATTGCAGCACTATTCACAATAGTAAAGTCATGGACCCAACCTAAGTATCCATCAACAGTTGACTGAATAAAGAAAATGTTGGCTGGCACAGTGGCTCGTGCCTGTAAATCCCAGCACTTTGGGAGGCTGAGGCAGGAGGACTGCTTGAACCTAGGATTTTGACACCAACTGGGCAACATAGCAAGACCCTGTCTCTTTAAAAAAAATGAAAATGTGATACATATACACCATGGAATAGTACACAGCCTTAAAAAAAGAAATAATGTCCTTTGCAGCAAAGTGGATGGAGCTGGAGGCCATTATCCTAAGTAAACTAACCCAGGCACAGAAAACCAAATACTGCATGTTCTCCATTATAAGTGGGAGCTAAGCAATGGGTACACAGGGGCATGAAGATGGAAATAGACACTGGAGACTCCAAAAAGGGGGCGGGTGGGTGTGGGGCAAGGGCTGGAAAATTACCTATTAGGTATAGTGTTCACTCTTAGGGTAATGGGTTCACTAGAAACCCAATCCCCCCAGTACACAATACACCCGTGTAACAAACATGCACGTGTCCCTGAATCTAAAGCAAAATAATAGTTAAAAAAAAAAAAAAATCTGGAAGCCAGGTGATGGAGACCCTGCCTTGGAGACCAAAGCAATGTGAGCCCTTCCCTTTCCTCAATGCCAGCACAGGTCTTTGTCTGTCCCTGGGCATGAGATTCCCTCCACAGCAGGTCTTCCCTCAGACAGACAGCAGTAGGGCACATGGCCCAGGAGATGAAAAGGGAGCCAGAGAATGGGGACCCAAGATGGGCAACAGTCAGTAATGCAAAGGCCTTCAACACATCATCAGACTAACAGCATTCCCTCAGCACAACCCTTTCAGCCCCGAGCAAGGTCTGCGTGTCCAGTTGGGTTGCTGTGTCAGAGCAGTGAGGCCCTGACAGCAGGAAGCAGGCTTCCCCTGGGGCCCAAAACCACATCCTAAGCAGCAGCCTGGGAACTCAACCCTGTCCCAATACTTATTAAACTGTCACATGCAAGGGTGGTCTGTGTCCAGACACAAAGACCTGAAACAGACCCTGCTTGGTGGGCGAAGAAACAGAAGCAGACACACCACACGACACGGGTATCCAACTCCAAAGTGTTTAATCTCAACTCCAGAGGTCTGGGCCAGGCCAGGCACCTGGGGCCCTGGGCTGTTCTGCTTCTCTGGGCCCCATGCCCAGACCCTGGCCTTGGCTTCTCACTCCCAGGTCTTCAGATCGTCGTCATCCTGGGGTCCGGCTCCATGTTCTCACTGCTCCTCTATGACGACTCCTTCTGCTCAGCCTCTTCCCTTGCCAGTCTTAGGGAGGCTCCTTCACAGCCAATTCATCCTTGGGTCCCCTTCCCAGGGGACTTCAACAGTCTAGGCAGGGACCCTTGCCCCCAACTCGATCCCCATCACCACGGCCAGTAAAGCCTCTGTCAGGGGCCCTGCCTCTTCACCTGCTGCCTCCACAAGCCCCACCAGGGCCAGACCCCGCTTCCTCGGGCACTGCTCTGGCCCCAGTGTCCAGCGGGCACAGTGGGCAGCCAGCCGGGGCCGGCCCAGGCGAAACACCTCACCCACTGACTCTGGGCCACCCTGGGGTCCTAGGTGGATGCGGCCCACGGCCTCTTCCAGTTCCTCCTCCAGCCCAGGCAGTAGGAAACGGCCAGCAGCCTCCAGTGCCTCCTCGGCCTCTGAGCCCAGCAGGGGCTGGCCTGGAGGGGGCACGGGCCCCAGGGCAGCCCCACAGCCCCGACAACCATGCAAATGATGCAGGATAGGCCAGGCTGCGCCAGGTGACAGGCCTCGCAAGGGCACCAGGTCCATCTGGGCTTCTGCAAAGCTGCCTGACAGCAGGGCCCGGAAGAAAGGGGAGGCGGTGGCTGAGGCTGCTCGCTGGGCAGGGAGCTGGAGGCCTGAGTCCAGCAGGAAGTGCAGGTCGGGAGCTGGGACAGGGGCTGGGCCCAGCAGAGGTTCATAGAGGCAAGGGGACGGTGAGTCTAGGTCCATGGGGACTGCCTGTGGGACAGCTGGGCTCATGGTGGGAGACACCAGGTCTTGGAGGCAGGAAAGGGAGTCCGCGGCAAAGAAGAGGAAGAGCGGGTGTGGGGCCGGCCGGGTCAGCGCCGCAAGGAGGAGCCGGAGGCCACCCTGCTCCAGGAGCAGCCGGCGCCACAGAGCGGGCTTCCTACAGGGAAGAGAGGGCCTTTCAGAAGGTGAGAAACGGGCCTGGGAAACACAGCACTCCTCCCCAGCCCGGCAAGGCACCCACTTCCCACTCACCGGCAGATGAAGGGCAGGGTCAGCGCACAGGCCACGCGGTCCTCAGGGCTCCCGGAGAGTAAGAGGTGCGTGAGGGCCCCGACCCCGAAGGGCGACTCAGCCTGAACCGTCAGGTTCTGCAGTAGCCTCTCCCCTGCAAGTGGAAAGCTTGTCAGGCTGGGAGCTGGGGTCTGAGACAGGACTCTGGGCCCATGAGATGAAGGAGGGTAAAACCTCTGGGTGAGAAATCAGGGCACTGAAGAGGCAGTGCTGGGCTTGGGACACTGGGAACCTGAGGTCCAGGACCAGGACAGAAGGTGGGACGGTCAGGGTGTAAGTCTGGGCCCCTGAAGCAGCCTGTGGTCAGGGCACAGCAGACAGGGCAGTTCCTGGCAGTGCTGGGGGTGGTGGTGAGGGCGGGGTTCACACCGGTGGGGTTCACAGGTCAGGGTGCTGGTGGGGAGCAGTCAGGACAGCGCTGAACCAATGGCACAGCCACGAAAGAACCACAGACCGGCCTGGATCCTGGGCGTGGGGCTGCATCTGGAGTTAGGATATCTAGGCCCCAGGGTTTGGGCAGAGGACACAGCAGAATTCTGCCTGTAGGCCCATGGAGGGGCCAGAACGTCCTGCTCCCCACCCCACTCTGGTGACAGGTTGTCTGGAGGACGGGCTGGGGAGGACGGGTGAGTGGAAAGGTGAGGTTCTGAGCCCCTGGAAGCCATGGGGGAGGACGGCGACTCGCACGGGGGCAAGGAGACGGGTGGGTGTGGGAACTTACCCAGCTCTCGGTGGCGGCTGTGGAGAGTGGGCCGGGCACGTGGTGCCGGCCAATCGTCGGGCGCCACCCCCAGCACCAGCCAGGCCCGCAGCAGCGCTGCGCCATAGCTGCGCACAAAGGCCTCGAGGCAGGCAGGGTTGCAGGTGAGGCGCGACAGGATGCGCAGTGCACGTGGGCTGGGCGGGCCCGGTGCGCCGGTCACATAGGTCAGCAGGCCATACAGGGCCGGGCCGGTCACAAGTGCCCCGCTTGGGTCAGGGGCCTGGGAAAAGCGTGAAAGCAGCAGCAGGGCTGGCCCTTCGCGTCCCCAAGGCTCCTCGATGGCGGCGGCGGGGCTGCGGCTTGGAGTGCGCTGGGTGCGCGGTGCCCGCAGCGAGGTCGGGGTGAGGACCGGGCTGGCCGGCTCCACGGGCTCCGGTGGAGGACACTGCTCAGGAGACCAGTCGGGGGAGATGTCATCAGGGCCCGCGGCATAGCCCTCGGAGATCAGCCACGACCTGTGGAGGGAAGAAAGGAAGGAGACTGAACCCAGTGCCAAGGTGAAGGGGCAGAGTCCAAGAGGCCTAAGCGGTCTTTTTTTTTTTTTTTTTTTTAAAGAAACGTGGTCTCCCTCTGTAGCCCAGGCTGGAATGAAGTTGTGGGATCCTGGCTCACTGCAGCCTTGAACTCTTGAGCTCAAGTGATCCTCCCACCTCAGCCTCCCAAGTAGCTGGCACCACAGGTGTGTGCCCCCACACTCAGCTAATTTTTTAAATGTTTTGTAGAGATGGGTCTTGCTATATTGCCCAGGCTGGTCTCAAACTCCTGTGCTCAAGCGATCCTCCTGCCTTGGCCTCCCAAGGCGCTGGGATCACAGGTGTGAGCCACTGCATGAGCTAAAAGCTGTCTTGGAGGGAGGAAAAGCCAGGGGAGAGGAGGGTGGAGAAAGGGGATAAATGGAAGTGAGAGGGGATAGGACTAAAACCTCATTCAGCAATTACTGATGCCTGTCATGTGCCAAGCTGTTCTTTAGATGCTGGATAGAAGCACTGAACAAAGTGCCTGTCCTCCTGGAGTTTATGTTCCAGTGAGAAGAAGCAGACAAGAAGTGAGAGTACCATAAGTTATGTTAGTGTGGGACCAGTGTAGAGTACAGGGGTCATGGAGAAAACAAAAAGGAAATAGGAAGCGCTGGGGGCCGGGCATGGTGACTCACACCTGTAATCCCTACACTTTGGGAGGTTGAGCTGGGAGGATCACTGTAAGCCAAGAGTTCAAGACCAGCCTGGGCAACAAAGCGAGATCCCCAACTCTAATGTTTCAAAAAAATAAAAAGAGTTCCTCAGCTTTCCTGTGACGCTTCAGCTCATGAGTGACTTAGTAAGAGAGTAAGAACTTGGACTCCAGAGTCCATCATCTTAATCTGCGTATATCCCACCTCCCAGTGAACCTGTCTGGGGCCCAAAGTTCAAAAGTGCTGGGGTGGAACCAAGGTTAAAAGGTAGATCCAGCCAGTGCAAAGGATCACACCCGTAATCCCAGCACTGTGGGAGGCCGAGGCGGGTGGATCACCTGAGGTCAGGAGTTCGAGACCAGCCTGACCAACACGGTGAAACCCTGTCTCTATTAAAAATACAAAAATTAGCTGGGCATAGTGGCCAGCACCTGTAATCCCAGCTATTCGTGAGGCTGAAGCAGGAGAACTGCTTGAACCCAGGAGGCGGAAGTTGCAGTGAGTGGAGATGGCACCACTGCATTCCAGCCTGGATGACAGTGAGACCCTGTCTCAAAAAAAAAAAAAGGTAGACCCAGGGGAGTAGAGTGTGTTAGACAGGAACTGGCAGGTGGCTGTGTGGGAATCAGGAGTCTGGGTAATAAAAGTCTTATTCAGACAGAATGGGGGTGGAGGTAGTGAAGAGGACCAAGACAGACACAAACCCCACGCCACCACACTGCTCACTCTCCCAAGCCCTGAGGCAGGGACTCACCTGAGGCTCTGGAAACTTCCAGCCTGTGCCCGCTCAGGGGTCCTCTCCTCAGGGAAGTCCCAGGAAGCAGCTTCTCTTCCCTCTTCTTCCTCCTCGCCAGCCTCACCACACAGCTGCCCAGCCAGGAGAGGCACAAGTCCCAGAGCTTGGAGCCGGCCCAGGGCCCCAGTGTCATACAGAAAGCCCACAAGGGCAGCCACAATACGAGGGTGCCATGCGCTGGCACGAGGGTCCCGCAGCAGGCCTATCAGTAGATCCAAGCCACCAGCATCCCGCAGCCGGGCCCGGTTGATGGCCTCACGACACAGGAGGCACACAGCCCGCACCAGGGGCTGCTGGGAGGCTGGACTAGCTCCATTAGGACCCCGGCGCTGCCGAAGCTCATCTACCAGCACCTCCACCCCACCAGCATTGCCCAGTGCAGGCCGAATCAGGCCCTGGGCACACAGGTTGGCGAGGATCAGAATGGTTCCCTCGCGTACTACCCGCTTGGGGTGGGATGCCAGGCTGACGAGTGGGCCCAGTCCCCCACCCAGACTTAGCTGCTCAGCACAGGCCCGGGAGCAGCCTCGGCTGAGTTCCAGGAGGGCACGGACGAGGGCTGAGGTCAGTGCAGCATCTGGGGCAGTGGCTAGGAGCTCGGCCAGAGGGCGCACTGCTCCCTGCTGTGCCAGGGCCAGGCGGTGCTGGGGTGAGTCTGCCAGGTTGCGGAGGGCACGCACCACGCTCTGCAGGCACTGTGAGTCCTGGCAGGCTGTCAGGCTCTCCACAAGCAGGGGAACAGCACCTGAGGGCAGGAAAGAGGAGCACAGAGGGTGAACAAGGACAGACACTCAAGCCTTTCTTCCACTCCAAGCCCTAGCAGATCCCACCCTCAAAGCCTCTCACCAGCACAGTGGATGTCCCCACAGCTCTCAGGTTCCATGGCTAAGTTCCCCAGGGCACGGGCCGTTCGGTTCTGGATGCTGTCTGTCTTCATGCACTGAAGAATGGTCACTGCAAGGAGAGTTTGGGCTTGTGAGGGTTCTACCCCTTACTGTCTCTCTCATCAGTCACCTCGAGAATGTGGCCTGAGAGGCCTGGGAAGGCTTTCAAAAGAGGCTAATGCTCGGCAGGGCACAGTGGCTCAAGCTTATAATCCTAGCACTTTGGGGGACCAAGGTGGGTGGGTCACTTGAGGTCAGGAGTTCGAGAACAGCCTGGCCAACGGGGCCAAATCCCATCTCTACTAAAAATACAAGAATTATCTAGGTGTGGTGGTGCGTGCCTGTAATCCCAGCTACCTGGGAGGCTGTAGCAGGAGAATTGCTTGAACCCAGGAGGCAGAGGTTGCAGTAAGCTGAGATCGTGTCACTGCACTCCAGCCCAGATGACAGAGCAAGACTCCATCTCAAAAAAAATTAATAAATAAAAGGAAGAGGCTAACACTCAAGCTGGGTCTGGAGGGGTACACAGGAAGGTATTTGCCAGAAGTACAGTGGATGGGGGAGTGAGAAGGCATTTCGGGTTTGGAAGTAGCCTTTCCAAAGGCCCAGAGGTAAGATGCAGTGTCTGTGAAAGGCTTCAAATGTCAGGCCAAGGGATCAGGACTTGAATGTGAAGGCACTGGGGGCCACACAAGGGTTTTATGAAGGGGAGTGACATGATACAATCTGGCATCCATAGGGAGAATGCATTATGGGGGAAAGAATAGGAAGGGAGGAGTCAAAAGGCTATCATAATAGCCCAAGCATGAAAAGACAATAGCTTGAACCAACCCAGCTACCAGCATCACACAGCACAGAGGTACCAGTCTCTGGGCACACAACGGAAGTAGGGAGAGAGAGAAGCATGAAAAATATGAAAAATAGTAGCTGAGTGATGGGGGTTATTTAATAACCAAGGCTCTTATCAAACATAGATGGTCCAGATGCATTTTATGTAAATTTTAAATACATTAATGTTTCCCTTTATCCAAAAAGTTAAGATGTCATCAAAACTAGCTTAATTTTGTGGAAGGCAGGTAGTGACATGTAAACTGCTTTCACACACTGCCACTAGGAGGCACCAATTTAGCTGGTAAACAGAAAAGCTTCTGTTTTGCTAGGATTTGTTCTTACTGTGCTGGTTTTAATTATTTTTATTTATTTTTTCCTGCTTCCTAAGTGACTACTGGTTTGTTTAGTTTTCTAAAATATGAGGTCTTGTTATGTTGCCCAGGCTGGAATGCAGTTCCTATTCACAGGCACAGTCATTGTTCGCTGCAGCCTCTACTTCCCAGGCTCAAGGGATCCTTCCCCCTCAGCCTCTCAAGTAGCTGGAACTACAGGCGTGTACCACTGCACCCAGCTTATGCTAGTTTTTAATAAGCTGAAGTCCCCATGCTTAGAATATTTGTATATTCGTACTATATTTGTACTTCGTTTTCTCCCCACTTTGATTTTCTGAGGTAGCTATCACTGTCCCATTTTACAAGGAATCCTAGCCTCAGAGGGGTTAGGTGACTTTTGCAGAACTCCCTTTCTGAACCACTACACCTTCCAGCTCAACAGTGGGACTTCAGAACCTTGCACAGGGCCGGACACATAGTGGGCACTGAATATCTGCTATGAACATCATAACTGGAGAATAAGAATCATCTGGAAAAGTCACCAAATAACCCTTTGGCCTCCGCTAGTCTAGCTTCGAAAGAAGTCCTCAACAACCAATTCCTAGATAATGGCTGTAATTATCTGGTCTGGGAGGGCTCTCTCTCATCTAAAGAGACAGCAGTGACGTCACGGGGCACAACAGCTTGAGAAACAGGAGCGGTGCGCCATCACAAAGCACGTTATTCCGGGATATGACACAAAGAACTCCAAACTCCCGGCCCAGACAGCGAGCGAATTGCAAACCCAATCTTTCTAGGAAACGGAGGCGGAGCACTTACCCAAAGGGAGTATGCCTCCGAGTCTGCGCACTTCGGCCCGGCACGCCCCTTCCGTACAGCAATCTGCTAGGATGCTAAGCGCCAAGTCCAGCGTCTTGCGCAGGCGCACTGGCGGTGAAGGCGTAGACGACGGCACAGAGGAGGGGGCGGGGCCCGACGATGCGGGGGCGGGGCTAGAAGCTGCTGACGCGGCCGAGGGGGCGGA
>NW_012102476.1:4286781-4296051 GCF_000951045.1 Mandrillus leucophaeus | reverse complement strand
GCTCGCTTCGCTGCCCCCCAGCGGTGGTGCGGCCCGGCCCTGGGACCGACTCCGAGAACCCCAAGCCGGGCCGAAAGTGCGAGGTCCTGACCGCGCCGCAGACGCGGGTTAAAGAAGAGGGTTAAACCTACCGAGAACGTTCGCTGCCTCTTCCTAGGGTGACGGGCTTGTGGAATTTTCCGTTTCCGGAGCTGGACCCCGGTATCCCGAGTGTCCTCCGCTCTGGACGTGGTCCTGAGCTCAGGAGCTGGCGTCTAGGAAATAGGGACTTCTTCACCCGCAGTGCAGTCGGCTGTGCTAGAAGAGACAAGGGAGAATCCGGACGGGGCGGGGCGGCGGGGGAGCGGAACGTTAGCATCGCGGGGAGCCCCCAGGTCACCCCTGGATTGCGAGGTGGCTCCGCCTGAGGGCCCTTCCTGGTGTGGCAGGGGCAGCTGCCCGCCTGGAAAATGGTTAGGCTCTGGCCCTGGGGAGGAAGAAGCCTTTGCCAAGAGCAACCGTCTACAAGCCCCAAAACCTGCGAGTGCCGGAAGTGTGGGCTGACCACAGCCTACCTCCCCGGCTTCATTCACCGCCAAGGCAGCCACGCTGGTGACAAGCCTTACCGTTGTCCGGGGTATGGCAGAAGCTTCCGATGTGGCTCTGATCTGGTTAAGCACCACTGGGTACGCACAGGTCAAAAGCCATACTCCTGCCCTGAGTGTGACCATCGCTTCAGCCCTACACCTGTGCCTTGTGTGGTAAGACTTTCAGCGTCACCTCAAACCTGATCCAGCACCAGCGCTTACACACCGCTAAAAACCTTACCGCTGAAGGGACTGCGGAAAGAGCCTCAGGCTTAACTCCAACCTGTTGAAGCACCTGCGGTCCGCATGGGTGAGAAGGCCTCTAAATGCCTTGTTTGTAGTAAGAGTTTTGTGCACAGTTGGAATCTGCTGCGGCACCAGCACAGTCACAAAGTCCGGAAACCTGATGCTTGGTGATGAGTGTGGCCAGAGCTTCCGCCAGAGCTCCCACCTGCCTCGTCCTCTACGCAGCCCACAGCGGCGAGAAGCCCTGCATCTGCCTGCAGTGTGGCAAGGCCTTAGCCGGAAGCTCCAACCTGGGCCAGCACCAGCGGACGCACCAGGGCGGCAGCCTCTGCCAGTAGCCCTGACTTCAGTTTTAGCTGAAACTTCAGCTCTGACTCTGGTTCGGACCTCAAGGAAATGGAAGGAACCAGGTCTCTAAGCAGACCCCCTTCTGCGCCCCTAGGGCTGTTGATTTTAGAGCTAATGATGGGATTTGGTTGGGGCGGAGTGGGGGGTCTCCACATCTTTTTGCCCAACCTTTGCCGAGTCAAGGAACCCCAGTCTGGGCTGGGCGTGGTGGCTCATGCCTATAATCCCAGCACTTTGGGAGGCCAAGGCTGGCGGATCACTGGAGGCCAGGGGTTCGAGACTAGCCTGGCCAACATATTGAAACCCTGTCTCTACTAAATAAAAAAAACAAGCCAGGCGTGTTGGCTCTCGCCTGTAATCCCAGCTACTCGGGAGGGTGAGGCAGGAGACTCCCTTGAACCCTGGGAAGTGGACGCTGCAGTGAGCGAAGATCGTGCCACTGCACTCCAGCCTGGGCAACAGAGACTCTCAAAAAAATAATAAATTTTTTTTTAAAGAAAGGAGCCCGAGTCTGGAAGAATCTGAACACTAGAGCTGTCTGTGATCACTGCCTTCAAAGAGCCCACCCAGCTAAGAAGGCTCAGGTTGGTTCTTTGAAGTTACAAAGGCAGAACATCGACCAGCTGAAGGGAGACTGTTGGGATGGCAGGAGAGAGTTTTGGACCCAGCGTGGGTCCATCATGGACCCAGCTGCCTGCAGATGTGGCAGTAGCTGATGCAGTCGCTTCACAGCCTAGGGAGTGATGGGGTTAATCACACCTAGAACAACAGGTACCTCTTCCCAGAGGAGTGGGACCAGAAATCAGGCAAGCCCCATGAGGAGTGCCGGGGCAGGGCATTCCTAACCTCCAGAGGGAACCATGAGGGAGCTTGTGTTCTGGCAGACGGGCCAGAGAATTTGAACTTGGGACCATTGTGTGAGCCCTGGGTGTGTGAGCCCTTCAAAAGTCCTCTCAGCACGTGACAACTATCGTTATGGGTGATACTATGGTGGTGGGACCCCCAGAACAGACCTGTATGTTGAGTTCAGGAGATGCTTTGTTGCATTTCTGGGCAGGGGCAAGAGGCCCCTTCCCCTTCCTTGTCCCCTTCCCTTCCAAGTTCCCCAGGCTCCTTTCCTGCCACTCTGTCAAGAGAGGGAAGAGTGGTGAAGAGTCACTTGTGCTTGGACACTGGGGACTGAATGTGGCCCTTTTGCCTGGGCATTGCCCAAACATACATTTCTACTGGTAAAACGTTGTGTATGTGTGGGCGGCAAGCCACCCAGGTGCCAAGGCAAGAGACCAAGGGCACAAGCTGTTCAGTATAATAAATAAAATATATAAAATAGGAATAGTTATATTAGATATAAATCATAGATGTGATTACATGTGAGTATCAATCATTAGTTGTAGCAATTATTCTTTATTCCAATATTATAATAATGCTTGCTCTACAATCATAACCTAGGGAAAGCCAGGCATACAGAGTTAGGAGCTGAAGGGCATGATGAGAAGTGACCAGAAGACAGGAGTGCGAGCCCTCTGTCATGCCTGGACAGGGCCACTAGAGGGCTCCTTGGTCTAGCGGTAACGCCAGCGTCTGGGAGGACGCCGGTTGTCAAGCAGACCGTGGTCTAGCCCTAGCGTCAGTGTCAAGGAAAAGCACCCGCTACCTAGCAGAGCGGGAAAGGGAGTCTCCCTTTCCCCAGGGAGTTTAGAAAAGACTCGACTCCACCACCTCTTGTGGAGGGCCCGACATTAGGCCCACCTGCAGTTACCTGGAGGCGTAACCATCTCCCTGTGATGCTTTGCTTCAATGGTCATGCTCCTGGTCCACTTTCATGTTCCATCCTGTCCAGCTGGCTCTGCCCTCTAGATAGCAGTAGCAAAATTAGTAAAAGCACTAAAATTCTCTGATACGCAGAAATAATGGCGTAAGCTGTCTTTCTCTCTCTGTCTCTCTCTCTCTCCCCCACCCTCTCTTCCCGCCTTGGCTGCTGAACAGGGAAAGGCCTCCTGTCCAGTGGGCATGTGACCCACGTGACCTTACCTATCATTGGAGATGGCTCACACTCCTTACCCTGCCGCCTTGTCTTGTATCCAGTAAGTAACAGTGCAGCCTGGCATTGGGGACCACTACCACCAAGACTACTGGTCTCTGCGTCTTGGTGGTAGTGGTCCCCTGGGCCCAGCTGTCTTGTCTTTTATCTCTTTGTCTTGTGTCTTTATTTCTATGATCTCTTGTTCTCCGCACATGGGGAGAAAAACCCACCAACCCTGTGGGGCTGGTCCTTACTGTATGTGGGAGCCGGGGGGAGGCTTCCCAAGCACCTACCTGTGCTCAGAGCAGAGACCAAGCTGTGAGGCCCTTCCCTTCCCTGCTAGGGGAGGGAGTTGTCTGTTTCAAGGACCTAATGCCCACCCCTGTGGGACAGTCCTACCATCAATCCAGGCATCTGGTCTGCTGCCCCCAAATTTTACCATCTTTTTTTTTTTTTTTTTTGAGACAGAGTCTCACTCTGTTGCCCGGGCTGGAATGGCACGATCTCAGCTCTCTGCAACCTCTGCCTCCTGGGTTAAAGCAATTCTCCTGCCTCAGCCTCTCGAGTAGCTGGGACTACAGGCATGCACCACAACGCCAGCCAGTGTTTGTATTTTTAGTGGAGGGTTTCACCATGTTGGCCAGGCTGGTCTCAAACTCCTGACCTCAAGTGATCCACCCGCCTCAGCCCCCAAAAGTGCTAGGATAACAGGCATCAGCCACCACGCCTGGCAATTTTGCCATCTTTTATCAGGCCTTCTGTGTCTAGGATGCTACCCACACAGAGTAGAAGCTAAAGGGAAGGGATGTGAAGTGACCTCGCTCTCAGCTTCTAGCTCATGGTGTCAAGGCTTGTGTGACCTTAGACACGTCTTCCTCTTCTGAGCCTGTTTCTTCATCCGTAAAACAGGGATGGAGGTTGTGGTAAAGATGCCATGGGAACACCGCACATGCACGAAGCAGCTGGGCCAGGGATGACTCAGCAGACCTCAGTTTCCCTCTCCCCCCTGCCTAGAGCTCTGTTAGCAAGCATCATGCAGCTCACATGAGAGCTCCCCACTGAGGTTACAGAAATGAAGGTAGCAGCCTTAGTCCTTGGGTAGCTTGTTGCCCCTTGAAGGAAACATACTCAGGATCAGCAACAGCACAGAGTGAATGACGCCGGGGTGGCGAAGGGGCCTTTCCTGGGGCAAATGCGGGAGGCTTCATGGAGATGACATGTAATGAACAGCACTCATCTCAGGCTGGGAGCAGCACATGCCCCTGGCAGAGGGTCAGTGATGAGATACAGGGTTCTTGACATCTTCCTCACCCAGGGCCCTTCAGGGAGTACAAGCCAGGGTTTGAGTGAAGGGCCTGAGCCCAGCACACGCATAGTAGGCACTCAATGAATAATTGTCATGATCAGGTCCTTTTTACACTGCTTACTAGTGGCCTTTAAGCCTCAGTTTCCTCAGAGTCGCCTTGAGTAAGTGTCGAGTGTTGCAGACCTCTGCAAAATTTGTAACTGCTTAGGTATGGGTAGAGTAGCGATGGAAGGAGGATTCAGAGACCTGTAAGCTAATTTCTCACATTAGGGCAGGTATTCCTGGAACCCCTCTCCTCTCCAATTGCATACAACAGGTTCTGACCAGAACAGGGAGGCAGGCCAGACTTCAGAAGCAGAGGGACGGGCTTAATCTAACAGGAGTATATCCCATGTCCTGCATGCACTGTACCCTGTGCTGGGTTTAGAAGCAGCTTCACTGTCCAAGCTTGTGACCCAGTGTCCAAACCCGAGATGCGAAACACTTATTAGTTTTGGCTGTGTGTGTGTGTGTGTGTGTGTGTGTGTGTGTGTGTGTGTTTTCAAACAAGCCAAGATTTTTACTTTTTGAGGTTCCATTGTGTTGCCCAAGCTGGTCTGAAACTTCTAGGCTCAAGTGATCCCCCTGCCTCAGCCTCCCAGGGAATTACAGGTGTGAGCTACCACGCCCGTTTATTTATTTATTTTTATTTTTGAGACAGAATCTCACTCTGTCATCCAGGCTGGAGTGCAGTGGTGCAATCATGGCTCACTGTAGCCTCAATCTCCTGGGCTCAAGTGATCCTCCCACCTTAACCTCCTGAGGAGCCGGGACTACAGGCATACACCACCACACCTGGCTAATTTTTTTGATTCTTAAAAAATGTTTTGTAGAGACGGGGTCTCACAAGATTGCCCAGGCTGATCTTGAACTCCTGAGTTCAAGTGTTCCTCTAGTCTTGGCCTCCCAAAATGCTGGGATTACAGGTGTGAGTCACCTAACCTGGTCTTTTTATTTTTTTAAAGAGCCAACGTTTAAATAAGGAGATTTCACATCACAGTCGATTTCTGGGGTTTGGTTTGTTGTTTACTCTTACTTTTTTTTTTATTTGAGACAGGATCTCGCCAGGTTGCAGGCTGGTCTTGAACTCCTGGGCTCAAATGATCCCCTGCCGGCCGGGCGCGGTGGCTCACGCCTTTAATCCCAGCACTTTGGGAGGCCAAGGTGGGCAGATCACGAGGTCAGGAGATCAAGAGCATCCTGGCTAACACGGTGAAATCCTGTCTCTACTAAAAATAGAAAAAATTAGCTGGGCGTGGTGGCAGGTGCCTGTAGTCCCAGCTACTCAGGAGGCTGAGGCAGGAGAATGGTGTGAACCCAGGAGGCAGAGCTTGCAGTGAGTGGAGATCCTGCCACTGCACTCCAGCCTGGGTGACAGAGCAGGACTTCATCTCAGGAAAAAAAAAAAAAAAAAAAAAGATCCCCTGCCCTGGCCCTTCCCTCTCCAACCCGCCTCAGCTTCCCAAAGTGGTAGTATTACAAGCGTCAGTCACCACGCCCGGCCTGCTTTATTATTTGTATCAAAAGATGCTGGAACATTGGATCTTTATGGGAGCAATTTGTCGAGTAGTGGCTGTCCTGGACATGGGGACAGGGACACTCCCTCTTGCATCCCTGACAGTACATTTCATATGTGTTACTTGCCTGTCCCCTGCAGAAAAGCACTTGAGGTTACGGTCTCCATCCCACCCCACTGTGGGTGAGAAGGACTTTTCCATGCAGTGAAGCCACTTTTCCCCTTTCCTTCACCTCTCCCTGTTCCCTACTCTGCCATTTTCCTTCTTCTCCCCCAGAATTCCTCTATGAAATACCTGACCTCCTTCCCTGAGTCCCTGCCACCCCACCTCCACTCCCTGCTATGACATCACCCCCTCATTTGAAGCTCCTTTCCCTATCTGAAGGGAGGCAGAGATAGAGTGCACAGGCTCAGCTAGGCAAGGCAGACCCTTGCATACATGGGTCAGAGGTCAGGGTCCCTGGCAGACATTCCTCCCGGAGCGACTGTAGGAAGCAAGCCAGTATAGAGGTACTCTAAACGCTAGACAGGAGGGGGTAGCATCGTCTCCTCTGGGCTGGCCCTGCTCCTGCTTAGCTCTGGGCATAAGACTGACTCCAGTACAGTCACGGTTACGTCTCTGAGCTCACCCAGTCCCGGGTCCCAGGTTCCTGGCTCTGAGCCCGGTGAGACACACAGAGGCTGGTGCTGTGGGGTGGACGTGGCCACTGGAGCCCACCCACCCGGAAGCTCAGCTGTAGTGAGGCAGGCAGTTTTGGAGGGGTACTTGGGATGCTGGAGGAGTGTCCCCCGTCCTAGGCCAGATTCCCTCCCTCCGTCCCTTCCCTGGACATCCCCATAGGCATTCTCCAGGAGGACAGAGACTGTTGTCTGCACTGTCCCTCCTAAGTCCCCCACATCCCACAAGGGGCAAGCATAGAGAGCCACGAGAAAGGGCCCCGCACTGCCGAGGTGATTGGCAGCTTCTCTTTCCTGGGATCTGGGTCCCTTTCCCAAAGGAGTGGAGGAAGAGGGGGAAGCTGTCCCAGGAAGGGCTGAGGAGGGGAGGCTGGCTCAGGGCAGCCCTGCCTACCTTCTACCCCAGCGCAGCTGCAGGGCTGAAGGCCCCAGGGCTATTCAGCCATGGGCGCAGCTGAATCCCTAGCCAGGGACAGAGACCAGGGTCCATTTCGGAAGGGGGTGGCTGGCAGATCCAAGACCTGCAAAAAGGAGGTCAAGGATTCAGTTCTGAGAAAGAGTCATGTAAAGTGACTCCAAATGCTGATGGAGTCAAGAAACCAAAGAAGGAGGCAGACAATCCAGTTTGCCGGTATTGGGTGATTTATTAGGGAAACTTACAGGCAGAAGCGTGGTCTACCTGCGAAATGGAGGTCTCTGCACTGCAAGGCCCCAGACCCAGGACTTATATCGTGGGGAAAAAATATGCATGCCCTGGAAGGAATGTCTAGGTGGTTGTGAGTGTCACAGCGTCTGATTTCTGGAATAGCACAAGGGTTGTTTTCGAGGAAACTTACAGTGAAGAGGTCTTTCTACATAAAGAGTAACCCATGAGGGCCGGGCGTGGTGGCTCACGCCTGGAATCCTAGCACTTTGGGAGGCGGAGGTGGGCAGATCACCTGACGTCAGGAGTTCGAGACCAGCCTGCCCAACGTGGAGAAACCCTGTCTCTACCAAAAATATAAAAACTAGCCAGGCATGGTGGCACGTGCCTGTAATCCCAGCTACTTGGGAGGTTGAGGCAGGAGAATTGCTTGAATCCAGGAGGCGGAGGTTTCAGTGAGCCAAGATCGTGTCACTGCACCCCAGTCTGAAAGAAAGAGTGAAACTCTGTTCCAAAAAACAAACAAACAACAACAACAAAACATCAGCTTGACATTTTGGAGGCATTCCCAGACTCAGGGTTAGTCAGCAGATTAGCGTTTAAAAGAAAGTCTTGTCCCCACAGATTCCCTGACCTCAGCTACCATGAAGGGTGGGAAGAGGAGTCCTTAGCAAGAAGTCCAGGAAGTTGACAACCTCCTCGGACCTGATAGGACACTCCCCTCTCCACCCTACCTCCTGGCTGATTTAATCTCAGGGGTGTGAGGACCTCTGAGATAGGTCTCTGCTGCCTGGGAATGGCTCTCCCTGATTCTTGGGAATGGGTCTCTGGTGCCTGCAAATGAGTCTCTGGTGCCTAGGAAGTGCCCATGGGGTCTCCCTTCCTCTCTCCTCCCACTGCTTCCCCACACACGCTATTCCAGATCATGGACATGCTGCCTCTCACCTCCCTCCACCCCAGGCGTGCTTGGGCTCTTGTGCTGTAGCCACTCAGAGTTGGAAGGGGGTGGAGGGGAGACAGCAGCTCCATCTGGGGCCATGCCCTCATGAATAACTTGAGAATGGAGAACTTTCATTCATCAGGAAGGAGAAGCAATCCCAACCCCACTCTAGTCATCATCTGGGCAAAAATTCGGACCCAGAGGCTCCCAGGCTCCCAGTGTTTTCTGCTAGGATCGGCTGGAAGGAGCCAGGATTGGGATTCCAGGAATCCTGTCAGCAGAGAATCCCAGACTCCTCCTCTCCTGGACCCCAGGAGTCTCAGCTGCAGCACTCATGTCTCAGGGTTAACCAGAGACTCCCTGAGACAGATCCTAGAGGATTCCCAAGTGATACGATAAAAAGAGAGGTACTGAGACCTCCTGGCGTGGGTGACCTCTCCCAGGCTGGCCAACCTCCCTGATTCAGAACCCTGCTGAGCTCCAGGAGTGAATGAAGTAAAGGGAGCCCCTAGGAGTTCAGGAAGCAGAGATTTCCAAGTCCATGCACCAAAGCTCATGCCCTCAATTCTCAAGAAAGACCTCACTCAGTTAAAAAATTTTGTATCATGAAAGGGTAAATGAATGAATTAGTCAATCTGGTTTCTAAGCCAATGGTTTACTAGAAATATTATAGTAAATTAGAAAAAAAAAAGGTGGTGGCTCACACCTATAATCCCAGCACTTTGAGATGCTGAGGTGGGAGGACGGTTTGAGCCCAGGAGTTTGAGACTAGCCTGAGCAACATAGCAAATCCCATCTCTAGAAAAAATTAAAAAACTAGCCAGGTGTGGTGATGTTCACTGTAGTTCCAGCTATTCAGGAGGCTGAGGCAGGAGGACAGCTTGAGCCCAGGAGTTTGAGACTGCAGTGAGCTAGGATTGTGCCACTGCACCCCAGCCTGGGCAACAGAGTGAGACCCTGTCTCT
>NW_012102476.1:4283325-4285188 GCF_000951045.1 Mandrillus leucophaeus | reverse complement strand
AGATGGAGTCTCACTCTGTCGCCTAGGCTGGAGAGCAGTGGCACGATCTCAGCTCACTGCAACTTCCACCTCCCAGGTTCAAGTGATTCTCCTGCCTCAGTCTCCTGAGTAGCTGGGACCACAGGCACATGCCACCACACCCAGCTAGTTTTTTGTTTGTTTGTATTTTTAGTAGAGACAGAGTTTCACCGTGTTAGCCAGGATGGTCTCGATCTCCTGACCTTGTGATCCATCCCCATTGGCCTCCCAAAGTGCTGGGATTACAGGTGTGAGCCACCGCACCCAGCCTTGGCCCTTTCTTTTTTTTTTCTTTTTTTTAATCTCCTTGCAGTTCTCTCCCTTTTTTTTTTTTTAATTGAATTTACAAATAGAGGCGAGGTCTTGTTATGTTGCCCAGGCTGGTCTCGAACTCCTAGGCTCAAGGGATCCTCCCACTTTGGCCTCTCAAAGTGTTGGATTACAGGTGTAAGCCACCGCACCTGGTCCCAGCTCTCTTAACTGCCAGCACTCCTCTTGGAAGTCCCTCGTCTTGATGACCTTATTTAAGGTCACCTTCTCACAGGCCCTATCTTTTTTGTTTTTTTTTTTTTTTTGAGAGGGAGTTTCATTACTTTTGCCCAGGCTGCAGTGCAATGGCGCGGTCTCGGCTCACTGCAACCTCCATCTCCTGGGTTCAAGCCATTCTCCTGCTTCAGCCTCCCAAGTAGCTGGGATTACAGACGTCTGCCACCACACCCGGCTAATTTTTTGGAATTTTTAGTAGAGACGGTATTTCACCATGTTGCCCAGGCTGGTCTCGAACTCCTGACTTCAGGTGATCTGCTTGCCTCGGCCTCCCAAAGTGCTGGGATTACAGGCGTGAGGCACCATGCCCAGCCAGGCCCTGTCTTCAAATACAGTCACACTGGAGGTTAAACTTCAATGTATAAATTTGGGAGCGATACAAACATTCAGTCCATAACACCCCCTATCCCCCAACCCTAGGCAACCACTACTCTACATCTTATCTTTACAGATGACCTATTCTGGACAAGTCATATAAATGGAATCATACAGTGCATGATCTTTTGTGTCTGGCTGCTTTCACATAGCATAACGTTATCAAGGTTCATCCACAGCGTAGCATCTCATTTCTTTTTATTAGGAATAATACGGTTTCACTTTATGAATTACTGTGGTTTGAACATGTCCCCCCAGAGTTCATGTGTTGAAAACTTAACCCCCAATGCAACTGTTGAGAGGTGGGAACTTTAAGAAGTGATTAGGTTATGTGGGCTCTTCCCTCATGAATGGATTAATGGCATTATTGCATGAGTAGGTTAGTTATCAAGGATAGGTTCTGCCCCCACCCCACCCCCTCTCTTGCACTGTCTTGCCCTTCTGCTTTCTGCTGTGGGATGAGGCAGAAAGAAGGCCCTCACCAGATGCAGGGCCCTTGACCTTGGACTTCTCAACCTCTAGAACGGAAAGAAAGATATTTCTATTCTTTATAATTTATCCAGCCTTAGGTATTCCATGATGCAGCACAAAACAGACTAAGACATGGATATGCCGCTTTTGTTTCTTCAATCATCAGTTGACAGACATTTGGGTTGTTTCCACTCTGGGGCTACTATGAATAATGCTGCTATGAATACTCATGTACAAGTGTTTTGTGGAATATGCTTTTATTTCTCTTGGTTACATATCTAGAAGGGAAATTGCTGGATTATATAACTCTATGTTTAAACATCTGAGGAACTGCCAGACTATTTTCCAAAGTTAGTGTACGATTTTACATTCCAACCAGCCATGTGTGAGGGTTCCAATCTCTCCACATTCTCATAAAAACTTGTTAATTACCTGTCTTTTTTTTTTTTTTTT
>NW_012102476.1:4280523-4282035 GCF_000951045.1 Mandrillus leucophaeus | reverse complement strand
GCCCAGCCTAATTCCATTTTTAAATTGGATTATTTGTCTTTTTTGTCATTGAGTTGCAATAGCTCTTTATATAGTCTAGGTACAAATCCCTTACCAGATATATGATTAGTAAAGATTTTCAGCTGCTCCGTGGGTTATCTTCTCCTTTTCTTTTCTGTTTTCTTAATCTTCTCCTTTTCTTAATAATGTCCTGTGAATCTCCTTGAAGTCTGGGTATTTGGAAAGAAAAAGAAAAAAAAAATTAAAGAATAATGTCATATGAAGCACAAGAGGTTTTAATTTTGATGGTGTTCAGTTTCTGTATTTTTTTCTTTTGTTGCTTGTGCTTTTGGTGTCATGTCTAAGAAAGCATTGCTTAATTCAAAGTTATAAAGATTCTAAGAGTTCTAACATTTAGGTCTATGATCCAATTTGTGTTAACTTTTATATATGTTATGATATAGGGATCGTCTGTTGCTGAGGCTGGAGTGCAGAGGCACGATTGCAGCTCACTGCAACCTCTGCCTCCTGGGTTCAAGGGATTCTCGTGCCTCAGCCTCTCGAGTAGCTGGGATTAGAGGTGTGTGCCACCGTGCCCAGCTAATTTTTGTATTTTTAGTAGAGACAGTGTTCTGCCATGTTGGCCGGGCTGGTCTCGAACTCCTTGCCTCAGGTGATCTGCCTACCTGGGCTTCCCAAAGTGCTGGGATTATAGGAGTGAGCTGCCTCGCCCTGCCTATTGTATAATTTTTATTGAGAGTGCTATGGTTTGAACGTCACCTCCAACTCATGTTGAAATTTAATTGCCATTGTAACAATATTAAGAGATGGGGACTTTATGAGGTGATTAGGTCATGAAAGGTCTGTCCTCATAAGTGGATTAATGCCATTATCATGGGAATGAGTTAGTTATCACAGGGGTGGGCTCCTGATACAAGGATAAATTCAGCGCTATTTCTCTCTCTGTCTCACATCTCACATGATTGCATGCCTGATGTGATTTGGTTGTGTGTCCCCACCCAAATCTTGCCTCTAATTGTAATCCCCACATGTTGGGGGAATGGCCTGGTGGGAGGTGACTGAATCATGGGAATGGACTTCCCCCTTGCTATTCTCGTGATCGAATTCTCAGGAGATCTGGTGTGGCTCTTCCTCTTTGCTCTCTCTCTTCTGCTGCCATGTAAGACATGCCTTGCTTCCCTTTTGCCTTCTGCCATGATTGTAAGTTTCCTGAGGCCTCCCCAGTCATGTGAGTCAATTAAACCTCTTTTTTTTTTCTTTTTTTTGAAACCGAGTTTCAATCTGTCACCCAGGCTGGAGTGCAGTGGCACTGTCTCAGCTCACTGCAACCTCTGCCTCCCAGGTTCAAACTATCATCCTGCCTCAGCCTCCTGAGTAGCTGGGATTACAGGTGCCTGCCACCACGGTCAGCTAAATTTTTTGTATTTCTAGTAGAGACAGGGTTTTACCATGTTGGCGAGGCTGGTCTCGAACTCTGTACCTCAAGTGATCTGCCCACCTTGGCTCCAAAAG
>NW_012102476.1:4277417-4279893 GCF_000951045.1 Mandrillus leucophaeus | reverse complement strand
CAAGAACTGGTGAGAGCTTCCAGTACAAGGCTGAATAGATGTGGCAAAAGTGGGCATCTCTTTCTTGTTCCTGATCTTAGAGGAAAAGCTTTTATTCTCTCACCGTTAGTATGATGTTGGCAGTGGGATTTTTCATACATGACCTTTATCACATTAATTGAGTTTCCTTCTATTCCTAGTTTTCTATTTTTACGATGAAGGGTGCTGAATTTTGTCAAATGATTTTTACACCTATTGAAATAATAATGTTTTCCCTTTATTATATTGATGTAGTGTATTAATTGATTTTCATAGGTTAAGCTAATTGTGCATTCCTGGGATAAATCCCACCTGGTTATCCTTTTTATATATTTCTGAATTTTATTTTCTGGTATTTTGTTGAAGACTTTTATGTCTATATTCATAAGAGATATTAGTCTCTAGTTTTCTTGTGATGTCTTTGTCTGATTTTGACAGTAGGGTAATACTGAACTCAGAATAAGTTGGGAAGTTTTCACTGTCATGACTTTTATAACCTAATTATAAGTAATTCTGGTCAGGTACCGTGGCTCATGCCCACAATCCCAGCACTTTGGGAGGCTGAGGTGGGTGGATCACCTAAGGTCAGGAGTTCGAGACCAGCCTGGCCAACATAGAAAAACCCCATCTCTACGAAAATTACAAAAATTAGCCAGGTGTGGTGGCTGTGTGTGTAATCCCAACTACTTGGGAGGCTGAGGCACAAGAATCGCTTGAACCCAGGAGATGGAGGTTGCAGTGAGCTGAGATCACACCACTGTACTACAGCCTGTGTGATAGAGCTCTGTCAAAAACAAAAACAAAAACAAACAAACAAACAAAAAAAAACAAAAAAACAAAAAAAGAAAGAGAGAGAGAAAAAAAAAAGAAAGAGAAGAGAAAGAAAGAAACTCCTTCTGTAGTATTCCACAGGTCACAAAGACCAACCCTGGTGCACTGTGGGAAGGTACTAACAAGGGTGTGAACACCAGGAGTAGGATCACTGGGAACTATCTCAGCAGATGGCTGCCATAGCTACCAACTGACTAACATTCACTGAACACTTACCATGAACCAGACATTGTGCTAAGCTCTTCACGTGACTTATCTCCTTGAATCTTCCCAGCAACCTTATGAGGTAGGTAGGTGCTGTCATTATTGCCATGTTACAGATGAAGAAATTGAGATACAGAGATTAGACTCACCAAACTGCCCAAACTCCCACAGCTATTAACTGGTGGAACAGGAATCAAACTCAGTAGGGTGTGTGTATAATATACTTTGGGGTTGTTTTGTTTTGTTTCATTGTTGTTGTTGTTGTTTGAGACAGGGTTTCACTCTTTAACCCAGGCTGGAGTGCAGTGGCATGATCTTGGCTCAATGCAACCTTCACCTCCTGGGTTCAAGCGATTCTCCTGCCTCAATCTCCTAAGTAACTGGGATTACAGGTGTGCGCCACTACACCCGGCGAACTTTTGTATTTTTAGTAGAGTAATTTTTGTTTTTTTAGTTTCACCATGTTGGCCAGGCTGGTCTCGAATTCTTGACCTCAAGTGATCCACTACCCTTGCCCTCCCAAAATGCTGGGATTACAGGCGTGAATCACCGCGTCTGGCGTTTTTTTGTTTGTTTGTTTGTTTGTTTGTTTAGAGACATGGTCTTGCTCTGTTGCCCAGGCTGGAGTGCAGAGGTGCCATCATAGCTCACTGTAGCTTCAACCTCCTGGGCTCAAGTGATCCTCCAACTTAAGCATCCTGAGTAGCTGGGACCACAGGCGCCCACCACCAACCCCGGCTAAATTTTAAATTTGTTTGTAGAGATGGGAGTCTCGCTTTGTTCCCCAGGCTGATCTCTAACTCCTGGCCTCAAGCAATCCTCCCGCCTTGGCTTCCCAAAGTGTTGAGATTACAGGCGTGAACCACCGCGCCCAGTCTGTTTATCTTGATTACTAAATTTTGGGGTGCCTCCTTAAATTCTGTGCCAGAGGCCAGTGCCTCACTCGCCCTACCCTAATCCCAGCCCAGTGACCCAATGTCCCCCTTCAACCTGCACCATGGAGCTCCCCAGCCTGGCTCCTCGAGCCTCTTCCCGCCCCTAGGGGTCGCCGTCGCGCCGTCATTCGCTTCCCTGCGTTCCCCGGCAAGACGCGCGTCAAGGCGCGGAAGGTGGGAGGCGGTGAGGCCGGGGCGTGCGCATGCGCGTGGCGCCGATTCCCTTAGCCTGGTCAGGGAGTGGAGAGGTTGGGTCTCAGGCGGCTGTTTGCTGCGTCCTCACTTCCTGGGTCGTTTCTCCCTGTCTTGGTGGGGGCCAGGGGACAGGTCGGGGCAGTATTTGGGGAAAGCGAGAGGCAAGCAGGGCGGGCTGGATACGGAGCGCCCTATGGCTTGAAGCTAGGGAGGACGCCCGAGACCCCCGGCATCCTGGTCCTGGGGCGTGGGCCCTGGACGCCGGGCCTGGACGCCTCCAGCTCCCAGGGTCC
>NW_012102476.1:4276428-4276807 GCF_000951045.1 Mandrillus leucophaeus | reverse complement strand
CAGCACCTCCGCCGCCTTTGCGGCTGTCCACCCTCTATTCTCCTGCTGGAGCCGTTTCCCAGAGATTCTCCGGCAGTGTTGACTGTAGCACACCTCTCCGCCTTAAAATCCCGGCCTCCTTACCCGAGTTCTGCCCTTTACCACATCACCGGCCCCCCCCAACACGTACACATAGGCATGAACACCCATCTTTTCACACGCCCCGTTTTCTTTCTCAGAACGTAGCAAATACTCTTAAGCTGAGAGGGTTTGGTGAGGTTAAAATTTATCTTGCGACATTTGAGTCCAGCAGTTCAGAGCCTTGAACACCTCAGTACATGGCCTTGACCTTAGTTTTTTACTTCTGTATTCTGCTGGGCGTTGTGGCTCACGTCTGTAA
>NW_012102476.1:4275999-4276378 GCF_000951045.1 Mandrillus leucophaeus | reverse complement strand
CAGCACCTCCGCCGCCTTTGCGGCTGTCCACCCTCTATTCTCCTGCTGGAGCCGTTTCCCAGAGATTCTCCGGCAGTGTTGACTGTAGCACACCTGCCCGCCTTAAAATCCCGGCCTCCTTCCCCGAGTTCTGCCCTTAACCACATCACCGGCCCCCCCCAACACGTACACATAGGCATGAACACCCATCTTTTCACACGCCCCGTTTTCTTTCTCAGAACTTAGCAAATACTCTTAAGCTGAGAGGGTTTGGTGAGGTTAAAATTTATCTTGTGACATTTGACTCCAGCAGTTCAGAGCCTTGAACACCTCAGTACATGGCCTTGACCTTAGTTTTTTACTTCTGTATTCTGCTGGGCGTTGTGGCTCACGTCTGTAA
>NW_012102476.1:4274670-4275949 GCF_000951045.1 Mandrillus leucophaeus | reverse complement strand
AACTTAGCAAATACTCTTAAGCTGAGAGGGTTTGGTGAGGTTAAAATTTATCTTGTGACATTTGACTCCAGCAGTTCAGAGCCTTGAACACCTCAGTACATGGCCTTGACCTTAGTTTTTTACTTCTGTATTCTGCTGGGCGTTGTGGCTCACGTCTGTAATCCCAGCACTTTGGGAAGCCAAAGCAGGCGGATCGATTGAGCCCAAGAGTTTGAGAGTAGCGTAGGCAACATAACGAGATCCTGTTTCCACTAATTATTAAAAAAAAAAAAAAAAAAAAAAAAAATTAGCCAGGTGTGGTGGTGCACACCTGTGATCCCAGCTACTCAGGAGATTGACAGAGGATCGCTTGAGCCCAGGAAGTCGAGGCCGCAGTGAGCCATGATGGTGCCACTGCACTCCAGCCTGGGTAACAGAGGGAGAGTCTGTCTCTAATAATGATAATCAATAATAATACTGTACGGTGTGCCCATTCCTCAGGAGGCACTGTAGTAGAAGGATAAGCTGTGGAGGTAACTGAGGATAAACAGATAACCATTTAGCTAAAAAGGTTCTTAACCTTTGCTGTATGTTGTTATTCCTAGGTACAGCACAGGCAAAATAATTTTGAAAGCTCCCAGGTAATCCTAATGCACAGCTAGTGCTGAGAACCACTGCTTTAACCCCTGAGGCGGATAGGTAGGGCCTAGGGTGGCCGGAAGCGCTAGGCCGGGCACCGCCAGTAGGGAGCAGTCTCAACCCTTTATCCCTATGAGTTGCTCAAATTGTAACATTTTCTGTGGGTTCCATGCTGTAAAAACAGGAAGCACTGCCCTACAGTAACAAACATGCTGGACAGCTCTTGTGTCAGATCATTCATTGGAAGAGAGGGGAATCAAATCACAAAAGGCCAACTGGAAAACACACACTCATCTAGGGATGAGATCAGGAAAGCCTGGGCAAGGCTGGTGACAGGGAATGTAGGAGAGGAGTTATAGTCACAGGAAGAATGTTGGGTGATAGTGGAAAACTAGATGGAAATTTCTGGCAGCCTGTGGTACTTTCAATTGGCACAAGGACTGATTTCGGTAACATGTCCCCGTTGACACCCAGAGGAGAGTTGCGGGAATTGCTTTGGTCTTCCTAGGGCCCTCAAGACCATGAATGGCTGGAGTCTGGACCAGTCTTAGGCACTAGCAAATTGAACAGTAGCTCATTCACAGTAGTATAAAAGCTGCTGCTTTATTGAGGCCAGAGGCCCTTTCTTATACGGGGCAGCAGCTGCGCTCCTGGGAATGAT
>NW_012102476.1:4271788-4274440 GCF_000951045.1 Mandrillus leucophaeus | reverse complement strand
GGAGGCTGAGGCAGGAGAATGGCTGGAACCCGGGAGGCGGAGCTTGCAGTGAGCCGAGATTGCGCCACTGCACTCCAGCCTGGGCAACAGACCGAGACTCCGTCTCAAAAAATAAAAATAAAAAAGATTCCACAGGGGAAATAACTAAGCTCTGTGCATTCCATGAAGATGCTCATTACAGCATTATCTCTACTAATGATCTATTCCAATAATAAAGGAAATTAATACAATATACATGGTATTTCAAACAAAAAAAGCCATTAAAATAGATCATTATGAAAGAATATGAATGAATGAGAAATGTTCATAAGTTAAAAAAATGTATTATCTTTCAGAGAGCAAAATTAGACTCATCTGTTGCTTGGAATGGCTTCCTCTTGCTCTGTCTCTAAACTATGATTATGGAGTAGTTAAAATGCGTATGCATGTTGGCAAAGCCTGAATAAAATATGCAAATGTGAAAATATTTTTTGTAGAGATGAAATTATGGAGGAAGGGGTGTGTCTATTTCAAAATTGTCCTAATGAGAAGTATTGTGGCGTAGTAGTAAAGAGGAAGCTCCCCGGAGCCAAAAATGTTTTTACCAGATGTATGGCGTTTTAAAATTATTTAACCTTTCTATGCCTCAGTTTCTTCATCTGTAAAATGGGGTAATCGTTAGTGTCCTGGAGAGGTGTAGTGAGGTCTAACCAGTATGTGGAAACTCTTAGAATGGCACCTGTCACATAGTAAGTACACGGTAAATCCTGGCTATTTCAATTCCATTTTATTTATAGCTTAATAAAATCTTGTAAAGATAGTTGGCCAGTCAGCACTGATACTCCTGTCTACCTGTGTTACATCTCTGAAAAAGCTTAGCCTATCTGTGTCGACACCTTACTGAAGTATAAGTTATATATAAAACACACCCATTTTAAGTGTCCAGGTTGCTGGGTTTTGGTGAATATATACATGGGCATAACCATCACCACATTCAGGATGTGAATGAACTTTGCCATCACCCTCTCATGCTCTGTGCAGTCAGCTGCTCTCTCCCTGACCCAGCCGCAGAGAACCACTGGTCTACTTTCTGCCCCTATTAATAAGTTTTGCTTTTTGTAGAAATAGAATTTCACAGAAATTGAATCATATATTATGCATTCTCTTGTGTCTGGCTTCTCTGGTTTAACATAATTTTGAGATTCATCCATTGCTTGCAGGTAACAGCAGCTCCTCTTTGTTGCTAGTATTCTGTTACATGGGTAAACTACACTTTGTTTATTCTTCCACCCATTGATGGACATTTGAATGTTTCTAGCTTATGCCTATTATGAATAAAGCTGATATGCACATTTGTGAAAAAGTCTTTGTGTGGACATACGTTTTTATTTTCCTTGGGTAAATCCTAAGAGTAGAATTATTGAGTCATGTGGTAAGTGTACATTTAATTTACTGTTAACCGAAACTGGTTTCCAAAGTGCCCAGGCCATTTTACATTTCCCCAGCAAACGTGTGAGACTCCATATCCTCAGCAACAATTAGCATCATCGGTCTGCTTGATTTTAGTGGGTGCATAAGGGCACTCACTGTGGTTTTAATTTGCATTTCCCGGGTGACTGATGGTAGCTCACTTCTAGGGAAGGAAGGAGAGGGATGATTCAAAAGAAGTTCCACCGTTTTTAAGCTTAGGTGTCCAAGAGAATGAAACTGGTGCCACCGACAAAAGTGAAATTAGGAGTCAGTGATTTTTTGGCATAGGGGTATTACATCTGAAGTGATGGCAGGATGTTAAGGGGGAAATACCTGGGTGGCAGCATGCTTTGCAGGCTTGGAGCTCAGTGGGAGGTCAGGTCCTGAGATAAGAGCCAGGTATCCGCTGTGAGGTGACGCACAAACAGGGAGAGAGAGAGAGATGAGTCCCAAGGATCAAGCCAGGGCTCAGAGTGGCCAGAAGCATCTGTTCCTCAGCCCCCATTTCCAAGTAATGGAAAATCCAGACTGATAGGCCTAGGAGGCCTAAAAATAGATAAAATTAACCCACTTATATGTGAGCCACTGGAGTATTTTCTAGTCCTATTGTAAACTCTACTCTTGGCTAATTTGACTGTTAAAATTGTAAATTACAAAGTTATCTATACCCTTTTTAAAAAAGAGTTTCAATATGGTTTGTGACAAATCAGTTAATTATCTTTGTGACCCGAGGGGCCCCCTTCTTTTAATCACCATAACCAATAAAGCAATAATGGCTTTCTGAAGTTGATTCTTTTTGATGGTTTGTGTTTGGATGTTCAAGGTTAATGAGGAAATGATCCTTACCACACTTTTGTAATTTTAATACAGACAGGGTCTTGCTTTGTTGCCCAGGCTGGTCTCCTGGGCTCAAAGGATCCTCTGGCCTCAGCCTCCCAAAGTGCTGGGATTATAGGCGTGAGGCACTGTGCCCAGCCTCTTGCTACACTTTCATTCAGGATAAAGACGGTAATATCCAAGACTACTAAAAGTCTTATAACCCCAATCCAAATTTTAAAATAAATCTTACTATTAAGAAGCATTGATTGGCCATGTGCAGTGTCTCATGCCTGTAATCCCAGCACTTTGGGAGGCCAAGGTGGGCAGATCACGAGGTCAGGAGTTTGAGACCAACCTGACCAACATGGTGAAATCCCGTCTCTA
>NW_012102476.1:4268432-4271388 GCF_000951045.1 Mandrillus leucophaeus | reverse complement strand
GGGGAAGCATTGATTATAGGAGGCCAGGCATGGTAGCTCACGCTTGTAATCCCAGCATTTTGGGTGGCCTAGGCGGGCCAATCGCTTGAGCCCAGGAGTTGGAGAACAGCTTGGGCAACATTATAAAAACCGGCTTCTACCAAAAAAAAAAAAAAAACAAACAAAAAAAAAAAAAAACTGGGCCTAGTGCTGTGCACCTATAGTCCCAGCTACTTGGGAGGCTGAGGTGGGAGGATCACTTGAGCTGGGGAGGCAGAGGTTGCAGTAAGCAGAGATCATACCACTGCATTCCATACTGGGCAACAAAGACAGACCCTGTCTTTAAAGAAAAAAAAAAAAAAAAAGGAAAAAGGAAAATAATAATAAAGAAGCATTGATTATAGGATTCGGAAAGCAGTCTCCTTTGCAGTTCGTAGTAAAATTCTGTGGTTTTCTCTCCGTCTGGAGAGAATGATGGTTTCAGGATCTGAAATCTTTCCTTCCGCAGGAACTGGGCACAACAGTGAGGACCAGCTTATCCAAGAGGACGGACTTAGTGATGGGTAACACCCAGGGACATGCCTGAGAGCCTCAGGAAACACCTTCAGATGACATTGCCCAGAGTCTTACATTAGAGAACTCTCCAGACAGCCCTTGAGGCCTGGGGCTGGGTGCTGCTCCCAGACTGTGAGCTACTGGCCACCGGAAGCCTGAGTCCGGCAGAGGCCCCACAGCTGCGCCGAGTGCGGCAAGAGCCTCCCGCGCAGTTACTCCCTGAGCGGTCATCTCCGAAGCGGTGCTCGCGAGAAGCCTTCCTCCTGCCCTGACTGTGGAAAGCATCTCAGCCAGAGCTCCGACCTGCTGCAGCGCCGTCAGATTCACCTGGGCCGTCAGCCCTGCAAGTGCGGGGCCTGCGGGAGGGGTTTTACTCAGAGTGCATCCCTCCTCCAGCACCGGTGGGTCCACAGCGACTGGCGAGAGGCCTTGTCGCTGTCCCCAGTGCGGCAAGACCTGCTGTGTCCGCTCCAACTTCATCAAGCACCAGCGAGTCCACTCAGGAGAAGCCATTCGTCTGCGGGGAGTGCGGCAAGGGCTTAGCGGCCAGCTCTGCTGCTGGCTCGGCCAAAGCCCTGCGTCTGTCCCCAGGGCCAGCAAGTTTTTGGGGACCGGGGGAAGCTGATCCGCCACCAGTGAATTCACACAGGAGAGCGTCTCTTCTGCTGCTGCAGTTGCGGTGACAGCGTCAGTGAAAAGACCTCCCTCTCCCAGCGTGTCCTCCCGCACCCAGGGGAGAAGCCCTGCAGGCGCGGAATCGTGGAGAGCGTCAGCCTCGCACCCAGCTCAGTCGCCCCGGGCAGCACCTCCGGACTCCGGCCTTGTGGGAGCCCCGGGTCCTTCCTTCAACATCTGCCCCCATCCACACTCCTGCCTCGACTTCCCTTCCTTTATCCTGTCCCCCTACTCAGTCTCCAGCCTCTGGTTCCACCCAGCCTTCCCCAGATTCCTCCTCGCGCCCCATCTCGTCTCCTTCACTCATCGCCCGCGTTCCCCAGCATGGAGCAGCCCGCCCTCAGCCCTCCTCCACTCACCCCTTCCAGATCCACTGCTAAGCCCAGATGCGAATCCGCCCTCGGTGGGGAACTGGGGGCAGCCGTGTCCGCCAGTTTTTTCCTGCTCCGGGTGCGGGAAGCTTCTCCCGCACCCGCACACCCACGCCGGGGAGCAGCCTTGCCTCTGTTGCACTCAGAGTTCCTCCTCGGTCCAGCGCAGGGAGACCCACTCCGCCGAAAAGCCACACCTGTGTGCGGAGGGCGGCCGCGGCTGCCCAGCACGTGCACCTGGCCAACCCCCAGCGCGTGCACCCCGGTAGTGGCCGTTCCCTGCCCGCAGTGCCTGCAGTGCCTCCGGGAGGCCTGGAAGTTGCCCAGGTTCCGCCAACCACCCAGCTGGCAGCTCAGCAGGAGGGGGCGAAGGGGCCCAGAAGCTGTGCGAGTGCGGGACGGGACTCGCGGGAGGCGGTTCAGGCCCCAGGCTACCCTGAGCCAGCCCGGGAGGCCTCGCAGCACAGAGCAGCCTGACCGCTCTGCCAGGCCGGAGCCAGGCTTCGGCGACAGTGCCAAGCTCTTCCGCCGCCCTCAAACCCACACTGGAGAGGAGCCCTACCAGTGTTTCCGGTGTGGAAGGCCTCCAGCCAGAGGTCCAACCTGGCCCAACACTGTAGAACTAGCGTGCTGCAGCCCCGGGTGGACTGTGGATCTGAGATGCAGTCCCCTCCCTCCACACAGACCCGCTCAGGACGGCTCTTCTGTACTGCAGATCTTTCTCAGAAGTGCTGGGGGCTATTTTGTATGTTTGTTTTTTTGTATTCCCCTGAATTCTCGCTCCTTTCCCTTGTGCATTAAGAGATTTAGGCAGGTGAAGCTGCGGGCGGTGACTCACGCCTGTAATCCCAGCACTTTAGGAGACCGAGGTGGGAGGATCACGTGAGCCCAAAGAATTTGAGACCAACCTGGGCAGCATAGCGAGACCGTGTCTCTGTGAAATAAAAATAAAACGAGCTGGTGTGGTGGCACTGGCCTGTAGCCCCAGTTACTCAGGAGGGTGAGGCTGAAGGATCGCTTGAGTCAGAGAGTTCAAGGCTGCAGTGAGCTATGATCAGGCTACTGCATGGACGACAGAGTGAGACCCTGTCTCTCTAAAATAACTAAAATAACAAAAGGATTTAGGTAGGCAGTAGGCAAAGGTATACTAGCGAAGTAATAATAATATACAAGGTATATTCTTGGTGTGGACAAGAATAATATTGTGTTATCTTAGTGATTAATATTTATTTTTATTTTTTTAATTATACTTTTAAGTTCCAGGGTACATGTGCACAACGTGCAGGTTTGTTACATATGTATACATGTGCAATGTTGGTGTGCTGCACCCATTAACTTGTCATTTACATTAGGTATATCTCCTAATGCTATCCTTC
>NW_012102476.1:4248891-4266725 GCF_000951045.1 Mandrillus leucophaeus | reverse complement strand
AAAAAAAAAAAAAAAAAAAAACAATCACTGTGGCCTGGAGAATAGAATGCTCTGATTGGGTAGGCCTGGATCATGTGGCCCTTCTTGGAGCTAGAGGAGAGAGTCCATCCCACTTGAACTGTGAACTGAGAATAAGGTGGGCAGGAGGGTGTGTCTCAGTATCAGAAACAAAGGCATAGATATATTGGTCATATGACACAAAACAGTAGACATCCACTATTACATAGCTGCTGGCCCCTCCCAAGTGCAGAGGGAGCTCAGAGCCCTGTTTATTTAGAGTCTATGCCCCTGTTGCCACTGGACCCCACCCCAATGCTGTCTGAGCTCCAACTCTCTCTACCTGTTCATTCTAGCTAACCCATGTCCTGTGTCACCATACAGTTGTTTTTCCAGAACAATTCCAATTTCAAATACGCTGTCCCTAGGGCCCCCATAAACATTTATACTTAGTAGATCACATGTTGTAATCAATCTTTGCTTTAGAAAGTGTGGTCACAGTATGCAGCATTCCAGGAAGAGGGTACAAGAGAAACTGACCCTGAGTCATGCCTTCACCTCCTTCACCACCAACAGCTGAGATATGTCTGAAAAGAGGCTGAGATGCTGCCCTCCGGGGTTGATTTAGCACCTGGTGAGTTTGTTCTTCCCTCTGCCTAAAGTGGAGGAAAAATTAAACCTCTAGAAACTGAAAGTGTTGGCAGCAGCCAGGTTCATGAACTGTGTGAGTGAGAACTTACAAAAACAATGGTGAGTGCACAGCCTGGAAGAGACAGCTCTGCACACCTTCTAGAGAGGCAGGTAAGATGGTGACAGGCCCAGAAAAGCACAGACTACCTGAGCAGCCCAGGACAGGAGTGGCCCTCCTCAGGGCATTCTCAATGTCTCAGCAAGAAAACCTCTCCATAGGAGCTCCCAAGCTGAGAACAAAGGGATGGGAATTCCCAGGGAATTGTTTGGCAACCACCACCAAAACTCTGAGGGGCCAGAACCTTTTCTTCCTTCCTTCCTTCCTTTTTTTTTTTTTTTTTGAGACAGTCTTACTCTGTCACCCAGGTTGAAGTGCAGTGACACAATCTTGGCTCACTGCAACCTCCACCTCCTGGGATCATGCAATTCTCCTGCTCAGCCTCCCGAGTAGCTGGGACTACAGGCACACGTCACCACACCCAGCTAATTTTTGTATTTTTAGTAGAGACAGGGTTTCACCATGTTGGCCAGGCAGGTCTTGAAGTCTTGACCTCAAGTGATCCGCCCGCCTCGGCCTCCCAAAGTGCTGGGATTACAAGCGTGGGCCATCATGCCCGGCCTCTAGAACTTTTTCAAGTAAAAATACCTGTCTTCATATCTGTTTTCTCCAGGAGCCATTGTCTTATATACGTAGGGAGGGCGCTATGTGTAGAGGGAGATGCCAGGTATCTTTAACTGGAATAGGGCCCCATCTTCTCTGCAACAATGCCAAAGTCCAGTTGGGAAAACAACTGTAGGAAGAATTCTGTTATAGCTCAGTGAGAGCTCAGGAATAATTTTTGTAACATTGTATAACATTTGACTGCTCAAGGAGGTTATTTTTCAAAAAAGTAGCAGCAGCAGCTAAAGTTGGGTGGAACCTACTCTTCGGTTTATTACCAACAAGAAACTGGTAATCCCAGCACTTTGGGAGGCCGAGACGGGCGGATCACGAGGTCAGGAGATCGAGACCATCCTGGCTAATACGGTGAAACCCCGTCTCTACTAAAAATACAAAAAACTAGCCGGGCGAGGTGGTGGGCGCCTGTAGTCCCAGCTACTAGCGGGAGAATGGCGTAAACCCGGGAGGCGGAGCTTGCAGTGAGCTGAGATCCGGCCACTGCACTCCAGCCTGGGCGACAGAGCAAGACTCCATCTCAAAAAAAAAAAAAAAAAAAAAAAGAAACTGGTATAGAGCCCCTTCTTGAAAGTGTACCTTCCTCGTTTTTCTTTTGTATATTAAATTCAGATTATATGTCTATATAATTCATTTTTCTTTTATATATTAAGTTCATATTAGTACATCAGCCCTTGATGAAAGCTGGAAGCTTCCTGTTGGATTGTAATTCTGAAAAGGCATTGCTGTAGGGTTAACCAAAGTAACAAGGTTCAAGCATTCATTACATACATATTTTTAGAACACCTACTTCATGCCAAGGCCCATGCCGGGTGCTGAGGACAGAACAGGCAGATGTCATCCCTGCCTGGTCTTGTGGCTTTCTCGTGACCTGCTTTGATAAAGGGTTCACACCGGCCCTGTGTAGGCTTTCTTTCTCCAAGCAGTCGTATTTTTCAGATTGAAATAAAGCACTTTGCAGTAGACACCTGTCAGGCTTGTGGCTGCCTGGAACCTTCTGAATACTCATCCTAGACCTGGAGATTTTCCCTACAATTCCTGCCTGACTAAGGCAGAATCCAGAGCTCAGTTTCCCAACCCCTCCTGCAGCTGGGGCACCTAGGGGTTGCCGGTTGGTGCAATCACATAATTCTTTTTCAGAAAAGAGCGACCCAGGATACAGGTTACATGAATAATCCGTTTTCAAGAGGGGATGAGACTGGAAGATTCTGGCTTTCCAGGGCAGCCTTAATGAAGCTTTTGGCATCCAGGCTCCAGCAGTGTGAGCTGTGGGCGTGTCACTGCAGCTGGCCAATGGAATGACTTGTTTCTGACTGTGGAGACTGTAGGCCTCTCTGGCTATACCAGACATAGTGAGCTACCTAAGATTCTCAATTACCTATCTTTTAAAACTAGTGAGAGTGAGTTCTGTTCTTTGCAAAGAACTGTGACTAATACATATACTGAACTACTGTTACCTGACAAAATCCAGGTTGACACATTCCTACCTTACATAAACTTCATAAAAATCATGTAAGGGCAGGGTGCGGTGGCTCATGCCTGTAATCCCAGCACTGCGGGAGGATCACCTGAGCTCAAGAGTTCCACACCAGGACAGTTTTTCCAGGACAATTCCAATTTCAAATACACTGTCCCTAGGCCCCCCATAAACATTTATACTTAGTAGATCACATGTTGTAATCAATCTTTGCTTTAGAAAATGTGGTCACAGTATGCAGCATTCCAGGAAGAAACTGACCCTGAGTCATGCCTTCACCTCCTTCACCACCAACAGCTGAGATACGTCTGGACACAACAGCTAAGATACCAGCTTGGACAATATAGTGAGATCCCCCCGCCTCCATTATTTAAAAAATCTTTTCAGGTACGAATTACACATTTTACAGCTGAAAAAACTGAGACTCAAAAAGACACTTCATTCATTCTACAAATATTTATTAAAGCCCAACCGTGTGCCAGCCACCAGGCATAGAATAGGGAACAAAATAGTTTCCCTGCAACTATATAAAAAGAATGGCATATTGTACTTCAAATGCCCCTTTGCCAAAATAAGAGGCACAGGACAACAGCTGTCTGGAGACGATCTCAAGCTAGTCAGGACCCATTGTAAATATAGAAACCTCTAAAAATAGCCGCTCGTGCTCCAGACTCAACAGGTGATTGGCCCAGAGAGGGGAGGGGACCCCAGGCCACGGTAAAGGGAGCGAGGACAGCGCTGGTTCCCCGCTCCCCGCACTGCCATGGCTCTGCCTCTGAGGCCCCTGACCCGGGGCTTGGCCAGCGCTGCCAAAGGAGGCCACGAAGGGTCGGCAGGTGAATGGGGAGCGGGCGGATCCCGGGGCTCCCCTACCCTGCCCACTTGTTCCCGGGCCCGCCGCCCCAGGCCCTGCGCGCTCACCCCTCTCCATCCGCAGCTCGCACCTGGCGCCTGCTCTCCTTCGTGCTGGCGCTGCCCAGCGTGGCCCTCTGCACCCTCAACTCCTATCTCCACTCAGGCCACCGCCCGCGCCCCGAGTTCCGTCCCTACCAGCACCTCCGCATCCGCACCAAGGTACGCGGGACGGGCGCGCGGGCGGCCCGGGGGTGCTGCGGGGTGCATGGGGAGCGTGGGGAGCGTGGGGCGCGTGGAGGGGGAGGCGGGGGAGGCGCGGACTCCGGACTTACGGCGCTCACGCGCGCTCCCTCCTCCGCTCTCTCCACAGCCCTTCCCCTGGGGGGACGGTAACCACACTCTGTTCCACAACAGCCACGTCAACCCACTGCCCACTGGCTACGAACACCCCTGAGGCCCCGGACGCCCCCGGGCGCAATAAAGGTGTGAAGCTTCGTGTCTGAGGCTCTATGGGGAGGGCGGGGCCACTGGGAATGCACCCGGAGGCGCCCGCTCCGTGCCTGCGCCCAGCTTGGTAAGCGCCTGTTCCGCGCATGCGCCTTGCGCGGTGGGCGCTCCACGTGCTTTTCCCACGTGGCTGATACTGGGGTGCTTGAGGGAGCCTCCTCCACGCACAGGTAGGCGATCCCAGCTCACTCTCTCTCACCTCGTAATAATGAGGCCTCTGTCTCACGCACACCTATTAAAAATTAGGGCTGTAGGCTGTAATGGGCTTCCTCATACACTGAATCCTCACAGTAACGCTGGGAGTAGGGTATAATTTTAGTTCCCCTTCTCCAGAGGAGGACCTGAGATTCTCGGGAATTAAATGACTTGTCGAAGTTCAGGCAGCTTGCAGAGCCCCCCTGGGAGCCCAGGGCTGCAGATCCTGAAGTCCCACTTCTTGCCTGACACCTGAGCCGCTGGTGTCTGTGAACCCCAGCTATCTGGATTTCAGACGGAGGCTCCACAGTCCTGTGTGTGAGGCCTCGGGACCTAATGCTGGATTTGGAATCTTTTGGTCATTCTCTATAATCTTTCTTAATTGGTCTTCTATTTGGGAAATCACATGCTCCAAGCCTGGCTTTCCTGGCTTCTGAATACCCCATTCAATGGGGACAGGAGTTCAGATGAGCTCTGGACATTTCTTCACCTCCTAGGACAGCCTGCCCACTTACCATTACGGAGGAACCTGAAGTGTGTGCAGAAACCCATGACCAATGCATCCTGCGTGCACGTGCATGCGCACGCACACACACACACACTCTTTGACTCTCTCCCCTGAGACACCTCTCAGCCCCATCAAGAAAAGATGCCCTCAGCTCCCATCACCATAGAAAGTGAGAAAACTTTTTCAATGCCCACAAACAGGTTCCCCCAACTATTGCCAGAGAGGCATTCAGGTCCCTGGGTTATAGCTCTTCCATGCAAGGAAAGTGTGCTATAAACATCCTCGTTTCATGTGACAATTCTTATGCACATGAAAATTTATGCTGGCACCATGCCTGTTTCTGTAAAAAGTGGGTCATCACTAAAAAAGGTGGACAGATATGCAAAAATATTACAATCCCTACCTCTCTCGGAAGGTGCTTAGCATCTGGTAGGTTGCTCAGGCCAGTGCAGATCTATGCAGAAGTTGTTTCCATGTAAGTTGATTTATGGTTGCAAGCAAGACCAGCCCACAGGGGCAGAGATAAACAGGAAAGTGGATTATTAGGACAAAGGCACATTTGGGGCCCCACAGCTGAAATCTTCCCCGCTGAATGTGGCAGTTTCTTCAAGCTTGTCCTCCAGCATTTCCTTGTAGTGGCGTTTGAAGAAGCCAAGCTATCAGGGGAAATAAGTGAGAAAAGCTGGGTAAGGCCAGGTGCGGTGGCTCACACCTCTAATCCCAGCACTTTGGGAAGCTGAGGAAGGTGGGTCACTTGAGGTCAGGAGCTGGAGACCAGCCTAACCAACCTGGTGAAACCCTGTCTCTACTAAAAATACAAAAATTAGCTGGGCATGGTGGTGCGCCTATAATCCCAGGTACTCAGGAGGCTGAGGCAAGAGAATCGCTTGAACCCGGGAAATGGAGGTTGCAGTGAGCCAGGATCATGTCACTGCACTCCAGCCTGGGCGACAGAGCAAGGTTCCATATAAAAGAAGAAGAAAGGAGAAGAGAAAAAAAGAAAAGAAAAAGAAAAAAAAAGAAAGAAAGAAAATCTGGGTAAGAGGGCAGGGAAGAAAATTGGGAATAAGAAGAAGCTGAGAGAGGAGAGGAGGCAACAACTAAGCTAACTTACATTTGTGTGTGAGAACCTTTATGTGAACAACAGCTATCATATATTGAGCAACTGCTGGCCCCAAGCACAGTAGGTACACACACGACCCGTGGCAGGACAGCATAGATCCAGGCAGATCTGTGCACATGCCCTGGCCTCATTTCTCTCTCACTTCAGCCACTCTGTGATATAAGCATTATTATCATTTCAAAAATGAGAAACGGCGGGGCACAGTGGCTCACGCCTGTAAACCCGGCACTTGGGGAGGCCGAGGTGGGCAGATCACATGAGGTCAGGAGTTCAAGACCAATCTGGCCAACATGGTGAAACCCTGTCTCTACTAAAAATACAAAAATTAGCCAGGTGTGGTGGCGTGTGCCTATAGTCCTAGCTACTTGGGAAACTGAGGCATGAGAATCTTTTGAACCTGGGAGGTGGAGGTTGCAGTGAGCTGAGACTGTGCCACTGCACTCCAGTCTGAGCAACTGAGTGAGACTCCACCTCAAAAGAAAAAAGAAAAAAAAAAAAAGAGAGAGAGAGAAACACGCTCAGAGAGGTGGAGCAACTTGCCTAACATTAAACAGTGAATACATGATAGAACCAAAATGTGTGTCCAGGCCTGCCTGCCTCCACAGTCTGAGTTCTCACTATACCACCCAGTCTGTAGAAGGGCTTGGGTTGGATGCTGGTGGTGTCAAGAGTGGGATAAGGCCGGACGGATGTGGTGACTCACGCCTGTAATCCCAGAACTTTGGGAGGCCGAGGCAGGCGGATCACCTGAGGTCAGGAGTTTGAGACCAGCCTGGCCAACATGGTGAAACTGCATCTCTACTAAAAATACAAAAAGCTAGCCAGGCATGGTGCAGGCCACCTGTAATCCCAGCTACTCGGGAGGCTGAGGCAGGAGAATCACTTGAACCCGGGAGGTGGATATTGCAGTGAGCCAAGATCACACCATTGCACTCCAGCCTGGGCAACAAGAGTGAAAACTCTGTCTCAAAAAAAAAAAAAAAAAAAAAGAGTGGGATAAAACACTTGCCTTGTACAGTGCGGCTGTGATGAGCGCCAGCAGTAGCAGAGCCCCCACAGAGCTGCCCATGATGATGGGAATGGCGTTGTAGACCTCGTATTCTTCTAGCACCATCTCCATCTGATTCGGAGATCAGAGAGCGTCTGGCCTCCTGCCATCCCGGATGCCTCCCAGGTTCCCCAACCTTTAACTCCCTCCCCTCCTCCCTGAGGCTCTGCTCTAAGGGTTGAGACGCAGCAGCACCCGTGCCCTGAGGGACAGCTGTCTTACCCAGAGACCTTCACCCTCCTCCCCCAAGGCTTGCAAACCCCCACCCAGCGCCGCGGATGTAGCCCTAGGGGCCCTCTGTCCAGCCTGGTCACTGCCCCCGACACGGTCTCTACCTGAGCTCTCATAAATGCCTCCTGTCCTGGAAGCTGGGAGTACACGGATGTGTCGAACGTAATTTCAGCCACACTCACGACCGACACCTTCTTCTGCGATGTCTGCAAAGGGGTTGGGGGAAGCCTGTGAAACTGGCTCTGGGGGAGGCTCAGAGCTCCAGGGATGCCCTGGCTTGCAGATGGGCACAGACATGCCAGGTCCTGCCTGAGTCCGGGGCAGGTGCTCTGCCACTGCCCTCACGCACCTGGCGGACCCAGCCAAAACTGAGGTTGCCCTTCAGGGTGAAATCCAGCTCCTCCTGGACGCTGAAGGAGGGGATGTCACAGCGGAACCGCAGGCAGCCAGCAATGGAGCAGTCCTGGGGGCAGAAGAGGGGTGAAGCTGAGGGGTTCTTCACTGAGGAGGGAACCATAGGTAAAAATATGGTCAGGTTTGGGGTGGGGAACAGATGAACAGTTACAGGACATGCACGGAACTCTGCGGCCTAGCGCTACATTTCTCGGTATCCCTGGTGGGGGCTGATCTTGCGGTGGGGGTTCAGGGACTTTCTTACCAGCACGGGACTTCTTGAAATCTGGGTCAGGAAGTCAGAATGCTGGGGAGGTTTTCTCTCTGATACACAGGGGAGACTCTGGGGAGAGAGAGAAGCAGTTAGCCACAGAATGAGCAACATGTCCCTGGTAAGAGGCAGTGCCGTGCTGTGGGATGCCAGTCTGAAGAAAGAGAAGAGGCAGGCAGGTACCTGGGATGGGGCCTCCACGACCACATCCCACACGGCCACCCCGTTCAGCAGGACAGGAACCCAGAAGGTAATGCTGATGGACAGATCTCGCTGGCTGAGGTTATTCACCTGCAGGAAATCAAGGCAGAGTGTTATTGTGGTCTCTGGAGCCTCCCAAATGCCACTTCCCTCCTGGCCCTACCCCAAGCTCCTCTCCGTCTTCTCCACCAACTTCCAAATTTATCCACACTGTGGAAGGCAGACAGGGATACTCCCTAGACTCTCACGCGGTATCGATGCTCAGCCTCTTTCATTTTCTTCTCATCAGAGGTTGTAAAGTTGAAGTACTTGGTGGATTCTTCCTGTCTGGGGAGAGAGCCTGTGGGTGAAAAACAGCCCTGAAACTGTCCCCAGTTGTGCCCTGTCCTACTGCAGAGAGCTCTGTTTGGCCAGGCACATTTCTCAGGGAAATAATAATGGACATTATTTGGCTGGGTGCAGTGGCTCATGCCTGTTATCCCAGAACTTTGGGAGTCTGGGGCAGGAGGATCGCTTGAGCCCAGGAGTTCCAGACCAGCTGGGGCAACATAGTGAGACCCCGTCCCTATTCAAAATAAACAAATAAAAGATGGTCCCACATAACCTTTGCTGCCTCGGCTTCAGCCCCCTCCCCCCGATGTCCCTTGCCCCCATCACCCAGATCCACTAGCTCTGCCCTGCACACCTCTGGCTCTTTCATAGTCTCATGAGTTTGCTCAAGCTCTTCTCCTTGGAATGTTCTTACTATCTCCCATTTTGGAAATTTACACTTAAAACCCCAACTTAAACCTCACCTCTCCTACATGGGGCAAAGGCATTTGCATTGCTTTCTCTAATAGTTAGTGGTTGGCCTCTGGTAATGCTTACAGAGATTGCAGCAGAACAAGTTAGCCTAAGGGGACTCTAGGAAGGAGAGCTGGATCACTCAGGAAGACATGGAGTGAGGGCCCCTTCATGGTGGGAATGAAGAAAACAGATTCAGCTGTCCTGGGGCAGGTGAGTAAACGTGAAGGAAGATGGTGCCTGTGCACAAGCCTATGGAAGGGACATCGGTGTTCCAGAAGGCAGGTGGGGTCTTTCCACCCAGACTTCCTTCAGCAAACACAGGCTGTGTGGTTGGCACTGTGGGTTCAAGTTAAGCCATACTCCCTGGTTTTAGTAATAAGGAGCAAGCTGGCCAGGCGAGGTGGCTCACGCCTATAATCCCAACACTTAGAGAGGCTAAGGTAGGAGGATCGCTTGAGCTCAGGAGTTCAAGACTGGCCTGGGCAACATAGAGAGACCTCATTTCTGCAAAAAAAAAAAAAAAAAATACAAACATTAGCTGCACGTGGTGGCACACGCCTGTGGTCCCAGCTACTCAGGAGGCTGAAGCAGGAGGATTGCTTGAGCCTGGGAGGTCGAGGCTGCAGTGAGCTACGTTCACACTGCTCCCCTCCAGCCTGGGCAACAGAGTGAGACCCTGTCTCAAAACAAACAAACAAAAAGCAAAAGTAAGCAGAGCAGCAGAGGGGCCTGCACCTCGCACGCAGCAGCCAGACCAGCCGCACAGAAACGGCCCCAGCAGTCCACCCCCCATCAGCCTGATGACTAAAAACAGGGACTCCAGTGTCAAACTGCCTGGGTTCACATCTCAGGTCGACCACTTCCTACCTGAGTCACTAAGGCAAGCCGCTTCACGTCTCTGGAACCTGTAGCTTTTCACTCTTTAAAATGGGGATGCGAACCATAGCACCTCCCTGTAGTAGAGTTGTGACCAGGGCTTGGTAGTGCCCAGCACGCAGGGAGTCCTCCATAAATCTTAGGGGTTTATTTTCCCTAAGTATGCCGGTTTTCCTCTGTGCCTCCCACCCGAAACCCTTCTCTCTGTGCTTCTGTTTTCTCACCTTAAAATCTAGTTCTAAGCCTCTTTTCATTTTTAAAATTTTATTTTATTTTCATTTTAAATTTTTTTTGGGTAGAGATGGAGTCTCGCTATGTTGCCCAGGCTGGTCTTGAACTCCTGGATTCAAGCCATCCTCCCATCCATGCCCGTAATCCCAGCACTCAGCCTCCTAAAGTGCTGGAATTACAGGCATGAGCCACCATGTGCAGCCTAAGCCTGTTTTCAGATCGAAGTAAACCACTCAGCTTTCCCCAGTGCTTGGAGAGGCATGCCATATACGGCATAGGCATGGGCTCTGCAGCCAAACTGTCTGGGTCTGATTCCTGGTTCTGCTGCTCACTTGGAGATTGACAGGAACAAAGTATTTCACTTATTGATGTCTTTGTTGATGAAAATCGGGGTAACAATATAATTATTGTGAGGATTAAATAAATGTAAATACATATAAAGTACTTAAGATGATGCAAGAAAACCACCTTAAAACAACAGCAACATACAACGATGCCTGACATGGGTACATATAACTGTAAGCTCTTATTGTAAATATTTCCCTGTGGATAGAAAAGGAAACGTACGTGTGACTTGAAAAGACAATGACACTGCTTGATCTCCCTCGTTCCTTCCCCTAACAACTTAATACATCAGAAGCAACAGCAGCCAGGTGTGGTGGCTCACACCTGTAATCCCAGCACTTTGGGAGGCCATGGCGGGCAGATCACCTGAGGTCGGGAGTTCGAGACCAGCCTGACCAATGTGGAGAAACCCTGTCTCTACTAAAAATACAAAATTAGCCAGGCGTGGTGGTGCATGCCTGTAATCCCAGCTACTCAGGAAGCTGAGACAGGAGAATTGCTTGAACTTGGGAGGCAGAGATCTCAATATTGCACTCCAGCCTGGGCAACAAGAGTGAAACTCTATCTCAAAACAAACAAACAAACAAACAACAACAAATTAGCTAGATGTGGTTGTGCATGCCTGTAATCCAGCTACTTGGGAGGCTGAGGCAGGAGAATCGCTTGAACCTGGGAGGTGGAGGTTGTGGTGAGCCCAGATTGCACCAATGAACTCCAGCCTGGGTGACAGAGCGAGACTGTCTCAAAAAAAAAAAAAAAAAAAAAAAGCAATAGCAGCAAACTCTGTCCCACAGCAATGTTACAGGCTTTCAGCCCAGTGTGTGGGATGCCTTGCTCTGCGTCCAGTCTGGCCTGCCTCTGCGCCTGCACCCACCTGAAGTGCCCTCTTGCCTTCAGCCCTACACTTACCCTTCCTGCGCTGCCTCGGCCGGGCTCTTAGAGACCTTCCCAACAGTTTCTCACACCTCTGCCCCACTCTGAGTTTTATAGAAACCCGACCTTTCCTTTCTGCTGTGTGGTGACAGACCATATCCTGTTGGGCACAAGTTCCCCAATTCAGGGTGCTCAGAAAAGTCTTGATCTCCATCTAGCAGCTGTGCTTCAGCACATTCACATTTAATACAAAGGACAGGATGTGTTTCATGTTAAAAAAGGAAGCCTTCCTTTTGGAGGCAGAGGCGGAAAAGAAAGGCACAGCCGTGGCAAAGTGTGTGTGTCCCACCAGCAAGTCGGTTTGAGAGAAGCAGCAAGAGCTGTGGTATATATTATTAGGGTACAAATACACCAAGGATACATTCCGAGAAATTAATCGTAAGGCAATTTCTTTTTCTTTTTCTTTTCTATTCTTTTCTTTTCTTTCTTTTTTTTTTTTTTTGAGACACAGTCTTCCTGTGTTACCCCCGAGCTGGAGTGCAGCGGCACAATCTCAGCTTACTGCAATCTCTGCCTCCCAAGTTCAAGCGATTCTTTTGCCTCAGCCTCCCCAGTAGCTGGGATTACAGGCATGTGCCACGGCACTGGGCTAATGTTTGCATTTTTAGTAGAGACAAGGTTTCACCATGTTGGCTAGGTTGGTCTTGAACTCCTGACCTCAGGTGATCCGCCTGCCTCAGCTTCCCAAAGTGCTGGGATTACAGGTTTGAGCCACTGCGCCTAGCCTTAGGCAATTTCATCCTTGTGCAAACATCATAGGTTACACTTATGGAAACCTAGATGGTAGAGCCTACTGCACAGCTAGGTGATATGGTGTAGCCTATTGCTCCTGGGCTACAAACCTGTGCAGCATGTTACTGTACTGGATATTGTAGGCAGTTGTAACACAATGGAAAGTATTTGTGTATCTAGACATAAAAAGGCAACGAGTTGCACTACAATGTTACAACTGTTATGGCATACCTAGGAGATTTTTCAACTCCATTATAATTTTAGGAGGCCATAGTAAATGTGGGTCCATTGTTGACAAAAACACCTTTTTTTTTTTTTGAGACAGAATCTTGCTCTGTTGCCCAGGCTGGAGTGCAGTGGCGTGATCTCAGCTCACTGCAACCTCCACCTCCCGGGTTCAAGAGATTCTCTGGCCTCAGCCTCCTGAGTAGCTGGGATTACAGGCATGCGCCACTATGTCCAGCTAATTTTTTTTTTTTTTTTTTTTTTAGACCAAGGCTCACTCTGTCACCCAGGCTGGAGTGCAGTGGCATGATCTCTGCTCACTGCAACCTCCGCCACCCGGATTCAAGTGATTCTCCTGCCTCAGCCTCCCGAGTAGCTGGAATTACAGGCACGCGCCACCACGCCCAACTAATTAATTATGTATTTTTAGTAGAGATGGAGTTTCACCGTGATGGCCAAACTGGTCTCGAACTCCTGACCTCAGTTGAACCACCTGCCTCAGCCTCCCAAAGTGCTGGGATTACAGGCGTGAGCTACCACGTCCAGCCCAGAAACATCTTTATGTAGCATAAACATTATTATATATGGCTGTTCACCCACAAAGGCATCCCAAAACAGGAGAGCTTAGATGTGCATCATTGGAAGAGCAAGCTGGGACTCAGAGGGAGTACCAGGCATAGAGGAAGGCCAGAGGTCCACGGGGAGGGCCAGGGACTGGGCACCTGCTGATCACAGTGTGGACTGCGTACTTCACCGGGAGCTCCAGCTGGAAGGTGGCCTTGCTGCCTGAAGCCTTATTGTTCTCGCTAGAGAAAGAAAGGGGGGACCAATGGGAAGGAATCCAGGAGAGGGGTCTCTAGCCGGGGCATGAGATGGAGGGTGGGGGCACCCTGGCCTGTACCCACCTGCTTGCACTGGCCCTCATAAGCATCCTGTCTCCCAGCGTGGCCTTGTAGGAGACATCGAATGTGACTATGAAGGTGCCCTGAGGGAAGGAGAAGGAAAGAATGGGGATAAAAGGTAGGGCATGGTGGAGTGAGGGACGGATTGGGACAAGGGAGGACAGTGATGGGGATTTCGGGGGAAGCACTGACGTTAGAGCCCTCACGGAAGATGGGGTGGTTGACGCTGCAGCGGCTGCTCCTCAGGCCCTCGTCCTCAGTGGGCACTGTCTCACATGCCAGGCGCAGGGCACGCTGATGGGGCTGCTTCTAGGAGAGGAGAATGAATTTTAAAAAGTTACCCGCATGCATGTGTGGGCTTGATACACAGCAATGGTGACACTGCAGAGCAGTAGGGAAAAGGACACACTTTTCTTTCTTTTTTTTTTTTTTTGAGACGGATTCTCACTCTTGTCACCCAGGCTGGAGTGCAATGGAGTGCATGGTCCACTGCAACCTCCACCTCCCAGGTTCAAGCAATTCTCCTGCCTCAGCCTCTCAAGTAGCTGGGATTACAGGTGCCTGCTGCCATGCCTGGCTAATATTTTTGTATTTTTAGTAGAGATGGGGTTTCACCATGTTGGTCAGGCTAGTCTCAAACTCCTGACCTCAGGTGATCCACCAGCCTTGGCCTCCCAAAGTGCTGGGATTACAGGTGTGAGCCACCTCGCCCAGCCAAGGACAGACTTTTCAATCAATTTCCATCAATGCCAGGAACATTGACCCAAACAAAAAAAAAAAAAAGAAAGAAAAGTAAAGAAAGAACAAGAGGAAGAAGAGAAGAAAGAAGAAAAATAAATTGGATCCCTACCCCACTCCATAAATTAAAATAAATTCCAACTGATTTAAAGACTTAAATGTGAAAAAGCAAAACCATGAAGTTTTTGGAAGATAATATGGGGGCTATTTTCATAACCTGGAAGTGTTTCTTAAACAAGCCCACACACAGAAAAAACATGGTCAGGTGCGGTGGCTCACGCCTATAATCTCAGAACTTTGGGAGGCTGAGGTGGGAGGATTGCTTGAGCCCAGCAATTTGAGACCAGCCTGGGCAGCATGGTGAGACCCTGTCTCTAAAAGAAATAAAAATAAAAAATAAATAAATTAAAAATTAGCTGGGCGTAGTGGTATGCACCTGTAGTCCCAGCTACTCAGAAGGCTGAGGTGGGAGAATTGCTTGAGCCCAGCAGGTCTAGGCTGCAGCAGTGATTGGTGATTGTGCCACTGCACTCCAGCCTGGGTGACAGAGTAAGACTCCTTCTCAAAAAAACAAAAAACAAAAAACAAAAAACAAGAGAGGGAGGAAGGGAGGGACAGAGGGAGAGAGAGAGAAATACAAGGAAGTGATGACCACAAAGTCAGAATAGTGATGACCTTTGGGGAGAGGCTGGAGCTGTGATGGGGAAAGGTACACGGGGAGGGGGTTCTGGGGATACTAGCAGCGATTTATTTCTTGACCTGGATGTTAACTCTATGGTTTGTTTAATATTATTCATTAAACTGTATATATGCTTCATGCACTTTCTCATTCTCTGTGTGTGTGTGTGTGTGTGTGTGTGAGAGAGAGAGAGAGAGACAGACAGAGAGAGAGAGAGAGAGAGTACATATCATCACAGAAGAATTTTGAAGAACATTCTGTAACTCCCAGGGCTACAGGGCAGGGGAGAGGCCCCTTCCCACTAGAGCCTACAGCAGTTGTTACCTGGGCTCCCAACACCCGTCGGTGGGACAGCCCTGCTGGGTAGTAGAGGCTGACCACAGTTCCGTAGGAATCCTCGCCCGCATTCCACACAGTCACAATCACATTGAGCTCCAGGGAGCTCCCCACGATCAGGATCTTCAGGCTGAAGGGAAAGGACTGGGAGTGGAACTCCACTGAACGGAAAGGCTGGGAGTGGGACTCCACTGGAAATAGACGGGAACTGGGAAAGGCAGGGCAGCCCTGGAAACTCTGGGCCAATAACATCCCAGTCAACATCACTTTTGTTAGAAAGAGAGCCAGAGAGCAGCACAAGCATCCCAGGAGGATGGGGGACTCGGAAGCCCGAGTGTCTGGATATGAAAGGAGTTACAGCTCACCCTGAGAAGCTGAGGGTGACACCCAGGTCCCCTTCACAGAGGCCATCTTGCCCACAGTTCTTCTCAAAGGGGAGCTGCAGCAAAACAGTACATTCTGTTCCCATCTGACGTCTTAGTCTTTCTCCAAGACCCTCCTTAGAAGCACCCACCAACATTGAGCATTACTAAGCCACTGCCCCCAGCACTTTGCTGGACACCAACAAGGAGCACAGGTGCGGTTTGGAGGTTGGCATATAAAAGGAAGATAGGACAAGATCCTTGGCTTCAAGGGACAGAAAGTTCAGTTGAGTCACATCCAGCTTATCCTGGAACAATTATTCCACAAACATTATTAAGTGCCAATAATTGTGCAGGTTCTGGGTTGGGTGAGGGCTGAGGGAAGGTGGAAACGACAGACAAATTCAACAACGTTCCTATGCTCAAGGAACCTACAGTCCCAAGACAGCCTCAAATGTAGATGCAGATGGTTATAACAGCTGTGCGATACCTGCTGTGGCACCACCTTGGTGTAACAGGGACCAGAGAAGGAGCGGCAGCTGCTGAGTGTGGCCTTCAGAAGAGTGGGAGTTGAGGCTGGAACTTCGAGGGGAGAGGGGAAGAGAAGGCAGAAGGCAGTGTTTTCCAAATGAGGGGCGAGAAAGGAACAAAGGTACCGAGGTAGGAATGAGGAAACTTGGGAGGGATATGGGAATGAACAAGAGAGACTGTGCTAGGGAAAAGTGGGAACCGCCTGGGATGTGAGGTGGAAGCAGGGCCTAAGACCAGAAGGGAGAGCAAGGCTGGTGCATTTACTAAAAGCATGCCTAGTAAGGGGGAGTGGGATGCTGTGAAGCCAGAGAGGCCAGGAGGCCAAGTCAGAGAGGACATCAGAGGGAAGGATCGGGGTCTTTGTAAATGCAAGGGGGATTACGCAGGGGACGGAAAAGCCTAGATTTGCATTTTAGGGCCAGTTGACTCTAGCTCCTCTATGGAAAATGGGTGGGAGAGTACTGGAATAGATATGGGAACCACTTTGTGTTGACTCTGGTGTAGGTAGGAGAGAATCGAGGGGCTGGGGGAAGCAGCAGCTGGGACCAGGAGGAGAATGGGGTGGACTTCAGGTCTGTCCTGGAGACAGAACCCACAGGCCTGGGTGTGAGAAGGAAGGGAGAGACTGGAGTCAGGTTTCTGGGCTGGATGTGGTTGGGTGATTGGGAGCTACAGTGGATTCTTAAGTGCATGGAGACAAAATGAAGTCAGGACATCCCTGGGACTTCATTGGAAAACTCACAGAAGCAGTGAAGAGGTCTTGTGAGCCCATGGCCAGCACAGGGCGCAGGTTCTGTGGGGAGGGGATGGGCTCTCTCACCAGCGAGAAGTTGAGGTGCAGAATGATGGGGCTCACCACGTCCTCCACACAATCCTGAGGGAGAACAGGCTTTCAAGAACCTGCAGTCCTCTACGCTCCACCACAAGTCCTCCTGCACTGCATCCATTCCCCACTGCCCTGACAGTGCCCCTCCAAGCAGTGGAGCCAGGTTCTCCTGCCCCAGCTTTCCTCTCTCCAGCCCCAACATCCTAACCCTTCCCACCTCGCTCTGCAGAGAGCGGGGGTGCTCCAGGCCACCCTTGGGCTCCTCCTCCCTCCCCCTTCTCAGAACCCGAAGTCCTCACTTTCAAAAGCAGCTTCAGGATTTCACAGTGAACCCCCAGTCCCAGGGTTTTTCTTCGAGTCAAAGTCGGGTTCTTGGTTTCATCGAAAATGGCACGAGAAGTCAGACGGCCTGGGTCCAGTGCCAGATCAAACCTGACAGAGCTTTGGACGTCACCTGAAGTGCAGGGCAGAGTGGAAAATGAAAAGGCAGAAATAACCTAGAATGCTCTGTTTTCATTTATTTGTTCATACAATACGTGTTTGCCGGACACTTTTACAGGCCATGAACTGTACCACGTGCTGGGGATACATGTGGAGAAGATAAATGGACAGATGGATGATGGATGGATGGATGGATGGATGGATGGATGGATGGATGGATGGATGGCTAGATAATAGATAAATAGATGATAGATTAAATAGGTGATAGATGATAGATAATAGATGATAGATTTGGTAGATGAGAGATTAGATAGGTGATAGATCAGATAGATAGATGATAGATAATAGGTGATAGATGGGTAGATAGATGATACATTAGATAGGTGATAGATTGGTAGATAGATGATACATTAGATAGGTGATAGATTAGATTAATAGATAATAGATAGATGATAGATTTGGTAGATAGATGATAGATTAGCTAGCTAGATGGATATGGCCTCACTCTCATGAAGCTCACAATCTAAGAGAGAAACCAAGCACATGGGCCATGATATCACAGCGTGATCAGTGCAAGGGGAGGCTCTCCTGTGGTTCTAAGGATAGCACGCTCGCTGGACCTGGCCATGCTGCCATCCCAGATGGACCAAGGCTAAGCAGCCACCCAGAGAATGAGCAGGAACCAGGTGAGGAGTGGGGAGAACGTCTGGGACCGTGGG
>NW_012102476.1:4246269-4248581 GCF_000951045.1 Mandrillus leucophaeus | reverse complement strand
GCCCAGGAGAAAACTGGGTGGACTTCAGGTTAACCCTGGAGACAGAACCCACAGGCCCAGGTGTGAGGAAGAGGGGAGAGAATGAGCCAGGTTTCTGGCACAGGTGTTGAGTGGATGTGGAGGTAAGATTGGTTCCTGGGCCCATCCCATCCTCAGGATGGCATTGGGGCCCCTAATGGGATGAGGGGTCGGGGCACCTTTATGGGGGAAACACACCTAGTTGGTCCAGTGAGCTTTTCTGGATGGTGAGACAGATGGTGGCGTCCCCAGCTTCCAGGGCACTGGGCCCCTCTTCCCAGCACCAGTACACAGACTTGGCCACCTCTCCGGGGCTGAATCTCATGGTCACCCCCACTTTCAGCACTGGCAGACTCCTGAGGGGCAGGGTAGTAGGGAGGACAGAACACTGGCCTCTGGGAAGATAACAAGGCAGGGGGTGCCAGCACCAGTGAATCAGACACAGCACGGGAGGGCAGGATGTTGGGGAGTTGCTACCTGAGCAGGAGCACCTGGCCCCGGGCCCCCACGGCCAGGTCCATCAGTCCGTCCTGGGTGAGGTCCTGACCCCCGCTCAGCGCCTGCCCAAAATACTGCAGCCTGGGGGAGAGTTGGGAGCCGGCGATCCGCTGGCCAGAAGAGAAAAGTGTGAATCAGGCTGGAAGGTGGGGGAAGAAGTTGGAAATAAGTAACAAGGGGAATATGGAGGTAGGACCGTGGGAAAGGGAGAGAAGGGGTGAGTTGTTAACAGATGTCACCAATAAGAGCCTGAAAAGAGGAGGTAGGAGTCGGGAGATGATTGCTAAGAAACAGATATAGGAGTGGAGATTGGAAGGGTGTCCTGGTGACCCAAGTGTCATTCATTCAATCAGTCTCTAGTTCCAGTTCTGACTCCTCCACGTATGAACCACGAGGCCGTGGGCAAGGACTCAATCTTTCTGTGCTTCCATTTGCTCATCTTTCCAGCGACCCGCTGGCCAGAGAGATGGGAGAGGCGAAAGTCAAAGGGAGGCGATGTGAAAAGTTTGAGAAGAGAGATTTGGAAAAGAGATTGTGGTGAAAGAGGATCTGAAGAGAGAAATTGGAAAGGAGAGATGTGGGAATAGAAATTGAAAGCAAATAGACCGGGTGGCTCACGCTTGTAATCCCAGCACTTCGGGAGGCTGAGGCGAGCAGATCAGCCTGACCAACATGGTGAAACCCCATCTCTACTAAAAATACAAAAATTAGCCAGGTATGGTGGCACACACCTGTAATCTCAGCTACTCGGGAGGCTGAGGCAGGAGAATTGCTTGAACCCAGAAGGCAGAGGTTGCAGTGAGCCAAGATTACGCCACTGCACTCCAGCCTGGGCGACAGAGTGAGACTGTCTCAAAAAAAAAAAAAAAGAAAGCAAACAGGGTGAGGACCTTGGGATCCCCAAACAGAGAAGGAGGCTCTTTGGGTCCAACCCGTCATGAGAGTAAAGGTTGATGAGGAAGTAAGAGCATAATAATAGGCGTAGAATATATTTGTGTATTCATCACTGGTCAGGTCACTCATGAACCTTCAGTGAGTGCAGTGGTGATTGCCTTAGCACTCTCACTGTTATTTCTACAAGAAGACTAAGGAGTTGGTTTTATCATTTCTGCATTTTATAGAAAGAAACTAAGGCCATTTTATAGAAAGAAACTAAGGCTGACCAAGGCTGTCAGTCACCTGCCTAAGGCCACACAGCTCAGGATGGCTGGCCAGGCCAGGGATTTGAACTGACCTCTGACCTCAAAGCCTGCTCTCCTAACCATTAAGCTGCCCACACAGATGGAAGGCTTTCCAGAACAGAGGAGAGAAGAGAGATGACGTGTGCTTAGCTGATGAACCACTGAAACAAGGAAGGGAATGGTGACAGAGACAGGAGGCTGCGTTCAGTGAACTCAGGACATGGGAAAGAGCTGGGACTGGAAGAGGCTGAAGACAGGGGCCTCACCTGGCTGTGGGAGGGGCTGATGCTGGATTCTGAGGCTCCGTGAAACAGGTAGACAGCACCCCGGTTCTCCTGCTCTCCCGGGGCCCCAATGGCCACGTCCGACAGCTTGTCCCCATTCACGTCCCCCAACACTGTCAGGGCTGCCCCAAAGCGGCCCCAGGGGTGGCTCTGCTCCCCACAGAGAACAGCTTCACACTGCCACTGCACCCTCTGCTGAACACAAGCAGTGTCAGACCCCGACCCAGGCGACCCCTCCACCCACACCAGACCCCACTCAGCCCAGGTCCCATCAGCCACTCACCCCCCTGGGCAAGGGACACACGGACACCTGGCCCCCTCGGGTCTGCTC
>NW_012102476.1:4241636-4245546 GCF_000951045.1 Mandrillus leucophaeus | reverse complement strand
CTTCTCCCCTCCTCAGAACCCTGGACCCCACCCTGGGCAGCGCATCTCCAACCTGTCCCCAACCCCTGGCCGTTTCTCACCGAGGTAAGAGTCCCTCATGTCCACATTCTCCTGAGACATGTTGATGAAGATGGGGCTCATATTTGGGGAATACAGGAAGGCACCTCCAGACCAGCTAAAGCTCCCCACAGCCCCCAGGACGAGGCCATCCTGGGAGGAAAGAATTCCAGGGCTGAGCAGAGACTGGAGCAGGAAGGCAGTATGTCCCAGAGACACGCCTGCTGCCCGCATCACTTGCCATCCAGGCCTTTCTTCTCTGTCTTCCCAGCCCTCACCAGCAGCCTCTGTCCCCACAGCCACTGCCCCGCCAACTCACTCTCCTCTCACTCACCGCCCTGTCTGCCCCTGCTGTGCTCACCGCTGCCCCTCTGTCTACTGCCCCAGTGCCAGGCTTCCCCAAACCCAAATGTGCAGCCACCCCTGCTGGAAAACCATCGCCAAGGCCCTTCCGGTGGCACCTAGGACCCTTCCCCATCAAAGCCATGGAGCCTCCCTCTGTTCCAAAGCACATCAAGCCTTTGGCCGGGACACCTCCCTCCCCTTCTCGTTTTCTGGGACTCAGCTCATTTCCCCTCCCTGGAAGAGTCAACTTCAACTTCACCTTTTTTTTTTTTTTTTGAAACAGGCTGTTGCTCTGTCACACAGGCTGTGATGCAGTGGCACAATCATAGCTCGCTGCGGTCTTGAACTCCAGAACTCATGCAATCCCTCCTGAGTAGTTGAGACCACAGGCACGTGCCACCATGCCTGGCTAATTTTTTAATTTTTTGTAGAGACAGGGTCTCACTATGTTGCCCAGGCTGTTCTCAAACTCCTGACCTCAAGTGATCCGCCCGTCTCAGCCTCCCAAAGTGCTGGGATTACAGACGTGAGCCACAGTGCCCGGCCCAATCTGGATCCTTTGAACACACATGCACTTTGAAACCACATCTTTGATCCCACCTGGTCCTTCTCAGCCTCCAGCCCTCTCCTTCCAGGCTGCCTGGGCTCCCTGGGCTCTGGCAAGCCCCTCTCTCTCCCTCCGAGAACCTGGACCCAGGTCCGCCTGGCACTCGCTTTGTCCCGTGCCCAGAGCAGTCTCCCCTGATTTGTCCAGGGCTGGCCTTTTCCATTACTGAGACTCCTCTGGCCATCTCTCTCTCTACCCTGATGCTCAGTGCTGTCTGAGAGGCTCTTGCTTACTGTCTCCTCCACTAGAATACGTGATCCTTGAGAGCAGGAACCCAGGCCACCCTCTTCCCTGCTGTGCTCCTGGCCCCTAACATACAGCGTGGGGGCCTCTCCCCAGCGAGAGGGTGAAATTGAGGACGGGGTCTGATCTTGTTTATGTCGGGCTTCCAGCCCAGGGTGGGCACAGAATTGATATCCAAGAGCTGTGGATTGAGGGCAGACTCTACCCACCATTGTGAGGGCTGCGCTGAAGCCTTCTTGGGACATCTCATGCTGGAAGGAGCTGCTTGCCCTGGACTGGGTTCCTGTAGGGAAACAAGTCAGTGAAGTTCCTAGAAGCCGTGAGACACATGAGGACTCAGAACACAGGGAGGAGAACATGATCTGAGGCTTGGGTTCTGGAGAGCAATTTTGAGTGATTTGTGAACAGGAATGGCCCATCAAGACTGCGCGGGACAGGCCAGGAGTGGTGGCTCATGCCTGTAATCCCAGCACTTTGAGATGCTAAGGTTGTCAAATGACCTGAGGTCAGGAGTTCGAGACCAGCCTGGCCAACATGGCAAAACCCCACCTCTACTAAATATACAAAAATTAGCTGGGCATGGTGGCACATGCCTGTAATCCCAGCTACTCGGGAGGCTGAGGCAGGAGAATCACTTGAACCCAGAAGGTAGAGGTTGCAGTGAGCCAAGATCGTGCCACTGCACTCCAGCCTGGGGACAAAGTGAGACTCCATCTCAAAAGAAAAAAAAGAAAAAAAAAAAAGACTGCGCGGGACAATTGGGTGGGGACCCCTTGGCTCCCAGGAGCCCTCTTGCTCCCGTTTACCCTCAACTGCATAGATCTTCTCCTGCAGCTGCTTCTGGATGCTGCTAAGGGCTGCAAAGTTGTCCACCTTGAACACGTGGTCCTGTGGAGGCGCTGAGCCGATGGTGTTCAGCTCCTGCCTGGCGGTGGGTTTCTGGAAAGCGCGTCCCACCTGCAGCAGAGAGGCAGCTGAGGAGGAGGAGCCCAGCAGCACTGCACCTGCAGGAGGTGCAGGCTGAGCCTGGGGCAGGGGTGAAGAAGAGGCGCACCCCGATAGCGTAGCGAATGATGCCAGCCTTCTCTGCCTGGGGGATGACATCTCTGTATTCCAGGGGGTCTTTGTATTTCTGCCCATCTGTGATGACAATGAGGATCTTCTTGGCACTTTTGCGGGCCCCGTTCTTATGATGAAATAGCTGTGTCCTGTCAGGGAGGAAAGGAAGATGACTCTACTGAGATGTGACTCTACTGAGATGTGACTCTACTGGAAAGACATCATTTGCCGTGCTCTCATCTGGAAAGGCTGCGGAGTCCTGGCACCCTCACATTCTATCAGGCATGTTAAGGAACTGATTTGGCCATTTTTTGGTTTTCTTTTGAGACAGAGTCTCACTCTGACGCCCAGGCTCTGGAGTGCAGTGGCGTGATCTCGGTTCATTGCAACTTCCACCTCCCAAGTTCAAGCGATCCTCCTGCGTCAGCCTCCTGAGTAGTTGGGATTACGGGCGCCCACCACCATAACCGGCTAATTTTTGTATTTTTAGTAGAGATGAGGTTTTACCATGTTGGTCAGGCTGATCTCAAACTCCTGACCTCAAGTGATCCACCAGCCTCAGCCTCCCAAAGTGCTGGGATTACAGGCGTGAGCCACCGTGCCCAGCTAATTTGGCCATTTTTGAAAGCCACACAAACCATAATGAGATCAATAATAAAGGAAGTCACATTCTTTGTTTCTAAATTCTATCCAAGGCTGAGCTCTCTTCCCCAGAGGAAGTGTGGTTCAAAGCAGGGGCTTTGGAGTCAGACACACTTTGGGGATGGGACTTAACCTCTCCAGGCCTCTGCCTCTCTCCATGTATGATGAGGATGACTGTGCTGTAGCTGTCTCTAAAGATGGCCCCCAGTGAACCACACCTGGTTCCCTCCCACAGTGGACCTGGCCTCGCTGAGTCCCACTCTCATCAGCAGCATGTGGTGGAAGTGACACCATGCCAATCATAGGTCTCAGAAGCCTTGGTTTCTTTTGCTTTTGCACTTTTGGGAGCCCTGAGCCACAATGAGAGAAGTCTGGCTGCCCTATTGGAGGCACCCATGGAGTGGTCACATGGAAGAAGGCCACTGGAAGTAAGAGGCTCAGCCATCCCCACCAAGCCTGCCTTCCAGCATATCCCCCCCAGGCAGCAGACACTAGCTTAGTGCTGGGTTGTTTAACCCACTTAATTTGGGGATGGTTTGTTAGGCAACAGTAGATAACTGAAACAAGTAGTGTCAGGTTATCCCGAAGATTAAACAAGGTCAAGCTTTTACAGTGAATGGCCTGTGGGTGACTACTAATTAGATGACAGCTGTAACAAACAATTAAACATGTACCTATCGGCCGGGCACAGTGGCCCACACCTGTAATCCCAGCACCTTGGGAGGCCAAGGTGGGAGGATCACGAAGTCAGGAGTTTGAGATCAGACTGACCAACATGGTGAAACCCCATCTCTACTAAAAATACGAAACTTAGCCGGGTGTTGTGGCACGTGCCTGTGGTCCCGGCTACTCAGGAGTCTGAGGCAGGAGAATCGCTTGAACCTGGGAGGCGGAGGTTGCAGTGAGCTGAGATCACGCCATTGCACTCCAGCCTGGGCGACAGTGAGACTCTGTCTC
>NW_012102476.1:4238118-4240146 GCF_000951045.1 Mandrillus leucophaeus | reverse complement strand
CTCCCAGGCCCCACCACTGGAAGAACTTTGAGGGGTGAGGTGGAGACTCCAGGAGGGGGACACTCCTGTGTTACTTTAATCTTACAGGACAGACGGAGGCCTTCCTCTGGGTTGCTGAGTCACAGGGGGCCACCGTTCAAGGCAGAAGATCCTCCCAGAAGTAAAGATGGTGCGTTTGGCAGGAGCATCTCTTGCTTAAGCCAAATTCTAGCAGCACCCCATGGCCGCTCCCAGGGGTGTGTGCAGGAAGCCAAGGATCCCCGACCTTCAGCCCAGCTCCTTCCCACAAGAACCACATGCCCTTCTCGGGGGCCCCACCTCCTACGTCATTTTAGGCATAGACCGCATGTGCATAAGGCAGGCCCATGGTGAGTGCCTGAGTAGCACAGGGGTTGCGCAGGGGTGAGGGATGCAGGGGAGCAGGTGAGTAGGGAGAAAGGCACCAGGACGACCTTGGGTGACAATTCCTGAGTCCCTGACTGCTCCATTCTCTGATAAAACCTCAGGCATTTATCTGACACCTCCTGTGTGCCCCGAGCTGAGCACCCCATACGCATGATCTCAATCCTAAGCTGTGAGCTTATCCTCATCTGAGAGTCACTGAGACTTAGAGCCCATCACTCCCAGGGTTACACCCAGAGTAGCTCTGGGGAGCCAGGATGGAAGCCTGATGTGTCTGAGCCAAAGCCCGGGCCTCTGGCTGCTGTGGGGTGGGGAGGGGTTCTGGGATCCAGGCTCTGCAGAACCAGGCAAAGGGGAGGCACAGCTGCAGAGGAGCCTCGTCCTAGATTAGGGAGACCGGCCGTGAGGCAGCCAGGAGCACCCCGGGGGGAGGTTTTCCCTGCAGCCCTGATATGCCCCTTGGTAGCCCCTTTCCCCGGAGCCTCCCTCAGCCTCTGAGAAGAGCTGTGCTGACCCAGGGTTAGGAAGTGGGGGTGGCAGCCACATTGGCAGGCCGGGGTTGGGAGCGCTTACACCACTTGCAGGATGCCCGTGGCTGTGAATGTCTGGCCTTTCAGTTGGACGATGGGATCCACCAGGCTCTGCTGGCTCCGGCTGGTCCGGAATTGGGTGAAGGTGAAGTGGATCTTCGGGAAGTTTGAGTACTGCATCAGTGCGAACTGCAAAGGCCAGCGGGGAGGGCCCAGGGTTCAGTGCCTGTTTCTATTGTTTATTTTAATTTTTTGTAGAGACAGGTCTCTCAAGCTCCTGGCCTCAAGTGATCCTCCTGCCTCAGCCTCCCAAGTAGCTGGAACTACAGGCACACGCCACCATGCCTGGCTTTGTTTTTTGTTTTGTTTTGTTTTGGTTTGGTTTTGGTAGAGACAAGGTCTCACTATATTGCCCAGGCCGGTCTCGAACTCCTGGCCTCAAGCAATCCTCCCACCTCAGCCTCCCAAAGTGCTGGGATTACAGGTGTGAGCCACCACACCAAGCCATATTGTTTTTAGTTTTAATAAACTTTATTTTGGAATTATTTTGGATTTACAAACCATTTCCCATGTGTTTTGAGGCCCTACAAATAATATACTGAAACCCAGAGAAGAAAATTCATTGGCCCAAAAATACAAAATATAAACTGGAAAATCTAAACCAAATGATGTTCCCTTCACAGTTTACTAAAAATAACCTTGCCAACCACAATATTTGCTACCCTGAGCTTATAAAAAAATTTATCACACATTAAATCAATTTGTGTATTTCCTTGATTCTCAAGTATTTGTGGCTGGGCGTAGTGACTCATGCCTGTAATCCCAGCACTTTGAGAGATCAAGGTGGGAGGACTATTTGAGCAGGAGTTGGAGACCAGGTTGGGCAATATAGCAAGACCCCATCTCTACTAATAAAAATTTTAACAAATTAGCCAGGCATGGTGGCATGGACCTGTAGTCCCAACTACTCGGGAGGCTGAGGCAAGAGGATCACTTGAGCCTAGGAGATCAAGCCTGCAGTGAGCGATGATTGCGCCCCCACACTGCAGCCTGGATGACAGAGCAAGACCCTGTTTAAAAAACAACAAATTAGGCC